>NC_142591.1:78361028-78665734 GCF_965207765.1 Zootoca vivipara
AATAGATTATTGTATTTTAATGTTCTGTTGGAAGCCGCCCAGAGTGGCTGGGGAAACCCAGCCAGATGGGCAGGGTATTAATAATAATAATAATAATAATAATAATAATAATATACCAAATAATAATTATTATTATACCAAATAATAATTATTATTATACCAAGGGAAACAGATTGTGTGTTTGAGTTAGTGCCAGACTTTTCAAAATAATATATCTCAATCTCAGTGTTCTGCTGGGGGGCGGATTTAACCAGGAGTGGATAAAATGGGCCCATTTCCCCTGCAAGTACAGAACATATACTAAAATATCAGTGTGCCAATCCACTCTTGAGAACCAGAGAATGACAAACTCATCAGCAGCCAGGCTGAGACACTAATGCCCAACAGGAACCTAAGTAAAAAAATAGCGGTATGTTCAAAACAGTTGGTGCCAGCCATATTTTTTGAAAGAACTGAGTTCCATAACTGAGGCACCACCACTGAGAAGACCTCTCGAGTTGGCACACAGCAAACAGCAGATGGCTACAATACTGCCAGGGAGGCCTCCTCCACAGTTCTCACTGCAATTGCTTTTTAACCATTTTTTCTCAGTGTTTAGTCCAGTTATACCCAAGGTTGTCAATATTCTAGAACTCCCTGGGGGAAGACTTTCCTGTTCCAACGGGCATTGGGTCTGCAAGGTTGATTATTTCTCTGACTTGGTCTATTGTTTTACAGTGGTACCTCGCAATACGAATGCCCTGCAAGACGAATTTTTCGCAAGATGAATGCATCTTGCGATCTGATGGCGACTCGCAAGATGAATTCATTTTGCGAAAAATTTGTCTTGCGAGTCGCAGTTTCCCATAGGAATGCATTGAAATTTAATTAATGCGTTCCTATAAAAAAAATTCAATGCATTCCTATGGGAAACTGCGACTCGCAAGACAAATTTTTCGCAAAACGAATTGACTCGCGGAACGAATTAAATCCGTCTTGCGAGGCACCACTGTACTGTCTTAAAGTTTCATCAGGCTACTTTTTAATTCCTTATCCTGAAATTTTGAGACGCATGGTTTTTATTGTGGTTTTATTGTCATTCCTGCGACTTATTCTTGAGCACAGAATATGGAAAGATGGGGTACAGATATATCTTTCTATATATAGCCAGTGTTTTTCCTAAAAAAATGTTTAGGGGTACTCTCACTTTGATGCAAGAAAACCACTGTTCTTTAGTTCAAATTGGGAAAAATAAATACAGTAAAAAAAATAAATACAGTAAAAGTACAAAGATTCACAAAATGTTTAGTGTCCCCCCAGAAAAAAAGCACTGTATATAGCTATATACTGTATATAAAAGCACCTATCTATTGCCATACTACCCTGAACATGCCCAGTCTTGTCTGATCTTGGAAGCTAAGCGGGGTCAGGCCTGGTTAGTACTTGGATTAAAAGCAGCTTCCACTAATATGGTGGACTGCAGGTGTTTTGAAATACAACTTCCATCAGCCCTGACCAGCTGCATTAAAGCATCTTTTCTGCTTTTTCTCTTTGGGCTGATTAGCTTCTACAAAGGAACTCTTTTCTCTGGTGGAAAGCAGCCGAATCCTGATCGACCACAATCGTTCCCTACCGTCCCAAGAGTACTGGCTCTTCAAGCCCAGATATTCAGTGGAGCAGGCTCTTCTCAGGTGTCTTGCACGTAAGAAATCTTAGATCATGGGGCTAGTCATTCGCAAACGACGTATTCAGTGGTGGCTCCATGTTTCGGGGAGCTCTTGGGCAATGCACCATTCAACTGCTGCTGTTGCCTGCTGCTGCTCCTGCTGCTCCTTTGCTTCTTAAGAACATAAGAGCCCTTGTCCAGCCTCCTGTTCTCACAGTGGCCGTCTAGACCAGGCATGTCAAACCTGCGGCCCTCCAGATGTTTTGGCCTACAACTCCCATGATCCCTAGCTAGCAGGACCAGTGGTTGGGGAAGATGGGAATTGTAGTCCAAAACATCTGGAGGGCCGCAGGTTTGACATGCCTGGTCTAGATGCTTGCAGGAAGCCCTCAAGCATAACCTGAGTGCAGCAAAGCTTTTCTCCACCTGTGAGACTGAGGTCCAGCTCCGAGGGCCTTCTGATGGTTCCCTCACTGAGAGAAGAGAGGTTACAGGGAACCAGGCAGAGGGCCTTCTTGGTAGTGGCGCCCGCCCTGTGGAACGTCCTCCCATCAGATGTCAAGGAAATAAGCAGCTATCCTAATTTTAAAAGACATCTGAAGGCAGCCCTGTTTTGGGAAGTTTTTAATGTTTGATGTTTTATCGTGTTTTTAGTATTCTGTGGCTGGGGAGGCCCGGCCAGATGGGTGGGGCATAAGTAATAAATTACTATTATTAATATTATGATTCCTGGCAATACTGCTTCCAGCAGTGGAGGTAGAAAATAGCCATTGTGGAAATTTTGAGAGCTGAATTTCGAAAGGTGCTTTCTTTTGGCTCCAAAAGAGAGAAGAAGAAGAAGAAGTTTTCTCTCCCTGGTTGGGTATGGGAGAAGGAAAAGCAGCTAGAGATTGAATTTGGGGAAAGGAACTACTGAGAATTTGGGACCTCTACATTATGAGATAGTAAGACTCAGTGGGACGAGGAATATGAAAGTTGTAGCAAAGGTGGAACATAGGATGTCCAAGAGCTGTGTCCCATTTTAGCCATACTCAGAGTAGACCCATTGAAATGAATGGACCTGACTAACTTGGGTCCATTTATTTCAGTGGCTCTGCTCTCAGTACAACCTACTGAGGTTTCCTTTTCTCTTCTAGGTTGTGTAGAAGATGAGTTCTGCCAGCTGGCGGACATGCGCAACGACACAACTGGAACACACTTCCCCTGCATCCTCTATCCAGCAGCCCAATTTTGTGACAATTTCATTAACAACATCCCTGAGAACTGCAACATCGTGTTGCCTCGGACGCCACACCTTTTGTATCAGAAGACAGGTGAGTTAAAAGCAGGTGTCTCTCTCACATTCACGCCGTGCCCTCGGGGTGAGTGAATCAGCGCCTTACCTTTCAAAGAAAGGTATCGCAGCGGAGGAACGAATCTTACAAATACGAAGGAATTGTGTCTAGGAAAGGATCTGAGAGTGAAGCTGTAGGCAGCTGCTGAGCTGGAAGCAGGAGCCTAGGGAGTCAGGCCCAAGGGTCAGAGCCAGGAAGAAAAGCTAAGCGTAAGAATGTCATGGACTGGCTGGACTCGGAGGAATGGTGGGAGGAACTAGCTGGAGAACCCCCAAGGGAAGAAGGCTCAGAGCCCGGGGATTGGTGGTGGGATGATGATGAGTGGTCAGAGGGAGAAGACTGGGAAGAGGAGATGTTGGAAGCTGAAGAGGTAACAGGGCTTAGTGAGCTGGGAGAGTCTGTGGCAGAGAGAAGATCAGAATCAGAGGCAGGAGCTGAAGCAGGGGAGGAGGGAGGCCAAGAGGCAAAGATGAATCCAGCTGGTGAAGAGGCAAGGGTGTTTCCCCCTCCTGTTGCAACAAGCTTTCCTCCACCCTCGTCTCCCAGAACTAGGCAAGGCATAAAGTGGGAGGAGCAAAGACAGACACACGGGTCCAGTCTCCGGTTTCTTGGGGGGGGGGGAACTCTGGAGAGAAGGAGACATGGACAGCCGTGGGGAGGCAGGGACCTCTAGTCTCAGCTTCATGGGGGCAAGACCTACCAGAGATGAATTACTGTGCTCACTAGGCCTGACATTCCTGTGAAGATTCTGTTTTGCTAATAAAGAGTTAACACCAACTTGCTCAGTGTGATTTACTGCTGGTTTGCTCCTGTCACAGAATATGCTGAAGCCAGAAAAGGCTTTTGCTGCCCAGGGGAGTCCTAGCCTAAAGCAAAAGCTTTCCTGTTGCGGAAAATCACTGGTCACAACATGGCTCAGGCCTGTTCGTATCCCCCTAGCTGTGGGTGGGACACAACCCCTACAGTGGCTCCAGCCCCTGCTCAAAGAGACCAGTGGGAACTGGAGCAGGCTTCAAACTAGGAGCTTTCAATATTTTTAAAATTGTTAATGTTGTTTGTTTTGCAGTCTCTCTCGAAGGCGCCATAAAGAACTTTTACACCCGCCTACCATTCCGTAGAGTATCAGGGATCTCTGTGAGCAACAAGATGGATGTGTCTGGAAAAACTGCATCGAACGGGTATGCTTGTTTCATCTTTGCTTTGGAATGCAAGGCTCTTTGCAACTTCCTCTGAGCAATTTAAGATTTGTCCTGTATAGGCAGGAGGCTAAAATCGGAGGACTAGACAGGCCTCAGAGCCCCTTCCCAGGACCAGAGGGAGCATCTTCTGCATGCACCGAGCCACTTCTGTGTGTTGCAGTAGACCTACTTTCCTTCCTGCTTAAATTAACCCCATTTTCTAGACCACAAATGGATTACTCTGTTCCAACTCCATGTCAGTTTTACACGTGCTTATTCATAAGTTTCTTCCATCCCATTTTTGCATAAATCTGTGAAAATCTATCTATCATCTATTTATCCATCATCTATCTATCATCTATCTATCTATCTATCTATCTATCTATCTATCTATCTATCTATCTATCATCTATCTATCATCTATGTATCTAATCTCCTCACAACAAACCTGTAAAGTAAATTAGGCTGAGAGATTAAGGTCACCCAATGAGCTTCATAGCTGAGTAGGGATTCGAACTCTGGTCTCCCAGGTCCTAGTCCAGGCATCCCCAAACTGCGGCCCTCCAGATGTTTTGGCCTACAACTCCCATGATCCCTAGCTAACAGGACCAGTGGTTGGGGAAGATGGGAGTTGTAGTCCAAAACATCTGGAGGGCTGGAGTTTGGGGATGCCTGTCCTAGTCCAACACGCTAACCATTATGCAGCCAGTGCAGACTTCTGAGCACTGCAATGATGTGCTGGAGATTGTCTATCCCCACCAACAGTCCAGCTGCAGTTCAATTGAGCTCAAAGTGATATACTGTCACCCCTTGTGCCTCCTTTCCTTAGAGTAAGGCCCACTGAACACAGTAATCATGCTGTTAGTCAAGTACAGAAGTGAACCATGCCTCACAACTTAGTTGTGAAATGATCTCAGTTTTGGTTTTTCAAATACTTTCTGTCTTGCCTGCAGGTTTTTTGACTGTGAGCATCTCTGCGACGCTGATCCTTGTTGCTTGGGCTTTGGACTTTTAAATGCTTCCCAAGGAACAGGTGTGTGTGTGTGTGTGTGTGTGTGTGTGTGTGTGTGTGTCCCTGCAAACCTATAAGCAGTGGGTTAACTTATTTCACAGGGAAAATAAAAGATGATCTGGCCATCTTGTGTGGGATTCCCCACCAAACTGACAACTATCTCTTCCCTTACAACAAAAGCTGAGCTGCAAATTGCTTTCTTCCCCTAGTGACAAAACCTTCTGAGCCTGCCACACCAGCTCAGCCAATCAGAGCCAGACAGATGCTGTGCAATGCAGATTTATTTGCATGTGTGACCTCCCACATCTGAAAGACACAGAGGGAGGCAGTGAATCCGAAAAATACGCTAATAAAACATCCCTTTGAAATAGTCAATATTTCACAAATGCTAACCCATTATTTTTTCTGAACTTGATATCTGGACCTCCATCCAAAACATCAGGAGCCAGAACAATGAGTCCTTTTAGCACAATGAAGCCTTCTTCCTTCCATTCTTGTGCCCCCTTGCACCCTCAAATCAGCTCTCAGGAGGTCAGGACAACCCCCCAGAACAGCAAGTGGTGGGAGGAGATAGGATATTTTCCCGTTTGGTAAGCAGAAATGCTTGCACTGTCGGAACAATCGTAAGAATGCAACATTGAATTCCACCCATCTGTTAAAAAGGGGGCCGCCATAAATGTATATCCCTTCCCCTTGCAGGTGGAAAGGCCTTGTGCTTGGTTCTGAACAGTTTGGGAATCCAAACATGCAGTGAAGAACTAAGAAGCGACTGGCAGCTTTCAGACTGCACATCTGCAGAAACAGAAACCAGGGTCCATCCCTTTGGTTGGTATCAAAGAACAGGTGAGTCGCAGCATGAACGCTGTAGAATTATATATATATATATATATATATATATATATATATATATATATATATATATATACAGTCAAACCTTGGTTGTCGAACGTAATCCATTCCGGAAGCCCGTTCAGCTTCCGAAATGTTCAACAACCAAGGTGTGGCTTCCGATTGGTGGCAAGAGCACTCAGCGGAAGCTGCGTCAGACGTTCGGCTTCCGAAAAACGTTCAAAAACTTGAGCATTTATTTCCAGGTTTGGGGCGTTTGGGAGCCGAAATGTTCCAAAACAGAGGCATTAAGGATCTGAGGTTTGACTGTAATATTATGTAATAGGGTATATGCCGTGTTAGGGGTGGGGGGGTGTCATGCTACTTGCCCCCCTTTGGTCCCCACCCTGCACTCAGTTTTCGCCTGTGGCTCCTAGAAGCTTTCAGCATGCGACAGCAGCCAGAAGTTGAACCCTACACAAATCCGGATTAGAGTCCCCTAGGTGAATCATAGAATCATAGAGTTGGAAGAGACCTCAAGGGCCATCCAGTCCAACCCCCTGCCAAGCAGGAAACACCACCAAAGCATTCTTGACATATGCCTGTCAAGCCTCTGCTCTTAAAGACCTCCAAAGAAGGAGACTCCACCACACTCCTTGGTAGCAAATTCCACTGCCGAACAGCTCTTACTGTCAGGAAGTTCTTCCTAATGTTCAGGTGGAATCTTCTTTCTTGTAGCTTGAATCCATTGCTCCGTGTCCGCTTCTCTGGAGCAGCAGAAAACAACCTTTCTCCCTCCTCTATATGACATCCTTTTATATATTTGAACATGGCTATCATATCACCCCTTAACCTTCTCTTCTCCAGGCTAAACATACCCAGCTCCCTAAGCCGTTCCTCATAAGGCATCGTTTCCAGGCCTTTGACCATTTTGGTTGCCCTCCTCTGGACACGTTCCAGCTTGTCAGTACCCTTCTTGAACTGTGGTGCCCAGAACTGGACACAGTGCTCCAGGTGGTTGGATGGCGTCTTGTATGCCTCCTTCTGGCAACTTCTGCAGCCAAGCTGGTGCCAAACAGATTGCTCTGCTTTCCTTTGGACCACAGTTAGGCTGAGAGGGAGGTCTTGTCATCTGGGCAGCCCAGGACCTCTATGCTCACCCCTCGAGATGCACTTCATTGTCTTTCGAGACAACAGATAGATGCCAACAACAAGTGTTTTTGTATAAACATACATTAACCTTCTCCAACATGATGCTGTTCCAATTTGGGGGGGGGGCTACAACTTCCATCATCCCTGACCATTGACTGTGCTGGCTGAGGTTGTTGGTCAAAACATCGGGAAGGAACTATACTGGAGAAGGCTGATGTACTCATGCACAAATATACCCCCCCCAAAAAAAACCAAACCTGAAAATTGCTTCCATTTAATTGCACCAGGAATTCAATGAGATGAGCCACCTCACCCAGCTTTCGAGTGTGGCCTGCCCTGCCCATTTCTGCATCAAAAGATTTCATTCATATTGTCTGATGCACATGTGTAAGCGATTATTTGTTTAACGCAGAGACAGCAAAGCTTCCCTTTGTATAGCTTAATATCCCAAAGGCGTAGGCAATCTGGAATGTAAAGAAGTTAATTTTTTTGCAGCTGAACTCCACTGAACTTTTGGGCCTTTTTATAGAGTGGGGCAGATAATTAGAACCCATCTCGCAGATGATGGCTTTTTCCGTAGGCGCCCATATTTCAGCCTAAAACATTGTTTATATTTTATTCATCTTCTCACTGACCCTTAAACTATATTGAGCAGCGAAACTCTGTTCTGTATAACTAGCTGACCACATTGGCATCCTGTACGGGTGGGTGGAGTTTCTTGAGATTTCCTTTCAAGCAAATCTGACTTTTGTTTACTCAAATAAATCGAAGCAGAAATGGAAAATGTTGCCTATTTATGTATTTATTTTATACCCATGCTATCACCCTGTATGGTTCTTTATAGTACAACACTAGCACAAAAAACAACAACACTGCAGTTATGTCCACACTGTGCATTTAAAGCACCCCAAATAATCCCGGGAACTGGAATTTGCTAAGGGTGCTGGGAATTATAGCTCTGCAAGGGGCAAACTACTGTTCCCGGGATTCTTCGGGGGAAGCCGAGTGCAATATGTAGCCTGAAGAGTCTATATTTTAGTGGAAACAAAATGAAAAGAATTCCTTCCAGTAGCCCCTTAGAGACCAACTAAGTTTGTCATTGGTATGAGCTTTCGTGTGCATGCACACTTCTTCAGATACCTGTAACTAGAACTGTATTTTAGTGATGAGGGGTGATGTAAAGAAAAGAGAGGAGTGTGAGAGGCAGCAGTAGCAGAGCATAGATGTTATTAAATCCACTGGCAGGACCAACCAAGCTGAGGTCAGCTGTGGCAGGACCTGCATGCACAGTGCTGAATGCAAACCTGCCAGCTGAATGTGGAAGTAAGCCCACAAGGGGGCTGAATAAACCTTCTGTTTGTAGAAATCAGCTGGGCTGAGAAGCACCTTGCAAGCCATAATATATGGCTGCATTTGACGATGAGCACATAATTTCAGCCTGGCACGTGCACTATGGACCGGGCCGCAGCATAAATATGCATAGAATAGGTTTTACTGCACAAAGTTACTGCACATAAGACCTGTCCAATCAGCTCCTGCATATGTTGTTGCATCAATTACTTCTTCCAAACACCATTGACTTTTGCTCGCAGTATGGTAAAAAGGTAAAAGACCCCTGGATGGTTAAGTCCGGTCAAAGGCGACTATGGGGTTGTGGCGCTCATCTCGCTTTTCAGGCCGAGGGAGCTGGCGTTTGTCCACAGGCAGCTTTCCAGGTCATGTGGCCAGCAGGACTAAACCGCTTCTGGTGCATGGAACACTGTGACGAGTGCCAGAGCACACGGAAATGCCATTTACCTTCCTGCCGCAGCGGTACCTATTTATCTACTTGCACTGGTGTGCTTTCAAACTGCTAGGTTGGTAGGAGCTGGGACAGAGCAACGGGAGCTCACCCCGTCGTGGGGATTTGAAACGCTGACCTTCTGATTGGCAGGCCCAAGAGGCCAAAGAGTCTCAGTGGTTTAGACCACAGCGTCACCTGCAGTATGGATCCCCTAATGAGTGTTTTGGTCTCCTTGCCTCACTCAGATGTGAGCATTGTCTTTGGGGAGGCAGCAATAGAAAGGCACTCTGCTCATTTTATTTTTAACCAATAATCAAACAGAAGGACTTTGCCACGTACAATTGATTTCTGTGCTCCAAGATGATGATGATGATGATTATTATTATTATTTGCAAATAAAGGCATTTGTAATGTTTACTGGGGGGTTTTCTCCTCCAACAGCTAAAGTCCCCACCGTCTGTCCACCTGTTCCTGTTGTTCTACCCAGAAGGCAAGAAAATGGTAAGGAGAAAACAAGAATGCCATAGAAATAATGAAGCATATCTGACCTTCAATTTTTCCTCTTTTCAGTATTGCTGGCCCTCCGCTTTGGTTTTTGTTTTTGTTCTGAACCTAAGAATGCTGGTTTTCCCCACAGTCTTCATGAAGTTTAATACAGCTCATTTGGGGCTTTTTAGCTTAGGGAAGAAGAGGAAAAGATGAGCTGGGTGAAGGGGAAGCATGATAAGAGATGGCTAAAATTAGGTATCGTGTGAAAAAAGTGGTCAAATAGACTCTTGTCCATTCTTCCATAATACTACAACCCAGTGAGGCGGATTGTTGACAGATTCAGGACAGGTAAAAGGAGATAAGTCTTCACACATGGTTCCATAGTTAAACTATAGAATTCACACTTACAAGTTGTAGTGATGGCTGCCATCTTGGATAGTTTTAAAAGGGAAGTAGACAAATTCGGGGAGGACAAGGCCTTCAGCTGTTGCTAGCCACGGTGGCTAAGTCCTTTACTATCTGAAAGCCAGTTGCTGGAAACCCTAGATCTTATGCTCCAATTTTGCTAGTGGGCTTCCCCACAAGCCACTGTGGCTAGACTAGGTGGGACTTTGGCAGACCCTCCAAGTATCCCTATTTCCCAGAGACGTCCCTGATATAGAGAAGCCGTCCCAGTTTCTGATTTGATCCTGGAATGTCCCACTTCCCCTTAGAATGTCCGTATTTTCACTGGAGAAATGTTGGAGAGTATGGAGTTATCTGACCCCCGAGCCATCTGAAGGCAATACTGTACATTCGTACCTCGGTTCTCGATTGCCCCGAAACTCGTACGTTTCAGCTTCCGAACGATCAAAAACCAGAAGTGAGTGTTCTGGCTTTTGAACGTTCTTTTGGAAGCCAAACATCCAATGGGGCTTCCGCGGCTTCTGATTGGCTGCAGGAGCTGCACTTCGGAAGTCGAATGTCTTCCAGATTCCGTTCGCCTTCCGAGGTACAACTGTATAGGGAAGGTTTTTAGTTGTTGTTTTTTTAAAAAATAAATGTTAAATGTTTTTATGTATGTTGGAAGCGGCCCAGAGTGTCTGGGGTAACCCAGTAGGATGTGTGGGGTATAAATAGTAAAATGATCATTAAAGAATGGGACGCCCCTATTTTCATCAGAAAAATGTTGGGGGGTATGCTTTGGTCTGCTCTAGGAGGGCTCTCCCTCTTCGTGGTTTTTATGAGGTACTTCACTTTCAAGCCAGAATAGGCCACCTCTCATCTCTGGCAAACTAATTTGGGTTCTCTGGGAACTCGACTGAAGCTTTCTTTAGACCCTGGAGGGGGGACTTGTGGCACTCCAGTTGTGAACAGACTACAACTCCCACCGTCTCTCACTTTGGCCATGTTGGCTGGGGCTGATGGGAGATGGAGTTTGACAGGATCTGGAGGGCTGTCCCTACTTTAGAAACCCTTTTGAAGCGTGCTCCAAAGTAATTCAGCTGAGATTGTTCAGGTATATAACCTCAAATAGGCCATGGGTATGCGGCATAACTGGGCTTGTAAGTACCCATTTCAGAGAGGGAGGCTCTGCCCTATTTATAAGCAGCCTATTTTAAAACGGAGATAAACATCTGGTGCTCTCGCTTTCCCCGGCGTCCGATGCCCTGTGCCACAACAGGCACCACCCAAGGAATGCAGAAGGCTTCCATTTCACATCTGATAGCTTCTCCGTGCCATGAAATAACAGCTTTGTGTGCAGAGAAAAGTAGTACTCCCAGGGGCAAGATTATAGTTATTATACAAGAAGAGTTTTGTGGGTGTGGGTGTGCGGGGGAATAGCACATGGTGTATTCTGTCCTTTCCACCTAGACTGACTGGCAAAAACATGTGTGCAGGGCGCATTCTTGAAATGAATGTAATTTGGTGTGAATTTCTCCTAAATAAAAAACAAACAAAACAACCCACACATTTTGAACAGCGCGCAATCCTTTGTGCAGCATGGGAAAGTACCTTTCGGAGTATTCAGAAAGCACTTGCTAGTGGGAAACGCTGGCATTTCCGGATTTTGGGAATGATGATTTCATACTGAAGTCCTGGATAGACCCTTTACCTGGGAGTAAGCCCCCTATAAATCATGGTCCAACCCCACTGTGCTCTTGATACACTTCCTGCATTCCAGCACAAAGAACATATGGAAAGCAGAAACCTTCTTCACGGAATGCCTGTAATTTAACAATAAAAGTTACAGGCATCGTTGGACGCTGAAGGCTACAATTATGCGACGAAAGCAGCTACTGAAATGTGGTCGGGTTGGCACAGTCTGGTTTGAGTAAAATAGGGAAATTTCTCAGTGACATGGAAGCTGTGTAGAGTTGGGGCACCTGCAGGGATGCTATAGAAAGTCCCTTCGTCATGGTCACTTCAGGCACTAACCAATTGACCTGGGGTAGGATGGTGTATATAGACACCTGTCCTACCCAGAGGAAAAAGCACCGGCAGAAAGTTAGACATAGGAAGAACCTTTTGTGTCAGCCAATGGCCCATTTAGTCCGGCATCCTGTTCTCACTGCGGCCAGATGCATGTTCGAAACCAGAAAGCAGGATCTGAGCAGAAGATCACTCTCCTCTCCTGTGGTTTCCAGCAAGTGGTATTTCGAAGCATTGCTGCATCTAGTCGTGCACGCAGAACAGAGCCACCTGGGCTAGTGGCCATCAATAGATAGCCCAATCCCCTTATAAAACCATCTAAGTTGGTGGCCATCACTGCCTCCTGTGGGAGAGAGCTCCGTAGTCTAACAATGAGCTGGGCGAAGAAGCACTTTTTACAATCTGCCCTGAATCTTCCAGGTTACCTTAGGCCAGTGTAGTGTAGTGGTTAAGAGCGGTAGACTCGTAATCTGGTGAACCGGGTTCACTTCCCTGCTCCTCCACATGCAACTGCTGGGTGACCTTGGGCTAGTCACACTTCTCTGAAGTCTCCTAGCCTCACTCACCTCACAGAGTGTTTGTTGTGGGGGAGGAAGGGAAAGCAGAATGTTAGCCGCTTTGAGACTCCTTAGGGTAGTGATAAAGCGGGATATCAAATCCAAATTCCTCTTCTTTTTTCTTTCTCTCTCTCCAAGTCACTGTGGTCGTAAATTTCTCTGTATGGTCTTGCAGTGATGCCACACTGCATTAGATGGCTGCTACATGTTGGAACATTTAAGATAATGGCCTGGTTCACAAGGCACAGGTAGAGATGCTATGGATTACTGGGGTGTTAATAGGCAGGTGACTATAGGGGATCTTGGGCCACTTCTCTTCAGTCCTTTTCACTCCCACACTCCAAACCGTGACTTGAGGTTAAGCTCTCTCCTATAACGATGAGCTGAAAAATCAAGGTTCGAACAACGCCACTGGTTTGGCTTAGGTGAGTGTCATACGGCAGTCGTTAGTATGCTAGGGAGAAAGGTTCACACTGTCTTCCCATTATTCTGCTGTAGTTCTATTTGTAGGGAGCTTTTGTTGAATTTTCTGTGTGCCCAGACATGCAATACCCTACCTTTAGCATGGCATGGTATTGCAGTTCCGTTCAGATAAAGCATTGCCGCTCGCTTCCGCTGGTAGCACAATCTGGTTCTGAGTTTGCTGCTAAACGGCACCAGTGGTTGTCTTTAGATCCATACGAAATGTGAATGATACAACTGAGCAGGACTGAATGTGGCCCTCCAAGCCTTTCTGCCTGGCCCCTGAAATGCTCCTCATGCTACACCCCCTCCCCAAGCCATACCCTTCACTGGTTCTGCGTTGCAATTTCCTTGAGTGTTTCTGCCCGGCTGGAATGTGCCCTTGAATTCTGCTTCATTCTTCCTTGGATGGAAGTCAGAGGGGTGTGTGGATGGGTGTAGAAAGTGGCTTACAGTACGAAGATTTACATTCATTGTTTTGCCTGCTTTTGCCTCTTGTCCCACTCACCAATGACATATCCCCACCCTCTTCCCAGGAAGACTCCCCAGGAGGCAATGTGGGAAATGGTTCTCTACTTGTGAGTTGGATTGCAATTGGATCTTCCCTGTGCCAGGGCTATTTCAAAGCACCCTGGCCTTACTGCTCATTTGCAAAGTCTGCATTAAGACTCTGCGCTTTCATAGAAGGTGGTCTCTGATGTGTCGGAAAACAAATATTAAGTCTCATTTCCCCATGGTAAAACAGACTCAAGTGGGCCCAAACATACTGTTCTGGCCATGTTGTCATTGACAAGTTGAGTCACATAGAATTATTCCCGATTAACATGCCTGAAGGCAAAACTTTTGCCTCAGTAGCCATAATATTGTGGTACACAAGGTTTCATGACTTGCTCAAGTTTGCTGGCTGAGTCGGTAGACATGATCGTGAATGGGAATGCTATTGCAATGAATGTATCTGAAAACCATCAAGGAAACCAGACAATTTGGCTCACAATGGAATCCAGACAAAGCCTATTCTTTTTCTAAAGAGCATAACTAGTCATTTTCAGCTTTGTGCCTGGACCTAGACATACCACTTCCACCACTTTGGAACGCAGTTGCTGACTGCAGAAAATTGATGTGTAATTATACTTTAAAAACATGTTGCTTACATTCATGTTGCTGAAAAGCTTCCCCTTTTTGTTGTTGTTTTCAAGACAAAAGAGGAATGCATGAATTGCAGTATTATTATTATTTTAAACCCAATGTGTACTTTTGAAATGCCTAATTCTGCAAAATAAAACACCGGGACTAAGCATCGTATAAGATAAGCATCGTATGAGATAAGGGATACAAAGATCTGATTCACATAGCTAACTTTCTCAAGGGCCTCTTTCAAAGGGGTTGGCTGATGGGAGTTCTGTACTTTTCTATATGCTTAAAGGTAAAGGGACCCCTGACCATTAGGTCCAGTTGTGACTGACTCTGGGATTGTGGCGCTCATCTCGCATTATTGGCCGAGGGAGCCGGCGTATAGCTTCCAGGTCATCTGGCCAGCATGACTAAGCCGCTTCTGGCGAACCAGAGCAGCACACGGAAACGCCGTTTACCTTCCCGCCGGAGCGGTACCTATTTATCTACTTGCACTTTGACGTGCTTTTGAACTGCTAGGTTGGCAGGAGCAGGGACCAAGCAACGGGAGCTCACCCCGTTGCAGGGATTCGAACCGCCGACCTTCTGATCAGCAAGCCCTAGGCTCTGTGGTTTAACCCACAGCGCCACCTGTGTCCCGCATATGCTTAGGGGACCCTTCATGATGTTACTCTTAAAAGTGTTTGTAAGGTAAAGTAAGTAGATTTCCCCCCTAGGCGACCTCGATGCACTGAATAGCTCTTGTGAATGCC
Source organism: Zootoca vivipara (assembly GCF_965207765.1). Taxonomy (NCBI): domain Eukaryota; kingdom Metazoa; phylum Chordata; class Lepidosauria; order Squamata; family Lacertidae; genus Zootoca; species Zootoca vivipara. The sequence goes on from NC_142591.1 coordinate 78,375,764, forward strand.
TTGGCAAATCCAGAACACAGTCCATAAAAGCTTATTGAACCAGGAAGAAAAGGGTCTTGAGACTAAGCATTATCTCTGCATAATGAGAAAGCTCTATCCGGTGTGTGTTTACTTCAGGGGTAACCAAAGCTGTGCCCTCCAGATGTTTTTGGACTGCGGCTCCTGTCAGCCCCAGCATGGTCCCTGTGATCAAGGATGATGGGTGCTATAGCTGGCCAACATCTGGAGGGAGCCATGTTGGCTATTTCTGGTTTACTGGGTTGCCCAGCTGAGCCATAGAAGTAGTTCCATTCAAAGTCAGATCAAAGCCAGAGTTGGGCAAAGGGATCCTTTTATCATCTAAATATTTGGCCACTGGGATACATGAAGTTGCTCTATGTTGTTCTGGAAAATAGCAATTAATACTTTGTGGAATTTTACTCTTTTGAATTTTGATTCCTAGTGATTTTGGACAACTGGCAACGTGTGGACAGGGCCTCAGTTCTCATCGATCCCTCCATTTCAAAAATTGACATTCTGCACATCAGCAGAGATGGTTCCAGTGATTTTGCCACTTTCCGAGACTTTTGCCTTTCAGGTGAGAAGCTTCCTATTAATCCCATTGTTTTTTCTCCAGGCTTTTCCAATGGTGTTCCAAGTATACGTGATTTCACTTAAATGGGTGGTGCCTCAGAATGTCATTGCCTGTACCTTTGGCACCAACAGGCACATCACTTCTGGGACTATTTAATAAGATATTTACAGAGGTGATTGAATCTTTTTTTAAAAAAAAGTGAGAGGGATGTAGATTAACTGTTTCAAACTGGATCTGCTAATTAATCGATTGTTTTGTTGTTTAGTCGTTTAGTCGTGTCCGACTCTTCGTGACCCCATGGACCATAGCACGCCAGGCACTCCTGTCTTGCACTGCCTCCCGCAGTTTGGTCAAACTCATGTTCGTAGCTTCGAGAACACTGTCCAACCATCTTGTCCTCTGTCGTCCCCTTCTCCTAGTGCCCTCAATCTTTCCCAACATCAGGGCCGTTTCCAGGGAGTCTTCTCTTCTCATGAGGTGGCCAAAGTATTGGAGCCTCAGCTTCAGGATCTGTCCTTCCAGTGAGCACTCAGGGCTGATTTCCTTCAGAATGGATAGGTTTGATCTTCTTGCAGTCCATGGGACTCTCAAGAGTCTCCTCCAGCACCATCATTCAAAAGCATCAGTTCTTTGGCGATCAGCCTTCTTTATGGTCCAGCTCTCACTTCCATACATCACTACTGGGAAAACCATAGCTTGAACTATATGGACCTTTGTCGGCAAGGTGATGTCTCTGCTTTTTAAGATGCTATCTAGGTTGGTCATTGCTTTTCTCCCAAGAAGCAGGCATCTTTTAATTTCGTGACTGCTGTCACCGTCTGCAGTAATCAAGGAGCCCAAGAAAGTAAAATCTCTCACTGCCTCCATTTCTTCCCCTTCTATTTGCCAGGAGGTTATGGGACCAATTAATCGATAGAGTAGGCAAAATAAGTTGCTGAATTGTGAAACTTTTTAAAAGCGCAATATAGTTCCCTCAAGTTCTTTTTGCTTTGTTTCCTGCCACTTCCTTTGTAGGAGCCTTGCATCGCCCTCCCTTTGTTCAAAGGTTTTGTGGTCTACAAGGCAGATAAACGTAACTGAGAACCTTCCTTAGTTTTGCAGTGTATTTATGAACAAATAAAGTCTTGCCTGAGTATCTAACACAGGCATGTCAAACCTGCGGCCCTCCAGATGTTTTGACCTACAACTCCCATGATCCCTAGCTAGCAGGACCAGTGGTTGGGGAAGATGGGAATTGTAGTCCAAAACATCTGGAGGGCCGCAGGTTTGACATGCCTGACTAACAGATGGGCAAATTGCTGTGTTTTGTACAGCCCAAATCCATAGCTGCCAAGTTATCCCTTTTTTAAAGGGATTTTCCCTTATGCTGAATAGGCTTCCTCGCGAGAAAAGGGAAAACTTGGCAGCTATGCCCAAATCTCCGTGAGGAACTAGGCCTTAGTTCTTGATTCAGCTTTTTGAGCCTCCTTGTTAGTGTTATTTTAGGGTTTTTGCTTGGCTTATAAACACACACACACACACACCGAAATCAACAACCCCAAACCAGACTCACAGCTGAATCTTATCGTCTGCTTGTCTGAGGGTGAAAATGGTAACATCTGTGGAGCAGCAGGGTCAGTTTTGAAGTTCCCTCATTTCAAGCGTACTTTTCAGCACAAATATTTCGCTCCTTTTGGGTTGAGCTCTGAAAAAATTACTCTGCACATTTGCAGCATAGGCTGGTTGTGGATGCCATGGACATGAAAAGACAGCCACCAATTCTTGGAGCAGGTTTTTTTTTTAAAAAAAGTTTTGGATGTTGTTGTTTTTTCAAAGGGGGGGGGGATACTGAGTGCATGCACAAATAAGCATGTGCATGACTTGTTGTTAACAAGTGAGTGCAAAATCGTATTTGAAAACCACTCCCTAACTTGATTGTGTCTCCTTCCTTTTCCCTTTTCTCTCCTTCTCAACAGCCTGCTCCAAGGACAAGTCATGCTTGGTGACTACTCTTGAACTACAGCCTTCAGTGATGCGGTGCATATTTTACCCAGAAACACAGACTTGCACACTTGGCCTTGAAGGCCCCCACTGTCGACTTTTGCTGAAGGAGCCAGCTACCTATATTTATCGCAGGCAAGGTAAGCCTGTGGCAGAAAGGTCAGAGGAAGAAGGCATGTTTTTTTTTTATTTGCTTACACTGGCAGAGTGGGTGAGGGTGGCGCTGTGGTCTAAACCACTGAGCCTCTTGGGCCTGAGCCTCTTGTAAAGCCTTTCTTTGACCTAGATCTAGGCCCTAAAACAGATTTAATCATAACATTGTCGAGTTGGAAAGGACCCTGATGATCATCTAGTCCAACCCCCTGCACATAGCTGTCAAGTTCTCCCTTTCTTTAAGGGAAATTCCCTTATGCTGAATAGGCTTCCTCACGAGAAAAGGGAAAACTTGACAGCTATGCTCCTGCAATGCAGGAATATGCAGCTGTCCCATATGGGGATCGAACCTGCAACCTTGGCATTATCAGCGCCACGTTCTAACCAACTGAGCCATCCAAAGCCAGACTTAGACCTAGATCAAGGCTCTAAAACAGACTGAATTGCTTTGTGGCATCCCAAATGGAGCCCAGGTTTCTTAGGAATCTTTCAGTTAATCGGGACCAGATTAATAAAGGTTTGGTTTATTCTCCCTTCGCTCCGTACAGAGGCATTCCTGTCCGTTGCTGAAAGAAGTGCTGCTCCCTCTGTCCACATCCCGTCGCAAGGAACCTTGTTTGGCACTTCTCAAGCAGTACGTATGGGTTCCAGCTGGAAAAGGATACGACAGTTCCTTGGGATTCCCTATGCGCGTCCTCCAGTGGCTGAGAACCGGTTCCGCCCTCCACAAGCTTTCATCCAGGAGGAGTCCTGGAACGCTTCCACAATTCGGTGAGAAGATGTTTGGCAATTTGGCTGCCAACTGTAATCTTGTTCACTTACTGTAAGAACATGAGAGCTTCCATGTTGGAGCAGATCAAAGTCCACTTAGTATAGATCAGGGGTGGCCAACTCCCAAGAGACTGCAATCTACTCACAGAGTTAAAAACAGGCAGTGATCTACCCCCATTTTTGGGGGTTCAGGTTGAGCTTTTTTTAGGGAGGAAAGCCCATTTTTAGGAGTTTAGGTCAAAATTGTTGACCTTTTTTAGGGGAGTCAAAGTTGTTGAGCTTCTTTGAGGGGAGCCAGTGATCTACCAGTGATCTACCACAGGCATCCAGTGATCTACCGGTAGATCACGATCTACCTGTTGGACGTGCCTGGTATAGATCAATATGCTATACAATATGCCTCTGTGTACTCACAAGCAGGGTGGTGAATTTGATGGTTGGCCCCCTCTTTGAACCAGTATCTCTGGTAGCTCCATGGCTGCCCCTAATATAAGGCAGGTGAGATTATTAGTTCTGGGATACTGTTAAAGAACAGCAGGTTGTCAATTATGGTATTGTTACTATTATTATCATCCATGAAGGGGCACCATTCGAACTCGTTTGCCTTAGGAAACAACATGGTTTGGGCTTTTTATGACTAATTCAGTGGCACAACATCAACAAAAATAGTTTTCGATCAGCTTGAGCAACCAGATTTTTGCAGGGCAGTGTCACTGCAAGGAGAAATATCCCTGTATCCGTAGTTATTCAGACTCTTAGCTGTTAACTTGCACCCCTAACTGTTAGTTGCTAACAGTGCACAAGCTGGCAAACAACAGTAATAAAAATATAATAAAAAGCAATTAAAAAGGAATGAAATGCAAACCCCAATCAATAATAGTCTCTCAGTTTCACATTTTATTTCCAGTCAGTCTTAAATTCAGTTCTCCACATTTCTATATCAAATTGTATTTTTTAAAGAAAACCTTTCTGAGAATTCAGCAGTATTTTAGTAGGAATTCCTGCAGTTTTGCCTCGCATGGACATTTTTGCAAAGCAGTTTCCTTTATTATAATGTGTTTTAGATGTGACTTTTACTAATTTTTTAAGGAGAAACTTTGATGTACACTTCCCCGTATAAAATGCATGTTAATAAATGCATAATAAACACATTATTGGGCGTGCAGAACTGCGCTGCAAAATTCAGAGAAGTGTGAATTTCCCAAAGCGGCTGTGTTTTGGTTTGCATATTGTTTTCTGAATGCAGCAGCAACATCTAGAGGGACACAGGTTCCCCATCCTTGACATAATATGTTTTCTGACCCCACAGAGATGCTTTTATAAGAAGAAATAACAGTGTATGTCCTACAGGGCTATTTCAGCTTGTGGTTGAAACAATCATATAAATGTCTCCATAGAGCTAGATGTTTCATACTCGTTGCTTTAGGGGGCTAGAAAAATGTGGTGATCATCTACACCACATGGCCCCCCCCTCCTCCCCCTCCTCCTCCTGCACAGTGTCGCTGGTGGGTGATAAAACCCAGACCTTTGCTGACCTAATTTCTTGTGCACCTGAGTCGCGTGGTTGACTCGACCACATCAGACTTGCTGTTCTCCACCAGAGAGTCAACATCTTGTTTATCCAGGTGTGCAGCAGCATACGGTTAAGACACACAGAATATTGCACGGTTTTATACACCAGCTTTTTCTTTTTCTTTTAAAAAAAGTGTGTTGCAGAAAACGTTCTGTGCTTATGCTTCTCATACATTTGATTTCAACTGCATACATCCTTTGTCAATGGTGCTGTGCTCTTAATATGAAACATCTCTGGCAAGGTGAAAGCATGGGTGGAGTCACTCCTTCAGGTATACAGGACCAAGGCCGTTTAGGGCTTTAAAGGTCAGCACTAACACTTTGAATTGTGCTCGGAAACGTACTGGGAGCCAATGTAGATCTCTCAGGACCGGTGTTATGTGGTCTCGGCGGCCACTCCCAGTCACCAATCTAGCTGCCGCATTCTGGATTAGTTATAGTTTCTGGGTCACCTTCAAAGGTAGCCCCACGTAGAGCGCATTGCAGTAGTTCAAGCGAGAGATAACTAGAGCATGCACCACTCTGGCAAGACAGTCTGTGGGCAGATAGGGTCTCAGCCTGCGTACCAGATGGAGCTGATAGACAGCTGCCCTGGACACAGAATTGACCTGCACCTCCATGGACAGCTGTGAGTCCAAAATGACTCCCAGGCTGTGTACCTGGTCCTTCAGGGGCACAGTTACCCCATTCAGGACCAGGGAGTCCCCCACACCCGCCTGCCCCCTGTTGCTGTATGTAGGTTTATTTTATTGTTTTTTATCTTATATTTTGGAAATGTACATCCAGGCTTTTTCCCTTTAAATTTTTTTGGGGCCCCCAAGAGAGTGGGGCCCTAAGCTATAGCTTGTTTAGCTTATATGTAAATCCGGCACTGGCCTCAGGGACTGCCACAACAATGACGAACAACGGAGAGCGAGAGGCAGGGTGGGGGAGCCAACATTTGGCATCTCACAGGGTTCTACTGACATTTTTAAACCCAAAGCCCACCACTGGTAGGGAACCAGGCCGCCTCTTTCCAGTGTTTCCCATTTAAAAAGCAAGCAAACATGGACACCCATTTGTAATAACGTTCCTTATGTCTCCAGGGCGAGTTGCTGGCAACCAGGGGATGATGGAGCTGCTCTTTCTTCCGTCAGCGAAGACTGCTTGTATTTGAACATTTATGTCCCACCTAATACTGTAAGTACTAAATCAGGAACACCTCTTTCCAGTGTTCTTCATGCACAGCGGCACTGGGCTGCCGCCGCTATCAGCAGTAGATTTCGGTCTTTTCAGCGGCACCCTTTGTGAAGTCAAAATTTGCTGCCCCCCCCGTGCCTCTCACCTTGCAAAACCGATGCAGAAATGTAAGGAAGTGAACTTTAGACCGGAAGAAAATGGGACACTGTACTGCCACTTCCTAACCCCACCCCCCCAGCACATCCACTACCCCCTTGTTCTGTCCAGTGGTAGGGCTCGCCCTATGGGACGGTTCCAGTTAAAATGTAAGGTTCCCTTCAGCTTCTTTAATGTAACAAAATGATGAGAGATCCAACCAAGGATCTCCACAACCTGCCTGGCCCTTTATTGACCTTGAACTCCCATTGTACACCATTTGGTGGTGGGGGGGCTCATTAGTCTTTACAATAAAAATAAATATATTAGGCAATATTGGGTGGTAGTCATACTCAAAGCAGAACCATGTGGGCGGAAGGGAGGCCAGTTGGTGGTATGGGCTCTTTTCGCTGTGCTGTTGTATTGTGAGGGAAATAATGTTTGTATGAGGTACATTTTTCTTTATATTGCAATGTTGTTGTTGTTTAGTCGTTTAGTCGTGTCCGACTCTTCGTGACCCCATGGACCATAGCACGCCAGGCACTCCTGTCTTGCACTGCCTCCCGCAGTTTGGTCAAACTCATGTTCGTAGCCTCGAGAACACTGTCCAACCATCTTGTCCTCTGTTGTCCCCTTCTCCTAGTGCCCTCAATCTTTCCCAACATCAGGGTCTTTTCCAAGGATTCTTCTCTTCTCATGAGGTGGCCAAAGTATTGGAGCCTCAGCTTCACGATCTGTCCTTCCAGGGAGCACTCAGGGCTGATTTCCTTAAGAAATATTGCAATGTACCTGAAGCAATATTCCAAGTATGGTTGATACTTGGCCAATAAATTATTCTATTCTAAAAATTATTCTATTCTATTCAATGCCAATAGATTCAAGTCCATTTATTTCAATGGGTCTGCTCTGAATACAATGAATGTTGGAGATCACCCATAATCTGTAACTCCTTAAGGTTGGGACAACATGAATGGATATTACCTGTGGCTCCTTTAGGTTGACCTCAGTTCTCTTTAGTCTAGTGATGGCCAAACTCAGCACTCCAGCTGTTTTGGGACTACAGTTCCCATCATCCCTGACCACTGGTCCAGTTGTAGTCCAACAACAGCTGGAGGGCCAAGTTTGGCCATCACTGTGTTAGTCATTCTGCTGTAGACTCTTTCCAAATGTTAACTGATTTCATGTTTTCTGCCTGTTGCTATCACAGGGTGGAAATCTACCAGTGCTGGTGTTCTTTCACAATGGTGTAAGTGGTGAGGATGTCAAGGCTCAGAGGACACTCATCGATGGCTCATACCTAGCTGGAACTGGCAATGTCATCGTTGTAACTGCGAACTACCGAGTTGGAGTCTTTGGCTTTCTAAGCACTGGTATGTCATAGACCTTGTTGAACACAAAAGCGGTAGATGAAACCAGGACTTTGCTGTGTGTGTGTGGGTTGTGTGGTTTGGATTAAAAAACATGGAAAGATGTCTGCTGGATCAGATCAAAGGCCCATCTAGTCCAATGTCATGATCCCACAGTGACCAACATGATGCCTATGGGAAGTCCATAAGCAGGACATGAGTACAACAGCATTTCCTCCTCTTCTGCTCCTCAGTAGCTAGTATTTAGAGGACTACGGTACTACCTCCAGTCTGGTTGCCGATCAGAAGGTTTGCGGTTCGAATCCCTGTGACGGGGTGAGCTCCCATTGCTCGGTCCCAGCCCCTGCCAACCTATCAGTTTGAAACCACACCAAAAATGCAAGTAGATGAATAGGTACCACTCTAGCGGGAAGGTAAACGGTGTTTCTGTGCGCTGCTCTGGTTTCGCCAGAAGTGACTTAGACTGGACTTAATTGTCAGGGGTCCTTTACCTTTACCTCCAGTTTTGTGTGGTATTTTCAGGTCAACAAAAGGCTAAGGAGTAAACCCTACCCTACACAAATCCAGAGAAGAGTCTCTAACATGGTCGGATGGCATCTTGTATGCCTCCTTCTGGCAATTCCTGCAGCCAAGCTGGTGCTTTCCTTTGGACCCCATCAGTGAGGCCAAGAGACGGGTCTTGTCATCTGGGCAGCCCAGAATCTCCATGCACACTTCCCAGGCTTGCACCCCAGCGAGGTCACTTCAGTGCTGCTAATGCAGCAACAAACAGCACAAGAGACAGTAGTTACAAGCTGCTAGTCTTTGCAGCCACAGTGGGTGCTGTGATTCTCCAGTTGTTTGGCTTCACCCCTGGAGGCGCATTCCTGTCTCTCGAGACAGACGGATGCCAACTGCTGTCTCCAGTACTGGAATGAGAACACATTTCTTATTCTTGTTTATTTGAAGAATGCTAGCTAGTTGGGACTACAATGCCTTGTGGGATATTTAAAAATGGCAGTTCATAGCCAACCAGGGCAGCTCTCATCCTCACCAGGGAACCAGTGGATTCCACCCCCCTCCCTCAAAATAAGCATCCTATTTAGACTGTCCCAAGTGTGTGTCCTTAATGGTCATGAAGATACTTATTAAATATATGCCTTGTTTGCTCGCTCAGTGCTTTAGCACTATAAATATAGCTCGCAAAGCAGTTTTCTGTGAGTATGAATCAGAAGGAAGTGTCGCAACTCTGTGTGGCTCTCCAGCAACTGTGTTTTCCTGCCGCAAAGCGTTATTTTTGGCCTTCCCTTCCCATTTCAATGAACATCTTGCCATTTTTTGTTGTTGAATGCCTTGCGTAGACTTCTCTGCTCTTGCATCAATCAATGGCAGCAAATGCACCAGAGTCGATCTGTGGTGAGCCAGAAGGCAACAGTTAAGTTTAGCTTGGTCCGATAGATTGTGGCACATTGTTGGTGTTATTTCGTCTTCCCCTTCTATTATTTCTGAGAAATTTCTTCCTTCTCCTTTTCTACGCTTCTGCTGAATTTCGCCCAGCAAAGACCTACAAGCAGTATTTCCTTCCTCCATCTCTCACCCCCTCTCACACACAGTTCTCTTAAACACCTGCACCTCCTCCTTACCCAGATTTTATCATTATGTCTGCCCCTACCAATTCTATTGCTGAAAGAGGTTTCCTTACACGAGTCAGGTCATTGGTCCATCTAAGTATTGACTGACAGCAGCTCTCCCTCAGGCAGGAGGTGTCTTCTCTTCCACTCCTACCTGGAGATGCCAGGAGTTGAACCTGGGATCTCCTGCATGCAGTCATGCTGGATTCCACCCAACATTGTGGGTGCCCGTCACATGTTTGTGACATCACACATCACCGCCACAGTGGGAGGGCCCAGTGGAGCCCCCCTGCCTCAGCAGAAGGGCCGGACAGAGTGCCCCAATGCAGGGTGTGATGCGTTGGGTCGCCCGACCGGGCACCCACAGTAAAAAAAATTGTGGGTGGCCTGGCACCCACGGTCCCCCAGAGATGGCGCTTAGGTCTGTATGCAAAGCAGATGCTCTACACCAGGCATCCCCAAACTGCAGCCCTCCAGATGTTTTGGCCTACAACTCCCATGATCCCTAGCTAACAGGACCAGTGGTCAGGGAAGATGGGAATTGTAGTCCAAAACATCTGGAGGGCCAAAGTTTGGGGGTGCCTATGTCAGCAATAAGCCGTCCCGGGGGCCAGTGGCTAAACTGGCCCCAACAGGCCAAATATGCGATTGCTCTCACAAACGTGAAGAACAACCCACACAAGTCAGTAAATAAGGCTGTACTGTGTCCAGTTCTGGGCACCACAGTTCAAGAAGGATACTGACGAGCTGGAATGTGTCAACCAAAATGGTCAAAGGCCTGGAAACGATGCCTTATGAGGAATGGCTTAGGGAGCTGGGTATGTTTAGCCTGGACAAGAGAAGGTTAAGGGGTGATATGATAGCCATGTTCAAATATATAAAAGGATGCCATATAGAGGAGGGAGAAAGGTTGTTTTCTGCTGCTCCAGAGAAGCGTACACGGAGCAATGGATTCAAACTACAAGAAAGAAGATTCCACCTAAACATTAGGAAGAACTTCCTGCCAGTAAGAGCTGTTCGGCAGTGGAATTTGCTACCAAGGAGTGTGGTGGAGTCTCCTTCTTTGGAGGTCTTTAAGCAGAGGCTTGACAGGCATATGTCAAGAATGCTTTGATGGTGTTTCCTGCTTGGCAGGGGGTTGGACTGGATGGCCCTTGTGGTCTCTTCCAACTCTATGCTTCTATGATTTACATATAAACTGGGAGCTCTACATTAGGGCTCCCTCTCTCTAGCTTCACAGCCAGTAAAGAGAAAGAACAAAGGAAACGACAGTCCCACTTAGGAAGACAGTAAGACAAACATCCTGTCTACGTCCCATCCACTCTCTGGAATGAAAACAGATACAGTCATATGATACACAATAAGCCTATGGCTGCAGACGGGGAATGAATCTCCCAACAGCCTGCTCTACACTTTGCTGTTGCTGTTTCCCAAGGAGAGGAGGAGTCCCCAACACGTCATCTCCAACTGCGGCAAGATTGTGCCCTGGGCTGGTGCCAGAAAATAAGACATGTTCCTTGGCACGTAGGGACAGTTGGAACATGTTGGCTCCGTTCTACCCCACTGTCAGAGTCAGTACGCCCCTGAATATTTGCTAGGAACTGCAAGTGGAGAAAATCCTCTTGCATTCAGGCTTCCAATACCAGCATCTCCTTGGCCGCTGTGAGAACAGCCTGCTAGACCAGATGGGCCTTTTGCCTGATCCAGCACCGCCCGCCTTGTATTCTTATACGTGAGAAATCAAGAATTGAAATTAATTTTGAGAAATGAACTTGTAAGGTGAACCGCCGTGGATAAGTTTCATGATTGGAGCAAACGGAGAATTGTATTGTGTGGTCAGTGCGCCCAACTTCTCCTATTGGAAAACGCAGGTGCATCTCCTCCTCTATGCTGCCATTGGAATCGCGCAGCTAATATTATTTCCTATGCAGCCGTTGGTACAAAATCTGTATTTGAATTTAGGAAGCATGAGTGTCCAAGGGGTGTAAATTGCATGTCGGGAACCCAGAAGAAAACGGACATAGCAGGAGAAATGGTTAACAGGGGGATAGAAGTACATGGCCAATGTAAATTATTCCTGCAACTGCTTTGAAATCCAGCCATTTTAAATGTGCCTAAATATAGAGTTAAAAGCCTAAATGCATACTCCTGCTTGTGGGCTGAAAACAGCATAATAGCATGGGACTCCAGGGGAATTTCGTTCCCTTATAATAATAATAATAATGCTTCTTTATTATATGATGATGATCATGCTGATTCTGTTCTGCCGACTGTGCGAAAATATATTCAGTTACCTTGTTAACCCTTGAGACCAGAAAACCAAGGTTGGATTTGAAACAACCAGCCAAGATTTGAACTTTGGTGCATTCCTCCACCTGTCAGGCCTGCCGTCTTGATGCGTCTTCCTCTCCCGCTTGTCTGTTCATCCTCTGACATCTTCAACTGCTTACAGCCTGAATTATACATAGGCCCTGTTTCCTTCCATTCCCCCAGCTTGTTGCTTCCTCTCAAGTCCCAGCCTCTCAGTTCCCCCTCAACACTCGGATGTCACACTAAACCATGGTTTAGTGTGATGTGAATGAGCTGCAATGGGAGCTGGGCTTCTTAATTCCCATCTCTCCTCTCGCAGAAGATTCTTGCCATGTTGTCTGGACCCACAACTGTGATCAATATTAACTGCGGTTAGTTCTGGCCTTTACATATTTGTAGTTGTGTTTTATCTCCTATAAGTACAGTGATAACAACATTCAAAGTGTTGGTGCTGACCTTTAAAGCCTTAAACGGCCTCGGTCCAGTATACCTGAAGGAGCGTCTCCACCCGCATCATTCTGCCTGGACACTGAGATCCAGCACCGAGGGCCTTCTGGTGGTTCCCTCATTGCGAGAAGCCAGGGCCTTCTCGGTAGTGGCACCCGCCCTGTGAAACGCCCTCCCACCAGATGTCAAAGAGAAAAACAAATACTAGACTTTTAGAAGACATCTGAAGGCAGCCCTGTTTAGGGAAGCTTTTAATGTTTAATAGATTACTGTATTTTAATATTTTGTTAGAATCCACCCAGAGTGGCTGGGGAAACCCAGCCAGATGGGCGGGGTATAAATAATGAATTATTATTATTATTATTATTATTATTATTATTATTATTATTATTCCATTAATATCCTCTCTCTCTCCCTCACCTCTCTCTGTAGGTTCCACAGTGGCAAGTGGAAACTGGGGGCTTTTGGACCAGGAAGCAGCTCTAAAATGGACCCAGAAAAACATTGCAAGGTTTGGAGGAGACCCTGGTCAGATTACAATCGCAGCTGATCGCAGCGGAGCAGATGTTTCCAGCATTCACCTGCTTACAGGGGCTGTGGATTCTGGGCTCTTCAAGAGGGTGTTGCTGATGGTGAGTACCAACTCTATCAGATTGTGGTAGTGGGGGGGGGGAAGAGTTGTGTTCAGTTTACACTGAAAGGCAAATCTATCTATACCCAAACTGGATAACAGAACCCTCAGAATATGTATATGTATAATTTGGAATAATTGGTTTGATATGATTGATTTGTAAGTGAAAATTAATAAAAATTGATTTTTTTAAAAAAGAAAGAAAGGCAAATCTATTAATGTGCATTTTCTAAAACAAGAACTGAGACACAGTCACCCTTCAAAATTCGCTCTTTTGTGAATTTTGCAGTGCAGTTCTCCAGAGGGGTGATGTGTGTACAAAAGTGCATATTCAAGAGTAAATGTGCATAAAAATGCAAAATATTATTAAAATGTGTATATCGGGTAAATTTGTGTATATTATGAGAAATTCACCTTAAAATGCTGCTGAATTTTCATGCGGACTTGCTTTAAAAAAAATCAAGTGATGGGGGAATGTGAGAATTGAACTTAATAGTGGGAAAACGAGAAATTGATATGTATTTGCCCATCCCTTATGGGAGAGTGTCATTTCTTCCAAAGACAGCTGCTTTAGTGTAGTCCAGATGTATGTGAAACACATGGTAGTCTTTTACCCACAGAAATCTGTTTGTTTAATAATGTTTTATTACTTCGATTTTTTGGGTTTCCTTTTTTACACCTTTATACACGTTTTCCTCAGCTTCACCCAAGGCTCATACACTGTAACACAATTTACATTATACAGGGGCATCACCCACATAAATAAGTTTATGTATGCATATCTGGGACCTCTGAGGGGTTGAGGATGAACTCCAGTTATTAACTAAAAACATGGTGGCTCTGGATTTCATAAGGCAGAACCTAATCCGGATTTGATTTAGGCAAGTCTGCAAGCACAGCAACCGTAGATTTTCTCTACATTAAAAAAAAACAAACAAAAACCAGGGCATCAGGGAAAAGGTTCTAACTGGCTTGTCTCCCTGTGCTAGTTTTCTTCTTACATGGAATATTTTATGTATGGAATTGTAAAAAAGAAAAGAAATGATTCTTCCCGCTGCATTCTGAGGTCCAGGGTAGGACTGTACCACCTGATTTTGCTAAGCAAAATAACCCCGCGCTTTGGATTATCTGAAGCTGTTTATCCCGCACGCTCCTTTGTGTGATGATCTCTGCTAAAGGTCTTGTGTGGTCTGGCCAGGTCAGGTCAGAGGAAGGCCTGCCTGACATTTGGAAAAAATTTCCTCAGGGCAAAAGATTAAGATTTGATAATATTTCAGCACTATGACTTAAAATGCACATGATGGTGTACTGCTGTGTATAACTTGCACCTATTATAAATAGAGTGTGCAATGTGGGGGAAGAACTGCCTTTGACTTGGATAAGAGCCTATAGAAATAGTAACTGGCCGAACCCGAACGACCTGGTGGATACACATTTCTTTGTTCCCGCAACCAGAGCCATTTCTGAAAGAGCTTTCCTTATCCGTCGGCATCTACTGCTTTTCGCTGTACACTTTAAGCCCAGTCTCCAGGCTCTGTCCCAGAGGACGTGGTCTCTGGTGGACTGAAAAAATGGCGGCCGCGTTATCTCCCAACAGTGCAAACATTTTGTCGTTTGAACACGGAGTATCTTAAGTTTCTTCCTGGCCAGGTTCTGCTTTATCACCTTCGGTCCTCGTGGTAAATGAAGGGTGATTCGAACTTGTTCCGTAATATGACAGACCGGCTTTTCTGCTTCCTGTTGTTCGTGTAAGAAGAGTCATTTTCTCCAGTTAGGGCAAGATAGGAACTGATGCTGTTCCTCAGCCCAAAGCTCAGGCCAGAGTCCTCTATTCCAAGCATGTCTACAATGTCACTGTCATCTTCATTTGATCTTTAAAAAGAAGAAGGAGAGGTTGTTTATTGTCTCAGATATTGATACAGAATAGGGTACCTCAACTGCCTTAGCTTCTTTGCAGTTTGGCTTAATGCAGTGCTAGAAGATAGACCAGGCATCCCCAACCTTTGGCCCTCCAGATGTTTTGGACTACGATTCCCATCATCCCTGACCACTGGTCCTGCTAGCTAGGGATCACGGGAGTTGTAGGCCAAAAACACCTGGAGGGCCGCAGCTTGGGGATGACTGAGATAGACAAATGGGTCTGGGAATGTGGCACAAAAATGGGTTTGTGTGTCCCCAGGCCATTTTGTGTTGTGCCACCCATGTTGGCCCTCTCCTGGTCTAGCATTTGGACTCGAAGGAAATCAGCACGAACATTTCTGAAATTGGAACTAGAGGTGGTTTCTCGTTGAAGAAGAATGGTTTATTCTGCTTCCAAACCTGGTTTCTTTCTTACCCTAATGATATCATTGTGGTGGTGGTGTGTGTTTTTTGAAGACAGAAATGCACATGTTCCAAGCCGTCAAGTTAATGTATCCGTGTACCATTTCCAGAGTGTTTTGGCTGGTTATAACTAATTTGGGGACGGCATGTGTATGCACATATACACATTCTCCAAAAGTGAGGTGGCTTCTCTGGCAAGGGTTTGCTTGACATAAATCATGCAGGCAACCCTTTGTAAAAAGTAATAACTCTGACATCCACACAACCATATACTGTATGAACCAGGCCTCGGTGAGAACATGACTTAGAGTGTGTGAAGGGATTGTTAAATTATTGTATCACTGAGTAGGTGTGGGTTTAACAAAATAATCAGCCATTGACAGTCGCCATCTCCCGAATTTCAGTTTCCAACCCCTTTATTCCCCACCCCGCTTTTCAGATATTTATTTTAGCACCCCCTTTTTTGTCTACGACATCAGAAAAGGAATAAACTAGGCACAGAAGTGTAAATTCTGGAGTCCAAAACTCAATCCCGCTATTTCACGTATCGTACGAAGCATGAATGTTTTTTAGCAAGCTTATATCGGTCAAACAGGAGTAATTTATTCCAGTTGCAGAACTGGGGTTTTGTAGCTGCAGAATCTCAGAGCGCCATCTGCTTTGAAATAGCCCTCCAGACTTGGTGGACGACAACTCCCTTAATTCCTGACCATTGGCCCTGGACTGATGGGAGTTATAGTCCAAAACATCTGGAGGGCGCTGAGTTGGGGAAGGCTGGCATCAGCTGCCCTAACCAAACATTACCTCTGCTTATCCTTCCACGAGAAGGTCTTGCTGCGCATCACGACGGGGGTTTCTTCGTTCCTAGGCTCTTGATTCCTTATTCCGTTGCTGCTCGAGTGTTGGGCGAGGCAGGGAGTGGTGAGTAAGCAGCAGAGGCCATCGGCTACCTCTGAAAGAAGAAATGGGTGCAATATGAGTTGCAAGTCAAAATGGCCTCTGCCTTTTGCAATGTTTTTGTTTGTTTCTGGGTTATGTTTCTACCCGGTGTTGTGAGAGCCAGTGTGGTGTAGTGGTTAAGAGTGGTAGACTCATAATCTGGGGAACTGGGTTTACGTCTCTGCTCCTCCACAGGCAGCTGCTATTTTGTTTTGTTGCTGAAAAAGAGAGGCAGTGTGGTGTAATGGTTAGAGTGTTGAACTAGGACCTGGGAGGGCAGGGTTTGAATCCCCACTCAGCCAGGAAGCTCTCTGGGTGACCTTGGGCCATTCAGCATCTCCGTGTATGGGGACACACACACCTCTCTCTGCAAAACAGGCTAGAACTGGCTACAAAATGAGCTGTTGATCACCGTGTCTCTTCCACTTTTTCACATCCTCTATTGCAAACTTTTTTAAAAAAGCAAACAGCTTTGAAATGCATGATGAAGAATGAGATTATCACTCTGCCTTTGGGCTGTTGGATGTTTCTATCGACAAAAACGACCTAAATATAAGTGCGCTGCCTGTTGATATTTATCTAGCGCCAAGCTGTGAAGCTGTGTTCCATTTCCCTTTCTCACATTGTGTCTGCCACCACTGAGTTCTGAGAAAAGGCATGGCTTCTAGGCAAATGTTGTGGCTTCACACTATGCAGAATGCATGTGATATTGGCATTGATGGCCAAACGTTAGCATTGTGTTTCCCCTGCAGGAAGGCTCCTCCCACTTTCGTTCTCTTTGTTCTGAGGGGCACATTCTGCCACTCGGAACTGGTGTTGCCTTTTGATGGCAAGAGCTTGCGAGCGTGCAGCGAACTTTCAGCATCACAGCGTTCTAATCGGCCTCAGAGCTCACGTAGCTCAGATTACAGGTGCCATGCTTGCAAATAATAATAATAATAAATGTCAGGGGACCTTCCTACAGGGAACCTCCCTCCATCCTGCTGACTAGCACTTCGCCCAGTGAGAGCAGCAGTAGCGGGTCAGGTGGGGGGAATGAGGAAGTTAGGCTCAGTGATGTGGGAGAGCCCTTGCAATGCCTTGACCAACAGGTGGAGGGGAACAGGCAGCCCCTTCCAGTGCCCGAATTAAGGCGCGCCACTAAACGTAAGGTCGGGAGGAGGCGTTTCGGGGTGCCCAAGCTCTTATGCTGGTCACGCAACAGGAAACATCCACTCCCGGATTCTGCGAGTGACTAGGAGGTCATGTTTTCTGCTATCTCTGCACTGTAAATATTATGCACAATAAAACCGTTAAAGACAAGCACGGACTTGGGCGTCTTTACTTGAGAGTAGCCGCAACAACACCATTACAATAATAATAATAATCCCTGAGAAGTGCACGGTGGAGACTAGCCCTGCAATGGCAATGCCACAACATATGCTGAGCTACAGTGGGATTGTACTTTCCACATTGCAATGCACATGATTGCTGCATCTTTTTAAAAGGTATGCAAGTATCATATTGGGTGAACCCGTGTCTGATTTCAGCACTGAGCTAGGGGGGAGCTCTTCGTCAGGGCTGTTGCCTCTTCCCTGTGAAAAGCGATTCCTCTCCTTTTTGGCCGTTTTCTTTTACTTGCACCCTTCTGCAAAAGGGAGTGGTAGTGCCCACAAGAGAATGAGTGCTGATGGATATGATCCCTCTTGCCAAGGAGATCTGGCTGATCTCCTTTGCCCCCAGTCTAAGTGTGCGTAGATGAAAACGAACACCAGAATATGTGTCCTGCTTAAAATAATGCAGTGAATATTGATTTCACATGCACCTGTAGGCAGGGCCTGCTCTAGGTAGCCCCCCCGGTGGCACGGTGTGCCAGGGCACTGGGCCGGTAGGCAGGGAACCGCGCGGCAAAGCCGCGCGGAAACCATACTGCGTCATGAGAGGGCGGGGGCGCCGGAGCGATCTCCGCCCCTCAGCGCCAGGGCGCGCGACCTGCTCGAGACTGCCCTGCCTGTAGGTGCTTCTGAAATAATAATAATAATAATAATAAATTTATTTCTGCCCAGAGTGGTTTCCCCAGCCACTCTGGGCAGCTTTCAACAGAACATTAAAAACATAATAAAACACCAAACATTAAAAACTTCCCGAAACAGGGCTGCCTTTAGATGTCTTCTAAAAGTCAGATACATAGTTGTTTATTTCCTTGACATCTGATGGGAGGGCGTTCCACAGGGCCGGTGCCACCATCGAGAAGGCCCTCTGTCTGGTTCCCTGTAACCTCACTTCTCACAGTTAGGGAAATGCCAGAAGGCCCTCGGGGCTGGACCTCAGTGTCCGGGCTGGACAATGGGGGTGAAGACGCTCCTTCGGGTATACTGGGCCGAGGCCGTTTAAGGCTTTAAAGGTCAGCGCCAACAGTTTGAATTGTGCTCGGAAACGTACTGGATGCAGCCTCCGCTTCCTGCTGGTGGAGAGATCCCACTGCTACAGCATCCCTGATAGGATGGCTAACCTCTCAGGGATGCTGCCGTTCATTCTTCCTCATTGCATCGCTTTCAACAAGATGTGGAGTTAGAATCATAGAATTGTAGAGTTGGAAGGAACCACGAAGGTCATCGAGCCCAGCCCCCTGCAGTGCAGGAATCTTTTGCCCAACATAGGGCTCGAATCCACAACCCTGAGATTAAGAGTCACATGCTTTACCAACTGAGCTATCGCAGAGTTGGTGAGCTTATTCACAATCTTCTACTGCTAGTTGCACCCAGCTACATGTAACTGCTGTCGGCACAGGGCCAAAATCTTTATGTGCAATGTTAGCAGGCCATCACACCATCCAAACAGGATGTGTTGTTCCCATCGCCCCAGAAACAGGAACATTGTTCTCCCCCCCTGCTCCCACGCACATTCAGACTGAGGACAAATGTAAGTACATACATAGTTAGCCACCAGTGGTATCATTACATAGCCATATCTGTTTGGCTCTGAATAGTTCTGGGTCATGATCTTGTTCACCTTGGTAGGCATGCGAATCACAATGAAGGACCATTCCAAAATCTTTGAAGTAGCAGCATTGCAGGGGGTTTGACTAGACAACCTTTGGTGTCCCTTCCAACTTTACAATTCTATGATTTTTATGTTGTTGTTGTTGTTGTTGTTTAGTCATTTAGTCGTGTCCGACTCTTCGTGACCCCATGGATCATAGCACGCCAGGCACTCCTGTCTTCCACTGCCTCACCGCAGTTTGGTCAAACTCATGTTCGTAGCTTCGAGAACACTGTCCAACCATCTCGTCCTCTGTCGTCCCCTTCTCCTTGTGCCCTCCATCTTTCCCAACATCAGGGTCTTTTCCAGGGAGTCTTCTCTTCTCATGAGGTGGCCAAAGTATTGGAGCCTCAACTTCATGATCATGATTTTTATACTGGGGCTACAAATAAGGGTGAAGGGTCTTGGGTCAATGGTGGAGCATGAAAAAGGTTCCAGGTTTAATCCCTGGCATGCAGGGCTGGCAGTGGACTTGCCTGAAACCCTGGAGAGCTCCTGCCAGTCAGTGCTGGCAATACTGAACTACATGGACTCCATAATATTATTATTCTATATTTATTAGTTGCGTGCTTCATGCAAGTCACCCAAAGCAACTGGCAAACCATAAAACCTGCTGCAACAATTGATAGAAACCTTAAAAGCTCCACATCCGCACAAATAAAAGACAGGTCCTTTCAGAGCCTGCCCAACAAGAAGAGGAAAGGCAGTTTTTCTAAAGTAGGTGAATTTTCAGGGGAGTTTAAACAGTTCCCAAAAGCCCACTGTTCACGTAAGAAATGATTGCATATAAGAGTTTGGCGCAATATTGGCACATCCACGAACTTGTGAAGCGTAGGAAGAGAATATCTTGCAAAACTGGATACTTGTTTCCTGCAGACTCATAGTTTGAGCCTTGGGTGACTGTTATGCAATGGCCACTACCTAGGGGAGAGCAAATCCTGTCCCTGTGTCTCGGAACATCTTTCAGCATGCTGACATACAAAATTGGATCTGCAGTCTTGTCAAAGCAGAATAACTAAGCATTCCACAGGGATTAACATTTGCATGTTCTCCACTCAAAAGCCAAGGTAACCATATAAATTAAAGCAGACTTATGTGGTGAGCTGTGTTTCTGAAAGCTTGAAAATGCTTGTTTGTTTTTGAGTAGAATGTGCCTTCTTACCAGAATAGTGATTTACGAGGTCCTCAAGACACTGAAAAGTTTGCCGAGGAGAGATATAATACCAGTTGTTTGGCAGGCGGAAGATTCTGTAATGTTTCACTTGTACGTGCCGGACTGACAACGAATATAAACCTAGAGAAGGGAGAAAATTCAAACAATCATCCATTTGTCTGGATCATGAGAAACCCAGGAGCAGTTAAGACATTTTAGAGGGATAGAGACACTGCAAGCACACCTTGTTTTTATCCCATTTGGCTTGTCATGCCAACCTCTAAAGAATAATTGGAACCAGAGCTTGGTGGGGACGATTCCTTATTATAGGCTGCTGTGGATGCCATGGTAGAGCCCCCCCCCCAAAAAAAATCCCAGGATTCCCAAGGATAGGGAAAGACTGTTAACCTAGCACAGGAACTGCAGGACCAATGGCTCTCCAGATCCCAGAGCCATCTAACATGGGAAATACAACGTTTTAAGTGGGTTTTAAGTGCATTATACAAATGTGACACTAGAGGGTGATGGTGTGCTAATGGCAAATTCAATATATACATGAAAATGGGTTGTTTTTATTATTTAAAAAAGCATTTTCACAATGGTTTTGTGTGTGTGTGTGTGTGTGTGTGTGTAGATTCAGCCCTAGTCAAAACCTTCATTATAGCTGGAGACCTTTTTGCTACCATTGGATTTTCATGGTCACTGTGGCACGTGAAGTAAAAGCCCAGAGAGCTCAGCTGCAGCAACTTTTGAAGTACTGGACATGCCTTTATGTGTCCCAAGTCAGAGGGCTGGTGTTAACCTTCAAAGTGCTTGAGGCCCTATATGACTCAGGTTCTAAATATTTTCAAGACACGCTCCTTGCCTACAGATCCCGCTTTGGTGTTAAAACCAGCCAAATGGGCTCTCTTAGTAGTTCCGCCCAGGTTAGGGTGGGTAAGAAATAATATTTAAGCTCCACCTCAGACGCTCTGCTCATTTGACCGCTAGTAAGATCAATTGGGTCAGCGGGCATGAGCAATAGGGCATTTTCAGTGGTGGCCCCTGTGGTTCTGAAACTTCTGAAACTTCTGAACTGTACAGGGCCCTTGCAGTGCAGGGCTTCAAATAGGTCTTTAAAATGTATCTGTTCTGCACTTCATATCCCTACTGGGTGTTTTTGTGCTGCTGGTTCTTTGCGTCTTCAAGCTGTCCTAGAATCATAGAATTGTAAAGTCGGAAGGGACCCCCATGGGACGTCTAGTCCAATCCCTGCAATACAGGAATCCTGCCTACAGCTGTCCCTGAGAGGACTTGAACTACCAACCTTGAGATTAACAGCCAGACTCAGTGACCCATTGTGCCACAGAGATATATGGAAAATTTCATGGTGCAGCTGAGACCTCTGCTGCTTTTTATCATTATCATTTTGTGATTAATGTACCTTAATATATCCCATTTTGCCCCAAATTTCAGCCTAAAAACACCCAAATTAAATAATAATACAGCATTCAAACCAGTCTGAAAAACAGTATTTAAGCCCGGTGTCCTTTAGATGTTTGGACCTCCCATTTGAAGCTTTCAAGTGCATTCAAACCACATTATTTCCCTCAAAGAATTCCGGGCACTGTCGTTTACCTCTCACATGGTTACGATTCCCAGCAACACTGCTGCTTTTTATCATTATCATTTTGTGATTAATGTACCTTAATATATCCCATTTTGCCCCAAATTTCAGCCTAAAAACACCCAAATTAAATAATAATACAGCATTCAAACCAGTCTGAAAAACAGTATTTAAGCCCGGTGTCCTTTAGATGTTTGGACCTCCCATTTGAAGCTTTCAAGTGCATTCAAACCACATTATTTCCCTCAAAGAATTCCGGGCACTGTCGTTTACCTCTCACATGGTTACGATTCCCAGCAACACTTAACAAACTACAGTGCCCAGAATTCTTTGAGGAAAGGAAAGTGATTTGAACGTGCTTTAAAGGTGTAGTGTGTACGCAGTCATAGTCCAAAACATCTGGATGACACCAAGTTTGCGAAGTCTGGTTTAAACTGCTCTTAAGA
Organism: Zootoca vivipara; assembly: GCF_965207765.1. Classification (NCBI taxonomy): domain Eukaryota; kingdom Metazoa; phylum Chordata; class Lepidosauria; order Squamata; family Lacertidae; genus Zootoca; species Zootoca vivipara. The sequence goes on from NC_142591.1 coordinate 78,397,980, forward strand.
GGAAGTATCAGACAGAGAAGTGGCAAAAGTTGAAAGCAAAATCTCATTTTTCTCACCTTTTGTTGTTTCGCTCTTTCTAATCATGAAGGAGCCAATTCTGGTATTGGGAAGCAGCAGCAGTTCTTCAGCTTTTTCTCTTCCCAGACCTTCAAATAGCCAACTGTAGGAGAAGGGAGGCTGGGGTTATATGGGTGAGAAGGCAAAGTGATCTTGTCCACAGAAATGCAGAGTTAACTAGGGGAGTACCATATAATGTATTTTTGGTACTGCTACTTATTTTTTTTAAAAATCACTGCGAATGTAGACATTCCCCAGTAGCTGGAAAATTGCTACTTATGAATGGCAAGAAAGATGCCCCAAAATATGGTGCTTTGTGCATGTGTAGGAGAGACTTATACCAGGGACGGTGAACTGTGGCTCTCTAGAAGTTGCTAGACTCCAACGCCTATCATTAGGGATGGAGGGGAAATTCAATTCAGTACACATTTTAAGTCAAATCTATCAAATTCACACTTTCTGAAACAGTACACAAGCCAAAATCACAGTGAAGCAGATTGGAGGGATGTGGGGCTAGCCCTCCTCCTGAGCTGAAGTGTGATGTCAATATTCCCCCACCCAAGTTGAATCAGGGCCCCCCATAGAGTGCTCTGCCCCTCTTTTTTTCTGTACAGAAAGCAGCATGTTTTTCTATCTACCTTATCATCTATCTCTAGGTCCATGGGCTTTGCAAGAGGTTGAGGGTGTCCAAAATGTTGCCTGCAAAGCACCGGGAAACCCTGGGTTGTTTTGTTGTTGTTAAAGCACAGCGGTGGGGAGTTTTGCTTCAGTTAAAAGCTTCTCTTAATTTTTTAAAAACTCCTACAAAGCTCTTCTTTATCACCCTCACCCCATCTCTTCAGAACTCCCCTAGCAGTGTTCTAGGCAGTGTTGCGTTGCAAGCAAAGTTTTTTTTAATGTGCATGTAAAAATTTATACCGCTCAGCCACCTCTTATTTATTTTAAGGTAGGAAAGAGCAAAAAAAGGGCCGCTCCCCTGAGCAAGAGACAACCCACACTCTCTCCGCTGCTTATATGGGATGATGGAAGAAAGTGAACCCCTTTTGCTTTCCACACAAAAAGTTTGGGTTCCTCTGCCTGTAAATTCCATCCACTTTGGTCAAAAGATGGGAATGTCATTATAGTGAACAAAGAAGCACAGAGGTTCACTTTATAGTGAACAAAGAAGCACAGAGGCTCACAAGCCAAATTACTATATATCCTGACACCTTATTCAGGTCCCTATCTATCTATCTATCTATCTATCTATCTATCTATCTATCTATCATCTATCTGTCTGTCAGTCCTCTATCTACTGTTTCTGTTTCTTTGTCTAGCTTTTTTAATACAGATTATGACTATTATCAATTATATTTGTATCCCACTTTTCCTCCAAGGAGCCCAGGTTGGCTTACATAGTTCTCCTCCCCATTTTATCCTCACAACCACCTTGTAAGGCAGGTTAGGACTATAGGCCCAAGGTCATATAGTGAGCTTCATGGTCCTAGTCCCCCAGGTCCTAGTCCGACACTGCTACCTGGCACATATATAAGATGCACAAAATACAGGGAGTTTCCTCACCCGTGGTAAACTTTTGCTACACAATTTTCTGGGATGTAGTTTTCTTGACCTGTAGTGAGGGAACGGGCTCTCCACCAGCCTCCTTCACTGAGAGAGAGAGAGAGAGAGAGAGAGAGAGAGAGAGAGAGATGAAATTCATATTGAAATTTACTGTCATTGTAGTAAAACAAGGCGAGTGGGGAAAATGGTCTAAAATATACCCCTGTGGGTTGTGAACTCCGGCAGACATATGAGGGATAAAGGTGATCATCAGTGAAACTACTAGACTTCCTCTTTCCACCCGTTGTATAAAAAAAGAAACCCAGTAAAGTTAATGAGACTTCCTGTTTTCAGATGAGGTAACATCTCCCCCCCCCCCCAATCGTACGTCAGCTGCTCATTTCGCTGTTGTCTCTGCTGGAGATTTGCAATTTACAACTCTGTCATCTGTCTGGAATGCCCACATGCCCGTTAGAAGAGGAAAATCGTTTCTCTGTGCTACTTTAGGTCAAGCATGTGGAATCTCAAGTCCAGCGACCTAATGTGGCCCTCCAAGCCTCTCTCTGTGGCCCTCAAAAGTCTTCCTAGGCCACACACCAGTGTAAACAAGAGATGCATGCCAGGGCAAAAATATTAATTTCACATCCATTTAAAAAATATTTGGGAATGGCTGACCATTCAATAGGATGCACTCACCTTACATTGTAGAAATAAAAAGAATAAAGTAAAGGTGATGGCATTGTTAGCATATTAATAAGTGTTTCCAAATAATGACACACACACACACACACACACACACGGCTATCTAGGGATAAAATAGGGCATCTGGGAATCGGAATGAAAAATGGCAGATTTTTGCTGAATCGGTAATATGTACAGGAAAACCCGGATGTATGGGAAGTAGATTGAAGAATACACCGTCCTTGGGTTGCTTAAATGTTAAGGTTAATATGAAGCCACTGTGATTGCTCACATGCTAACTTTAGCAGGGCCTGAATGCTCTGGGTGATATTTAACTAAATATCCATACTAAGTAGCGCCAACGAAATCGACAAACTCAAGCAAGTCGTAGCTCATTCAAGTCCATTGTTTTCGGTGAGTCTGCCCCGAGTATGGCAGCCTGATACCGTCCTGTATATTTGACTGCAAAGCTAGGATCTTTGCAGAAACTTTCCAAGCCCCCGTACCACTGATTTTCTGTAGCTCTTGGTACAGAAGTTGGCAGCAAGCCCCATGGCTCGTTCTCTCATCTGAGTTACAGCTTTTGGCCCGGGCTGCAAGTGAGAGCTTGACCATAAAGAAGGCTGATTGCCGAAGAATTGATGCTTTTGAATTGTGGTTCTGGAGGAGACTCTTGAGAGTCCCATGGACTGCAAGAAGATCAAAGCTATCAATTCTGAAGGAAATCAGCCCTGAGTGCTCACTGGAAGGACAGATCGTGAAGCTGAGGCTCCAATACTTTGGCCACATCATGAGAAGAGAAGACTCCCTGGAAAAGACCCTGATGTTGGGAAAGATTGAGGGCACAAGGAGAAGGGGACGACAGAGGACGAGATGGTTGGACAGTGTTCTCGAAGCTACCAACATGAGTCTGACCAAACTGCGGGAGGCAGTGCAAGACAGGAGTGCCTGGCGTGCTCTGGTCCATGGGGTCACGAAGAGTCGGACACGACTAAACGACTAAACAACAACAAGCAAGTTCCCTTAGCTTTTTTGTGTGCCTCAGCAGAATCAAAGCAGGAAAAGGAAAGTTCCACTAAGTGCTCACTTTCACACTTGTGGGCTACGGTCTCCAACGCGTGATTGGTACACAACAGGTAAATCTGAGCAAAATCCACCCGATTTTTTAAAAATTTCTTTAAAGAAAAGCAAATGCCCGTTATGAGCAATGCCCTTTGAATCACCTGAGTCATGCAAAACACCTCAGAGCCCTAACCCCTTAACAGTGGAGCTTTCCTTGTTGCCCAGTTATTTACAAAACACAGACTTTCGGTTGTTTCTTACACGTAGGAAAAGTGACTTCACCCCCTCAGTTTCACATGCGGAGATAGAGAGGAGGGGGAATTTGTTGGAAACTACTTAAATCAGTTGCCGCTGGCAGGGTTCGGAAACCCTTTTCTTCCCCCAGCTCAAATGGATTAGAACCTTGAGAGTTGTATGTTTTGTTTCCAGTAGCCCATGGGAACCCTTTGAGTCTCCTCTGCAGCCCCACACATGCCCCCTGACCATTGATGCTGCAAACTAATTTTGTTGCCGCTGCCAATTTTTGTGGCACGGAACGGATGGGGACACCTACCCAAATCACATTTCTCGGCAGCACAGCATTGAATAACGCGAATTTCTCAGTTGTCCTTCAATTTAATGCAAGGGGTTCTTTTTTAAAAAAATAAATAAAATAAAATAGGAAGGTACTCACTCTGATATCACACGCAATTTTTCTCCGACGTGAAATATAGGTTGGCTTATATCTGGAGCAGGGTAGTTGTCAAGGACAGCAAGAAAATCACTTCTATTGCCTGAAGAAGAGTGAAGGATGGAAAATATGAAGTCAGTTGAGGACTGATCAATATATTCAGCAAAATCCAGTCATAACCTTGGTGAATCCAAGGCCTTGACCCAGTATACCTGAAGGAGCGTCTCCACCCCCATCGTTCAGCCTGGACACTGAGGTCCAGCGCTGGGGGCCTTCTGGAGGTTCCCTCACTGCAAGAAGCAAGGTTACAGGGAACCAGGCAGAGGGCCTTTTCGGTAGTGGCGCCCGCCCTGTGGAATGCCCTCCCATCAGATGTCAAGGAAATAAACAACTATCTGGCTTGTAGAAGATAGCTGATGGCAGCCCTGTTTTGGAAGTTTTTGTTGTTTGATGTTTTATCGCTTTATTATCATTATGATTAATACTCTGTTGGGAGCCACCCAGAGTGGCCGGGGAAACCCTACCAGATGGGCAGGGTATAAATAATAAATTATTATTATCCCAGAATAATATGTTTCAGAAGATGTGGGCCAAAGTGAATCCTAGTACAGTGGTACCTTGGTTTACGAACTTAATCCGTTCCAGAAGTCCGTTCTTAAACCGAAACTATTCTTAAACCGAGGTGTGCGCTTTCCCTAATGTCGCCTCCCGCCGCCGGTGCCCATCCACCATTCGGCTTCCGTTCTTAGATTGAGGTAAAGTTCGCAGACTACTTCTGGTTTTTTCGGAGTTTATAAACCAAATCGTCCGTAAACAGGACTGCTCTTAAACCGAGGTACCACTGTACTTCATTTCTGATAGATTCAAATCCAGTACTTAAGTCTGGTGAGAGATGTTGACGCCTCTCTGGAAATGTCATCTTTTGAACGGGAAGCTCTTCCTTTAATATCTGTTGTCGGTGGGACTCAGTCCCTCTGGTGACTCAGTGGGGAGATAAATGCACTCTGCACATGCCCAAGTTTCTCTTGCATTTATACTTACCTCACATGTCCCTAACTTGAGCCCTAGCACTTAAAAAACAGAACTCCCATGGCCGTGTTGTCTCACGCACATGGAGTCCCCTCAAAGGGTCCCGAGAACTGTAGTTTGCTCCTCACAGAGCTCCAATTCCCAGCACCCTTAAGAAAGTACAATTCCCAGGATTCTCTGGGGAAAGCCATGTGATTTCACATTGCCGATGTGATCTTAATGAATTAACTGCACCCCTTAAATGCTATTCAGACTGCCCACTAACCCTCTCTTCCCAACTGGTTTTCAAAGGGTCTGGCAGGAGAGGATGGGAAAATTCAAGCACAATCAAAGAAAAATGTAAACATTTCAGTGTAGTACAGTCTAGTAAAATATATTGTAAATATTATTATTATTATTATGGAATATGTAGCTGTTTTCTGGGTGTCTCATGGCCGTATTATAAAGTAGTTGTGTTTTATGTGTTATATATATAGTGTTTCATTTTCAGCTTTTGCAAATATTTTAACAAGAAAAACCGAATCTTTACAAATCTAATTTGCCGTACCTTCCCCTCGACTTCCCTCTCCTCCTTTCTGCGGTTATGTTTCATATCTTTTTATTACTGTATATCCAATTCATACATACAGTGGTACCTCTGGTTGCGAACGGGATCTGTTCCGGAGCCCCATTCGCAACATGAGCACTACACAACCCGCTTCTGCGCTTCTGCGCATGCGTGGGTTGCGATTCGGCACTTCTGTGCATGCGCATGACGTCATTTGATGCTTCTGCACATGCACGAACCACTGAACCTGGAAGTAACCCATTCCAATACTTCCGGGTTTGGTGCGTTCGTAACCCGTGTTGTACGCAACCCGCAGCATTCGTATCTAGAGGTATGACTGTATTTACAAATTTTCCCTTGTCTTCCCCTTAATTGTCTCTTACTGCACATGTTCATATCAGTCCCGCAAATGTTTTAATTTGTATACAATGTGTCTTCAAAGAGTCAATGAATTTTCCCCATTCTATTTTTAAAAGTCTCCCTTCTTGAGTTCTTGTTCTTCTGGTGAGTTTCACCATTTCTGCATATTCCATTAATTTTAATTGCCAATCTTCCTTCGACGGAACTGTTTCTTCCTCCCATCTTTGGGCATAAATCGTTGTCTTGTGTGTTATAAATCAAGCACTGCTAGGAACTTTTTCTTTTTCTAATAATGAAAAATTCAGTGTGGTGGAAGCAAATTTTTATTCTGAAAGTGTGACACAGACAATTTTTTTTTTTTTGAGAACCATTGTAGGCTCACATTACCCCTACCTGAGAGCTGCATAAAATCCTCTCAAAACCCTGTTTAGTTTCCATCACTTATGTGGCACCTGAATGCCATCTCCCGAAGCCTAGCTGTCAACACATCTCAGGTATACATATTCAGCCCTGTTCGCTACTAAGACTAGGCCTGCATTTGCCACGATAGCTGCTATCTCCTGCCTCTAGTTGAAAATTTATCCTGGGCTGCTACAATCTAATCAAACGATGGCACGTTGATTTTCTTATGTCAAACAAGCAGTACATCTTTATCTTGCCAATAGTCTAAAAATAGTTTGAGGCTTAAAAATAGCACAGGGCGGAAATGCAAAACCACAGGAAGTCAGAAAAATCAAGGTCACCTTCCTGTTCAGTTAGCAGTTGGGTTGGGTACCTCTTGACTTGGCTAGTTCCTCTGCCAGCAGCACAGCTGCTATCGGCAGAGAAAACAAGGACACCTTCGTCATAAAGGCACAAGATAACATTTACATGTCCCGTTTGCTCATGCGTAAATTTATCGGGAAGTGAGATTGTAAGGAGAGACCATAACATAGTGTTTTGTATGCAGGAGGCGGCTTGCAGTCCATCCTTGGTGCCGTACCATTTTTGTTTTTTCCTTCTCCCTCCCAATACATTTTCCTTTTGTGCCGTGTGTTTCTAGTCTGCAAACCTGAGGACAAAAACTGTCCTGTTTGCAGTGACCTGTAAACTGCTCTGGAAGACTCTTTTTTTGGGGGGGGGGGCTAAAGAACCGGATGAAGGTGAATATATTGGGCAAGTTCAGTAGCTCAACAGCACACTTCAGAATGGAAGAAGGCATCATTTTCCATTCCACCCTGTATTTGCCGCATGCAGCAATGTTTCAATTCTCATGCAGTTCACCTCCCTCTAAAAACAACATTGCTTATCTCACTGTCTGCTGTAATGACATCACGTACCTTATATAATTTACATAACCACATAAATTAAGCTGCCATTATGCTACTCCACCCCGTTCATTTCAGTGCAAAGGAGGCACAGTGCAAATGGGAACGAGGAAGTGATGAATTGTTTCTGGACTAAGAGCAACAGTGGCAGTAGATACCAAATGTATTTGCTGGAGCGAATTCCATACCAGACATGGGACAAATAAGCAAACACTGGGAACTCGCCCTCCCTGACATCTCAAGTTTAGATGACCCAAGAGCCTGTTAGGGTTTTGTAAGCACCCATTGCACCAGATTTTGTAGCTGGTGGCACTCATGAGCAGGATATTCTTGCATAGTTGCTGGCCTTGTTTAATGCATGGTGAGTTTTGTGTGCCCAGGGTCAATTCCTACCACATGCATGTTGGAGTCTAGTGCAAACATCTCTACTTGCCCCCATGCCTCCTGTTCTTTGTTCCATATGGCTAAGCCATCTTCTTGAGTGTGGCCCTGCAATGGCTTTATCCTGCCTACAGGGGCTTCCCAGAACCATCTGGCTCGGCCACCATGTGTGTTTGGGAAGGTGAGTGGGCAAACGGTACTGCAATAAATCAACTTTTCATCCGGTCCTGCAGGCTGGATTTTCTTACATTGCCCCCTTGATGCCAACTTGAGTCCAGGCCATGCGACAAAGTCAGCTGCCCTTCCCCATTAATTGCAAGCATCCACAGGTCCCGGCATAACACAATTCCTTGTTTTGTGGTTTAAAATCGCCATAGTTTCTGGGAAATAGAAGTTATTGCTTGGCTTTGACACCTACAGCTAGCTTGGACTCTGCAGGGCTCTGGTGCAGAGAGGGCATGGAAAGGCAACAGGCAACTTAAATGCGTTTTAAATAGTCAGAGGTCGGACGGGTCTTATGTTTGAAAAGCAACATAGGTAGGTATTGCCATGTCCCAGGAGTGGAGCCTGGGAGCTAAGGAGTGGAGACCCTGGCTGTGTGTGTGTGTGTGTTGGCGCAAGGTGCCCCCTGATGAGCAGGAGGGCAGAATTTATTAATGGCAAAAGCTTTCATTGGGTCGTGCAGAGCACATCCCCCTTCCACACACCCAAACCTCGATTCTAACCCTTTCCTGAGAGACTGCAAAATGGGTGCTAAAACTCTGAAAACTAATGGAAAGCAAGTGGGATCTGCAAGTAAACATTGCTATGTTGAATGGCCCTGTTCAGATTTCTAGTCAAGCAGCCAGGATATTCCATTCCACTCCCCACCCAAGTTCTCTCCTCCCTCATCCCAATATTTAGCATTACGTGGAACTTAGTCCTCATTGTTGCTTATTTCTTATCCTGTGTTTCTCTAAAGGTTTTTTCTTTTCTTTTTGGTATTTCTTAAAACTTTGGGAACAACCAAGCCACAGGCTGGGCTTGACCTTACGATTTGAAAGTAAAGAAGATCTTTGTTCTTTTGCGTAAAGGTGTGCTTAAAAAAAAAGTATTATAAAACCTTTTTTCGCACTTAGCAGTTCGAAATGCACTCCTTGACTTTGGTATGAGATGCAGAGGCAGATTAGGGGAACGCAACCAGTTTTGGCCGTGCTGGGTACAGAGCCTCAGGGGTGCCAGAACTATGAAATAGAACGGAAGGTGAGAGGGGTGGGGTGGGGGTGAATTTGGCGTCGCCCAGGGTGCCGCTGAAATTTGAGACCCCAAGGTCCCCCACTGCGAGAAAATAATAATAATAATAATAATAATAATAATAATAATAATAATAATAATTTTATTATTCATACCCCACCCATCTGGCTGGGTTTCCCCAGCCACTCTGGGCGGCTTCCAACAGAAAAATAAAACACAATAATCGAAAAGCCTCCCTAAATTAAAAGCCTCCCTAAACAGGGCTGCCTTCAGATGTCTTCTAAAAATCTGGTAGCTGTTTTTCTCTTTGACATCTGATGGGAGGGCATTCCACAGGGTGGGCGCCACCACTGAGAAGGCCTCTGCCCGGTTCCCCACAACTTGGCTTCTCGCAATGAGGGAACCGCCAGAAGGCCCTCGGCACTGGACCTCAGTGTCCGGGCAGAACGATGGGGGTGGAGACACTCCTTCAGGTATACTGGACCAAGGCCGTTTAGGGCTTTAAAGGTCAGCACCAACACTTTGAATTGTGCTCGGAAACATACTGGCAGCCAATGTTGGTCTTTCAAGACCAGTGTTATGTGGTCTCGGCGGCCGCTCCCAGTCACCAGTCTAGCTGCCGCATTCTGGATTAATTGTAGTTTCCAGGGCCACCTTCAAACTCTGGCGAGACAGTCCGCGGGCAGGTAGGGTCTCAGCCTGCGTACCAGATGGAGCTGGTAGACAGCTGCCCTGGACACAGAATTAACCTGCGCCTCCATGGACAGCTGTGAGTCCAAAATGACTCCCAGGCTGCGCACCTGGTCCTTCAGGGGCACAGTTACCCCATTCAGGACAAGGGAGTCCCCCACACCTGCCCGCCTCCTGTCCCCCACAAACAGTACTTCTGTCTTGTCAGGATTCAACCTCAATCTGTTAGCCGCCATCCATCCTCCAACCGCCTCCAGGCGCTCACACAGGACCTTCACTGCCTTCACTGGTTCTGATTTGAAAGAGAGGTAGAGCTGGGTATCATCCGCATACTGATGAACACCCAGCCCAAACCCCCTGATGATCTCTCCCAGCGGCTGCATGTAGATGTTAAAAAGCACAGGGGAGATGCAAACTATAGCCTGCAAGTGATGCATTAAAGGTGTGAAGCACCCAATAGCTAAGATTTAGGGTTGGGGCAATGCTCAAGTGTATTTGGGAGGGGGTAGGTAAGTGAGCCCTTAATGAAATCCACAAGACCCCACCTGTTTTGACCAAACTCTGATGGAACTGTGATTTTAATTCCTCATCATGTCATAGTGTCGCTCTGTGATATGGAGGGGAATTAAAATGCAACCCCGCAACTGTGTGGGCCTTGTGGGAAGTTAAAATGGCAGCTCCCCAACTCAGCTGCCCAATTGACTGGAGTCCCACTTGAGGAGGGTCGCAGGTCAGAGTCAGTAGTGGGACCTGTTAGAGGTTTGGGATTCTGACAATTGCCTGAGGCCACCATATGCTGATACAATGTCTCCTCCAAAATTGTAATTTAATTTAATTTAAGCACACTTACCAGATTGCCAGGGTGTGATATTTATCTCAGGCGTTCTTTTGGTTGTTCTTATAGTGTTCCCCATTGTTCTTCCTTCAAAACGTGAGCTTCAGAGCTACAGTAGCAAAGACAGATACAGAAACTTGAGGTTAGCACCTGCTTTGCTTACTGACATTTAGTAGCTTGTCAGAAGAAGAAGAAGAAGAAGAAGAAGGCAGACACATACTTTGCATTGATTCTCCTCCTTAATTATTTGACGTTCTGCATGTGTCTGGGAAACGCATGCATTCGCTTAAGTTCTCACAACTTCCCTGAAGTTGTCACAACAGTGGCCGAAAACCACAACCAGAAACGTTGCCAAGATCTGATGTATAAAACAGTACTTTCCACCGATGTTGCATTTGCATAATAGGAAGTTGCAGTCAAAGCATGAAAAGTGTGTGTGTTTGGGGGCACCGGGGACAATAAGACGTCAATATACTTAGTCCACGCAAACTCAAGCATACAAAATACATACTCTGACTCCTCAAATCAGTCTCTTTTCTCCAGGGTCCCCCCCCCCCGCCAGCCTCAGTTTGCTCTCTGCTGAACCACAGAGGGATGGAAACCATTCCCTGAAATGTATCCACATACCCTCAAGAATTAAAACAGCACTGGTTTTTATAAGACACAGCTTAGTTCCATAACAGTTTCAGCAAGGGACAGAGGCTTGGTTCAGATTTTAATACAGACTCACCTAATTTGCACTCCCCAAAACAATATGCAGACTGAAACACAGCTAGCCTTCAAAGCCCACACTTCTACGAATTTTGTGATTCTCTGACCGAAAATGTGTACAAAAATGTGTAAATCGGGAGAGAGTCTGCATGGGAATTGTTTTCCCCCAAAATGGCCTATGAAATAGTCACTGGCAGACTAACAAACTAAAAGGCTGAAAAGTCTATGGAGTCAGTGTTATAATTTACCAGACTGAATGGTGGGGATCTTATGATGCCAGCTCTAAGAGGTCTTTTTGTGCCTAAGGTTATTCCTCAGTTGACATAGGGTGTAGAAATCTGGGGCGTTTTGAAGCCAAAACAGTTGGTGATAATACAGAATCGATTTATTTGCTCTTTATTGGGTCTCCCACCAGGAACACATGTGACCAGAGTAATTCCAAATTTATGTTATGTTGGAGGCTGTCGTCTTTTATTTTTTAAAAAACTGAGACATTCGGTAAATGAATTGTGTGCAGCACAGCAGCCTCGTTCACCCCCCCCCCCAAACACCTGGATACTGTAGCTATCAGTAAACTGTTACTGAGGAAATATGGACTTGACTGAGAGGCCCGTTTTGCTGTGTAAATGCAATTTAGACAATGCAGTATTAAAGCACAGCTCTTAAGAGCCGTCTGCAGAATAGTACATGGACACCATGATTTCATCCAGATTTTCCAGTACTTTGCCCGCCTTAAAATTGCACTGTGGGGAAGAGAAAGACTTATTTCAGGACCTTTTCTCTGCAGAACAATTACAGCCCTGGATTTTTTTTTGGACTATGAAGTCTAATTTTTCTGGAAGGGAGATTCAAGAAAATCCCCAGAGATTAGCCCTTTTTCCTGGGTAGAAGACACCCAACACTACATGTTATACTGTAAATTGTATGAAACGGGCAAAAATAATTAGAGAAATATTGAGTGCTGGTTGTTCCTTGCAGTAATATGGAAAAGGGTAAATATCTGTTGTCCAGTTCAGACAGGTATGTGATGTTTAACACAGCTATATTTGCAGTGAAGGCTGCTGAACTTAGACAATACCATGTTGCCTCCTTTAAGATCTAAGATTCTGTTTTCCCTGTATATTTTATTCCTTATATGGGCCAAGTTTTTATTTTGATGTAATAACTCTTAAAATTTTTGGTCACATGTTTCTGTTGGGCTGCAACCAGCATGTGGTTTCTTCATTACCGGTAATAATTTTTCATGTAAATCCATATGTCAGTGAAGATAACATACAAAAATAAAAATGTATTAGGGGAAACTGCAAACAAAAACAGTCCTTATAGGGAAAACACACACGAAAATGCTGGCAAACTTTTTTTTTATAAGGACTTAAAAATATTGCAAACTCATGCTGAAATGTGGTGAAAGAAGATTTGAAAAATGAGAAATTGATAGGCACTAAAGTTGCAGGATCGCATTATATCATATGAGCCCACTCAGCTGCTTCGATCTGCAGAACTAAATGTGCCACATAATACTCTTTCTACAGTTGTAACAAATTGATCTTTTAGTGTGGCAGCAGCTACACTTTGAAAGTTCCTGCCTACTGACATCTGTCAGGCGCCATTGCTGTTTGCTTTTCGATGCCTACCTATAATATTTTTGCTTAGGTGAATCTATCCGGACACATAAATGTTGATGTGCTTTAATCTCTCTCTCTCTCTCTTTTATATATACTTTTAATATCAACTATTTTAAAACCTTATTAGTTGTATCTGACTGCTTTTTTAAAATTGATAATTTTAATATTTCTCGTAAACCGCTTAGTTTTAAAAACCAATCAGCTGGTAATTTTTGTCAAATAAATAAATACGAATTGGCGTATTCATCTGTTCCAAATTCCAGCCTGTGGTAGCTCCGGTTTTTCACCAGCCTGTAGGGACTTTTACTTACTCTGTCGGGGTCTCACACAGTTACCTTGAAAGCCCGAGCTACTGTTTTGTTCCATTCAATCAATCAATATACTTTATTCGACCGATAGTCAGAACAAAAACATTTCACAATACAAAGATAAACATATAAAACTGAAGGCATCAGGAGGATACATAAAATATAAAAAATATAAAACTGAAGACATCAGCGGGATACATAAAAATATAAAACTGAGGGCATCAGCGGGATACATAAATGGGGTATGACCGCACTACTAAACCTCCTACAGGTAACCCACATCAAGACATTCGATTATATGTTTCCGACACTTGAGCGCCAGGAAAAGGAATTTAGCCACTGAGAAGGTTATTTTCCCAGTGGGCTTGTTTAGCAAATATGCTGCCTGCCGTTCTCTTGGTCGGGAACTAAACTGAGATAAATACGGGTCTATAAGATATTGCCTTAAATCATTATAAAAGGGACAACTCAGTAGAATGTGTTCTGTGGATTCTACCTCACCCAAGGCACAATGGCACATTCTCTGACCATATGGGACTCCTCCAAATCTTCCCCTCAAAACCGCCGAATCAAGGACATTCAGTCTAGCCGCAGTAAGTAGTCTGCGGTATTCCACGTAGTGGATATCCGCCAGGTAACGGGCTGGTGCAGACCGATACACCTGCTCCCCTAAAAACATCCCAGATTTCACGCGGGCTATGTCCTCCTGTCTGGCGATATCCCCCAATCTCTGAGCGATCATCGCTTTAGCGCGACTGAACGTCATGGACTCAATATAAAGGGAGGACAGACCGCACTTTTGCACTTCCTCTACCACTTCCCTTTCCCATGGAGATTTAAAATTATCCCTCAGAATCAGGGGGGCCAAACCCATCGGTCTGAAACATAGTTTGAGCCATAGCCATAATTTCGCTTTCAGGGCCACATACGTAAAGGCTTGGCAACCGGTCTCCAATCTCATGATCGCACCCGCAACAGAAGGGGGGATCCTGAGAATGGCCCTGAGGAATTGTGATTGGATGGATTCCAATCTTACAAAGTCCCTACGCGTACCCAAGGCAATGCCCACCAAAAGTAGTGGGAGAACTTTCATTTTAAAGAGTCGCAGGGCAACATCCACTGTTTGTGCCTGTTTCTTGGAGTACAGGGATCTAATCAACAGAGCTGCTTTAGAAGCATTTGCGGCTATATATTCTCTGTGTGCCAAGAAGGACCTGTTTGATCGAACTATCTGACCCAGGTATTTGAAGCAACTAACCTGCTCTATGGGAATACCATTAATTGACCACAAATTAGGTTTTGGTCGAGCAGCAAAGACCATTATTTTGGTCTTGGCATAATTAAGATGGAGCTCGTGTTGGGTCACGTATTCATGAAGAGCTCGAAGCATCCTCCTTAACCCAATGGGGGAGGTAGCTAAAAGGGCGGCGTCATCCGCATACAGGAGGACATTCAAGGCTCTACCTGCTAATTTTGGCGGGTGGAAAGCAGCATTGGTCATATGGGCCACTAGTGAGTTAATATAGAAATTAAATAGGGCAGGGGCAAGCAAGCAGCCCTGTCTTACCCCTCTAGTGGTGGCAACCGGATTAGAGACTAGCCCCTTGCCATCTAGCCTAATTCTCAGGAAGGTATTTGTATGCAGATTCATAATCAGCAAAAGGAGGCGGCGGTCAATAGACGTCGCTGCCAGTTTTGTCCATAGCTGGTTCCTGGGGATTAGATCAAAGGCCTGCTTAAGGTCGATAAAGGCGACATGGAGGGCTTTTAGGCCTTTGCCAGCATATTTGTCGGCCAGATGGTTCAGGATTAGAATTTGGTCTGTTGTCGATCTTCCAGGGCGGAAACCCGCTTGTTCCTCTGCGATAATATTATTGCTCTCCATCCAGATCGTTAATTTATTGAGCAGAAACCTTGAGTAAATCTTCCCGATAACATTCAGCAAGCTGATTGGCCTAAAATTGGCCGGGTCAGTACGCGGCCCTTTCTTATGTATTAATACAATCAGTGCTGAGTTCCAGCTTGGGGGGAACTTCGCTGTTTTATTTATATGAGTATAAAGTGCTGCTAGGAGTGGGCACCACCAATCCTTATTAGCTTTGATAACATCAATGGATATAAGGTCATCTCCGGGTGCCTTGCCCGCCTTAAATTGGTCTATAAGTGTTTCCACTTCAGAGTAGGTAACTGGGTCCCACTCAGGCATGGGGGCCAAATCTGGTCTTTCTCCGCCAGCAGCATGGGCTGCATATAAATCAGCGAAAAAGCTCTCCCAGGTGTCAGCTGAAATTTGGGGTTCTATCCTTATCGACGGTCTGCCCAGATATTGGGAAATTTGATACCAAAAGGAGGAGGGATTTCTATTCTCTGCAGCTTTTAGAAGGTTGTTCCAGTTGTTTCTTTCTGCCGCAAGCTTCTTATCCTTTAATAGAGCTTTATATTTTCTCTTGAGGTTCATAAGGTGACTACTAGGCACGGGATCATTTGATGCCCTATATGCCAAGAATTCATTATACAGATGGCTCTTAAAGTGTCTACATTCCTCATCGAACCACTTTTTATGAGGGAAATGATTACTATTCATTACCGGAACCCGAGCCATAGATGGTTTTAGCAGATCTACTAGCTTATCATATATTGGCAGTGGCTCATCTGCCTGGATAAGGGAGTCCCTTGTCGCTTGAAGTTGGTCAGACCAAAGGAATTCATTTACCCGTTGAGCCATTTTGTCGGTCCATTTTGAGGCAATAGGCCTCATCTGCAGCTGATTGTTTGTTAAAGGCACACAGGAATACGTGTCCAGATTTCCAGCCAGGGTCAGGGAAAGTTCTAAGGGGAAATGATCACTTTCCAGCCTTGTTACCACCTTAAAGTTAGTGATTTTGGGAATCAACTCTACTGATGTCCAGATAAAATCAATGGTAGAGGCTCGGGAACCTGACCAGAAAGTAAATTCAGCTGGGTAATCAGAACTAAGAGCTCCGTTTAACAGATGAAAATTAAGGGCCAACAAGGTTTGCCTGCATTTAAGGCCTGCATATGTGGCAACACTGTCTTTAAAGTTCCTGGGTAAAAGGTCTGTAGTTAGGATGGATAATGGAGGGTATTTCTTGTATTTAGTAAATAAGGATTTATCAGAGTAAGACAATCGGCCATTAAAATCTCCTGCGACCAGGAAGGTGGCTTCAGAGTATTTATCGAGGAGAGTTTCGAGTGTCGACTGAATTTCCTTCCATCTCTGGTCAACCAGATTTTTCTTATAAACTGGGTGCAGGTAAACATTGATTACCACAAACACTTCCTCTGCTGTTTGTAGCTTTACACCTAGCATGGATGACGATTGGATGTCGATTTGTTCTGCCTGGAGATTTAAGGCCAAGGAGACAAAGGTAGCCAGCCCACCTTGCGGCCTACCTGGTGATGACGGATTCTGTTTTGCACTCAGGTAGAAGCCCTTATACCCTGATAAAAAGAAGTCCTCACAAGCCCATGTCTCCTGCAGTAAAAGGATACGGTTGCTTTTTATGGTTTTGTTCCATTCCAAATCTTCATCATACCTTTCGGTAAAAGGTTTGTGTGGACTCGCTTGTTCTGTGGGATTTTGTGCTGATACGGTATTGATTATTTCACCATTTATGAATGTTATTATCCTGCCCTCCAGGTGAAATGAAATTCTTTTCTTAATTGAAAGAAAAAAAGCTGAAATCCTAACCAGACTTACTCGAGAGTAAGCCCCATTGAATTCATCGGGACTTACCTCTCAGTTAACTTGACTAGGATTGTGCTGTTAAAATACTAGCAAAAGGCAGCAACAAAATGAGGGGGAAAGGAGGCAACTGGTCTTTACCGAATCAGGCAGTTGGTACATTTAGCTCAGTGCATTGTCTACGTTTTCAGAAAGGGTTTCCGAAAGGGAGTCTCTCTCAATGCCACCTGAAGATGCCAGGAGATGACCCTTCTACATGCATCTATTAAGTATTGTAATTGTCAGGGGGATTCCCTACAGGGAGCCTCCCCCCATCATCCTGACCAGCCCTTCGCCCAGCGACAGCGCTAGCAGCGGGTCAGGGGAAAGCCGAATGGAAGGGGGAAGGCTCAGCGAGGCATCAGAGCCCTGGCAACGCTCTGTCGGAGCCCTTTCACCACTCTGACCATCTAGGGGAGGAGGGACGGCTCAGGGATATGTCGGAGCCCAGGCACAAACCCAGCCAGCAAGGGGGAAGAAGGGACACCACTCTTTCTGGTGCCCAAATTGAGGCGTGCGCCCAAACGCAGGGCCCAGGGTTTCAGGGTGCCCAGGTTATTATGCTGGCCCCAAAGCCGACGGGAGCCATTGCCGGGTTCTGAGAGTGACTAGGCGTTTTCTGCTATCTCTGCACTGTAAATAGCATGCACAATAAAACCTTGAAAGACACAACAGACTGGAGCGTCTTTACTCGAGAGTAGCCGCAACAACTCCCTGACAGTAATGAAAATAGCAGAACAAAGCGGCATTGTATCAGGAGAACCTGCCCGCTAGAATGCATTAGTAAAACGGCAGACAGGAATGGGTTTATTGGGAGAAATCTGCACTACAATGCTGGCGGATTTTCACGAGAGTTTTCAATATAACAGAAAATCCACAAAGTGCTGCAGAAATACGGAAAACTGGATTTTAGATTGGGGAAAATGAGAAGCTGAGAGAACAGAACTTGACAGGTCCACCCCTAGTCAGGGGTGACGGGGGTTTGTGCAACAACAGCGTGAGGACTTCAGGTTAGATATAAGGCTGCTAGGAACTAACAAGGCAGGATGCAATCCTGAGGTCGAGGTGGAAGGTGCTTCACAGTGACCCTCCAGGAAATGAAAGGGGGTTTCTTAACTTGCCTCTCCAATTGCATAGAGCAGACCCTTAAGGATAACAGGAAATTTTTGCTGGCCCAAAAGTGGAAAAAGGATGAGATACCAACTAAAGTAGAATGGCAAGAAAAATTGATGGAATATGCTGAAATGGTGAAGCTAACTGAAAGACCTCGAGACGAAGACAAGAGAGAATTTAAAAAAGATTGGTAACCATTTATGTTGTAACTACAAAAACACTGTAAAGAAATGGACTCACTAGCAGGGTTAGAGTAAACACTTACAATTAACAAAACAAATATAGAAATTACAAACATGGTGTTAAGATGATAAGAAGATAATAATATTTAATTTAGAGAATGCAATATTAAGGTATAATAAAATAAGCAGAAGAAGTTAATATGCAAAAAAAACCAGAAGAGGAGGTTGAGGGAAGTCATGGGGGGAAGGGGGAAACCCGGTATTTTTCTTTTAATTTGATATGATGTTATTGTGATGAGGATAAGAATGTAAAATTCAATAAAAACGATTTTTTTTAAAAAAGGATAACATTAGATCTCCATTCAAACTTGTTGCCAAATGAGCATTGATCTCATTCCCACCCACCAGTTATGCACACATCCTGCCTCCCTAGAATCCTAGTGGGAACTGTAGTTTACTCATCACAGAACTGGAATTCCCAGCACCCTTAACAAACTACAGCTCCAGGATTTTGGCAGGGGAGTGCTTTAAATGTATAGTGTCTCTCTCTCTTTTTTTTAAGTAATTCATTTCAGAGGTAGTCTGGAAAATGGACTCCCTCTCCCAAGCCAAAAGGGGGCTTAGAAAAGAGAGAAAGGGCTCTAGAGAGAATGGTCAGCTTCAAGATACTGGAGTGAAATTTCCTCTTGTATCTTCCACTCTGACCCTGTCAAGGCATGCAAAGTATTCTGTGAAATGCCGGGCTTTTATTTGTTTAACACGTTCACCGAAGGGCTTCTTACTCTGCTTTGGAACAGGAAGCTCATGCACCCATTTCTCTCTGTGCAAAGGCAATTTGAAAGAGGCTGTTTGTGGTGTGGAAATTTCACCCTGCTTTTTTGCCTCTGCTGAATGGGTTTTGCAGGCTTTTTTATGGCTTCAGAAACCTGCAAAACCCACTTAGCCGGAGGCAGCAGTGCAATGGAAGAAAAATGTGTGCATTATATACCATGGGAAGTGATGTGCCTCTCAAGCCGCTTCTGACTTCCTTAAAACAAGCAAGCGAAAACATATTTCTGCCTCCATCCGTGGGGCCAAACGAGGCACCCCAGACTCAGCTATGTTTGCTGCCCACTTGCCTGCCCTATTCCGTTCTGAGCCCCTTCCCTTTTCCTGCCTAATGCATTTGGGAAAGAGGGTAGGAACAGCTCTTCTGCATCAGACCAGCGGCCCAAGCCATCCAGTATCCTGTTCTCACAGCGGCCAACCAGATGCACCAGCGAAGCCTGCACACAGACGGCAAAGCATAGCAGCCCTCTCCCCTCCAGTGGTATTCTGGTATTTAGAAGCATCACTGCCTCCGACAGAGGAGGCAGAGCACAGGCATGAGGGTTGGTTGCCTTGGATATAGCCTTATGCTCCTTTAAAGCCTGCCAAACCAGAGTACATTGCTACATCCTGTAAATTCCATTGTGCAAAGAAGTAGTTTATCTTGTCTTTCCCCCTCTGAATCTAAAAGAAGCAGGGGGTGGGGACAGGACAGAGAGTCCCCCAGAAGGTCAACAGGGCATGGCAATTGGAGAATGCTCCTCCATCTCCTTCCTGTTCACACTGCTTGGTGCTCAGAGAGAGAGGGGGGATCACAGGGCCCCCTGTAGGGAGTTTAGGCCTCGGCAGATGCACCCATCCTTTTTCTTTCACCCCAGCCCCAATACAGTGTCTCCCAAACTGGGGTTTCCAGCTGTTTTTGGATTACAACTCCCATCATCCCTAGCTAGCAGGACCAGTGGTCAGGAATGATGGGAATTGTAGTCCAAAAACAGTTGGAGACCCCAGAAGAAGAAGAGTTTTGATTTGATATCCCACTTTATCACTACCCGAAGGCATCTCAAAGCGGCTAACATTCTCCTTTCCCTTCCTCCCCCACAACAAACACTCTGTTAGGTGAGTGAGGCTGAGAGAATTCAGAGAAGTGTGACTAGCCCAAGGTCACCCAGCAGCTGCATGTGGAGGAGCTGGGAATCGAACCCGGTTCACCAGATTACGAGTCTACCACTCTTAACCACTACACCACACTGACAGGTGAGGGAAGGGGCATAGCTCGGTGCCAGAGCACCTCTGCCTTTTGTGCGGAAGGTCCCAGGTTCGTTCTCCAGCATCTCCATCTAAGGTTCAGGAAGTCCCCCTGCTGGAGAGCAGCTGCCAGTCAGTGTAGACGATACTGAGCTAGATGGACCAAAGGTCCATATACAGCAGCTCCTTAAGAACCAGACTGAGCAGCAAAGTGTGTGAGGCAATGGGGCAGGTTTAGCTTCCACCTCACCCACTGCTTTCAATGAAATCAGTGACTACAGAGATGTGGTTGCCTCCTATCCTATTTTGGCCCCGTTGAGGAGCTTCTTCCTTGCACCAGCCTAAAGAACTGATAAACCCCCACAACCTTTTCTCAAGCAAAATCGCCACAGCTTCCTTGGGTTGTGCAAGAACGCTCAACGTTGCTGTGCGGCAAGGGGCTAACTGCCCTGGATTTCAGCAGACCTTACCTTGTGTTTAGATGCCAAGCATAGTGCCCTGCCCCTCTTCTTCCTCTTCCTTTCCTTCTTCCTTTCACCAGCAGCACCTGGCTCCCATGTCGCTTGGAAATGCCAGAGTGGAAAGCAGGTTCACTTCTGATGCACACAGCTGGGCGAAGTGAGGCTTTTGGAGAGTTCGGCAGCCTATCATGCAGCGCTGTTCTTGCTAAACAAGGCGCATACTTCCTCTGTGAGAAATAAGGAAGGGCTCTACATATTGCACGAAATAAGTTCCTGTTGCTAGTTGCTAGCTGGGCTGGGAGGTGTTCTGGGGCACTTTCACTCTCCTTTTTCGACAAGCTGTTTTCATAAGTTTTGGGGGGCCTGCGGCGGTGCAAGCGGTGGCTGTGGCTGTACGGAAAGCAAAGGAAGGGATCCCCCTGTGCATACGAAACCTTTGTGCACTAGATTTCCAGTGCCTGTTGCTCGCTTGTGCCATTTATGTATTTATAGCTTGCTGCAGGCCTTCCTTCCTCCCAAGAGCCCAGAATGGCATGTTGCATCATGATACTCAGCTGTGCTCAGCCCAGCAAACTGACACTGTGGGCATGCAGGAAAGCAAACGTCGGTGTTAGGGATCATAGAATTGTAGAGCTGGCAAGGGACCCTGAGGATCCTCTAGTCTGGAATTTCCCAAACTTGGGTCTCCAGTTGCTGTTGGACTAAAAATCCCATCATCTCTGACCGCTGGTCCTGCTAGCTTGGGATGATGGGAGTTGTAGTCCAACAACAGCTGGAGACCCAAGTTTGGGAAACTCTGCTCTAGTCCAACCCCCTGCAGTGCATTTATGACAAGTGGTCATCCAGCTTCTGCTTTAAAACCTCCAAGGAAGGAGAGTTAACAACCTCTTGGGAGAGTCCCTTCCACCATCAAACAACTCTTACCATCATAAAGTCCTTCCTGGTGTTTAGTCAGAACCTCTTTCCTTGCAACTTGAATCCATTGGTTCAGGTCCTACCCTCCAGAGTAGAAGAAAACAAGCTTGCTCCATCTTCCATGTGACAACTCCTAAGATATTTGAAGATGGCTATCATATCTCCTCTCAGTCTCCTCTATTCCAGGCTAAACTCCCTCAATCGTTTCAAATCAGGCTTGGTTTCCAGACCCTTGACCATCTTGGTCACCCTCTTCTGCAGATGTTCCAGCTTGTCCATATTCTTCT
Organism: Zootoca vivipara; assembly: GCF_965207765.1. Taxonomy (NCBI): domain Eukaryota; kingdom Metazoa; phylum Chordata; class Lepidosauria; order Squamata; family Lacertidae; genus Zootoca; species Zootoca vivipara. Next base: position 78,419,770 of record NC_142591.1, read on the forward strand.
TAAATTGTGGCGCCAGAAGAAGAAGAGTTTGGATTTTATATCCTGCTTTATCACTACCTGAAGGAGTCTCAAAGCGGCTAACATTCCTCCCCCACAACAAACACTCTGTGAGGAGAGTGGGGCTGAGAGACTTCAAAGAAGTGTGACTAGCCCAAGGTCACCCAGCAGCTGCATGTGGTGGAGCGGAGACGCGAACCCGGTCCCCCAGATTACGAGTCTACCGCTCTTAACCACTACACCACACTGGCCCAGAACTCGATATGTGATGAACTGGGCTGTGGAACCCCCTGGCTCTCCAGATGTTGATTGAGTCCACAAGCCCCAACCAGCAAGGCCAAGAATCAGGGGCGGTAGGAGTTGTACGCCCCAACATCTGAAGGGCCACGGGACCCCCTTTGCTTATTGCTCAGGGAAAGAGTAAGACTGACCTGGAACCCTTTTTTATTGGATGTGACAAAAATCAGAGGACACCAATTGGTTACTGGCACAAATGGAGGCAAGCTGGAATTCAGTAGTATGATACCCCAGGGACCTTTTGATACAAACACAATGCATTTTCAGGAAATCGTATGTTAGGCAAGCATTTTCCATTGAATCCTATGGGGAAATTTCTAATGCGTTCCTGAGCACAGACTTTTTACCCCCAAATGACCACAAAACCCCCCAGGAAAGCCCTCTGAAACTTTGCAAAAATGCTCTTATTTGTCTGATCTCTTCCCTTCCCTCCCACACATTTTCCCACCATGCTTTCTGGTGAAACAGCTGCAAGGGACAAGCAAGACACAGAAAGTGAGGCTTGTTTAAGGCTGCTTTTTTTTTTTTGCAGTACTACACGCAGGCCCAGCTGTTTGGATATCTGAATCTGTGGTGCGTAATCTTTGTGTTTGGATAAGTGAATTTTTGTACAATGATCATTTGGGTAGCAAAATCTGCGTGAAGATCCAGAGGTTCTAGCCCGGTGGCTTCTGACACTCCTGGTAATGTTTCCTTCACAACAACCTTGCGAGGTAGGAGAAGTCAAGAGGCAGTGACTAGCCTAAGGAACTTCTGCAGTGTCACCACCATTATTACGATATTCTCAGCACCAGGTTAAGACCTTCCTCTACTCCCAGGCATCCGATGGCGTTTGACTGATTATAATTTGTTAGGTGGCGCTTGCAAAACAATTGTGTCTTTTAGTGTTTTTATGGAATGATGGAGTTCTAAATATCGCTAGGTCAAATGGCGGTTCATGATTATGTCTTTAATCATGCAGACAGAATCTAGTATTCTGGCCCTCAGTTGGCTTGGGCCACAGTGTGGCCGAGGCTGGGAGACAGGGGGCATTGGTGAGGTACTGGAGAACAGCTGTAGATCCCACAAGTGTTCTTGTGTTGTGGGCACACACCTTTTAATGAGCTGAATACAGTAGAACGAAAGATATTACAAGTTATGGGAGTGTGTACAGTCTGAACAGTGCTTCGTTTATCTTTCAGCTGCTCTCTCGTTAATGCTGCTAACATTGTTTTATAGATTATAAGCACTGCATTTATATATGGCTTCTGCTGTAATCGTGACGCTTAGCTTGTTTTCTAGTTGCTCCTTTGCTAACGGTGTTTTATAGGCTGCAATTGTTGCACTGACAATTTGATAATTGTCCTATATGAGCGATGCTGTATCTGTGATGCTCAATTGCGTTATTGTTATTCGTTGTTTGTGAGCCGCTTTGGGATTCTTTTGAATTAAAAGCGGCAAAGGCATACAATAAATCGGATCAAACTCCCATTAGCCCAAGCCAGCGTTGTCACTACTCAATGATGTTGGGAGTTGTAGTTTGGAAGCACTTGAAAGGCGCTTTAGCCATCTCCGCTTTGTAGAATCATAGAATCATAGAGTTGGAAGAGACCACAAGGGCCATCCAGTCCAACCCCCTGCCAAGCAGGAAACACCATCAAAGCATTCCGGACAGATGGTTTTATCTCTTTCTACTACAGATATTCTTCAGGTTCCTTTTTATGTCTTTTTAAAATATTTTTTTTTCTTTTTCCGTATCGAAAGTTACATTTTGTTGCTCAAAAGTTATATTCCAATTCAACAAAATCAGTGACTCACCCGACATCAATGCGTATATTACTAACAATTGTGTTTTAAGGTTTTGTCTTATCTAACTTCATCCTCTTTAACATGTTTCTTAATATATTCTGCTATTTCAAATCCTGCTGGGGTTTTCGCACATGGGAAATAACTTTTTGAAAGACTGGAAAGGGTTTCCAGTCCTCTTTAAAGGATTCTAAATTTGTGTCTCTTTATCAGTGCCGTCAGTTTTGCCATCTCTTAGTATTCCAATATTTTCACCAACCTTTCTTCCTTTGAGGGTATTCTCTCTCCCTTCCATAAATGTGCATAGAGAATCCTTGCCGCTGTAGTCACATACATCAGGGGAGCTGGTGGCCATGTGGTCTAAACCACTGAGCCTCCTGGGCTCACCGATCGGAAGGTTGGTGGTTCGAATCTGCACAACAGGGTGAGCTCCTGTTGCTCTGTCCCAGCTCCTGCCAACCTAGCGGTTCGAAAGCACACCAGTGCAAGTAGATAAATAGTTACCGCTCTGGCGGGAAGGTAAACAGCATTTCTGTGCGCTCTGGCACTTGTCACGGTGTTCTGCTGAACCAGAAGCGGTTTAGCCATGCTGGCCACATGACCTGGAAAGCTGTCTGTGGACAAATGCCGGCTCCCTCAGCCTGAAAAGCAAGATGAGCGTCATAACCCCATAGTCACCTTTGATTGGACTTATCCGCCCAGGGGTCCTTTACCTTTTAACCTTTTTTTTACCTAGTCACATACATAAATACAATCGAGGCTTTCTTTGGTTTATCTCCTTCTGCTACAGATATTCTTCTGGTTCTGACCTACTGTGACCTCTTCTGGAATGTAGCAACGGAGGAAAAATCCCCTTTCCCCCCATTAAGAGCTTGTGCTGCTCATGATAAGGCAGTAAGGGAAGGAAGAAACACGATTCTATAGCTGTACACGGAAGTGCAGCAGAAAGGACAGTGTGTTACATACGCAACACACTACTAACGCAGCTGCTTCAGCATTTGAGCATTTTCCCGTAGTGCCCTGATTCATACCACAGTGTGTAGAGTTGCATAATTGGCAAATGCCGGGCTTCTGTCCATTGCTGCTGAAGTTAGACTTCATGGAGGAGGGCAGGCTCCAGAATTGCTTCACTCCACTGGAGCAATTAATCTTGAAACATGATAGCCTAAGAGGATGCCCGCTGGATCAGGCCAATGGCCCATCTAGTCCAGCATCCTGTTCCCACAGTGGCCAACCAGATCCCTGTGCGAAACCTACAACAGGACCCAAACACAATAGCCCTCTTCTCTCCTGTGGCTTCCAGCAACTGGTATTCAGGATCATTACCTCTTGACCGTGGAGCCAAAGCATAGCCATCATGGCTAGTAGCCCCCATGAACTTGTCTACAGTAATCTTCTTTTAAAGGCATCCATGCTGGTGAGCACCCCTGTTTCCTGTGGCAGCGAGTTCCACAGTTTAACTATGTGCCACGTGAAGAAATGCTTCCTTTTATCTGTCCCACATATTCCAACATTCAGCTTCGTTGGGTTTCCTTGACTTCTAGTGCTATGAGAGAAGCAGGGAAAACTTTCCTCTCTCCCCTTTCTCCATGCAACATATAATTTTATGAACTTCTATCATGTCACATCTAACTCACCTTTTCTCTAAATTAAAAGGCCCAAATGCTTCAATCTTTCTTCACCTTTCCTCTCCTTGATCATTTTGGTGGCCCTTTCCTGAACCTTTCCGAACCCCAGAATATTCTTTTTGAGGTGAGGTATCTAGAACTCTATGCAGTCTTCCAAACGCAGTCACACCCTAGATTAGTGCAATGGCATTATGATACCAGCGGTTTTATTTTCGACTCCTTTCCAAATGAGAGAGTGAGATTTACGTGGGTGTTCCTTTTTCTCTTGGTTTGAGTCAGACGTCGAGCAGCTTTCCAAAAGTCACTGGAGGCCATTCCCCCTCCTCCACATCAGGGAGGCATTGCGGAGATTCATGCATGATGCAGCCAACGTTCATGCTAGTTTGAAGTATGTTGCATTGTAAAATATATATATAAGTGTACAGCACAATCCCTGTATCACAGGAGTGAAGTTAACTGTTTATTCAAAGAAACAAAACAGCTCAGGCCTAGCGAGCCCAGCAACTCTTCCCGGTACATCTTGCCCCAATGAGTCAGTTGTGAGGACTGAAGTTCCCTGCCTTCCTGTTATGTTCCCTTAACGTTCGGGCCGAGATTATGGATAGAGTTGAACCTGTGTCCAGCTCCATGCGGCATGGGGCCCCCACTATCTGTACCTCTACGTAAATTTTCTCTATGTTGGGATGGGGCAACTGGAATACCTGGCAGTCCGTGATATCCGCCGAGTTGCCTTGGTGCATTGTGCCGCGTGACCTGGGGCTCTTGGGTCGGTCATCTGATGCTTGACGATGGGTGAGCCGAGCCCGACACACCCGGGCGATGTGTCCCGATTTTCTGCACTGCCTGCACTCTGCATTGCGGAAACAGCAGGTCCTCCTCTCGTGGTTCTCCCTGTAGCTTGCACAGTTCCCTCCTTCTCGTTGAGACTGCTATGGTGTGTGTGCTGCTTGAGTGCGGCATTGTACTTGGCGTACCTCCTCCCTGTCAGAGTCGTAGGTGAGGTCTTCGTGGTGGACCCTCGGTTGGGAAGGGGGCCCCGGTCGTGCCTCTTGCGTCGACCTCTTGGCGGCTTCGGTTGCCAGGGCCTCCTCTAGAGCAACCTGGAACGTGAGGTCTTTTTTGGCGTAGAGGTATCATGGACTCCCTCTCCCTCAGGCCACGGAGCATGTTCTCCAGCTCTGAGAAGTTGCATAACCGGGCAGCTTGGCGGAGGGAGGTCACAAACCCAGTTATGGTTTCCCCAGGGGCTTGCTGCTTTGCATAGAAGGCATTTCGGCAAGCTACCAGCGAGGGCTGTGGCGAGACGTGCCCCTTCAGCTGTTCCAATATTGTTTTGTAAGAAACGGTAGTGACGTCTCTAGGCGCAAGGAGAGCCCGGGCAAGTTCAAATGTCTCCACAGATGCTGAAAAATGTTGCCCTCTTCTTGGCATCGTTGGTGACTTCTAGGCTTCTAGGAGGAAGTTGAAATGGGCGGTGTACCATTCCCAGTCTCCCGATGCTGGTTTGAATGGTGAGAAGCTGCTGTCGGTTGCCATTCTGGGTTCCTTGGGTCCTGGAGCTGAAGCCTGGATGCGCGGTGCGATGCAGCGGTGCAGCAGGTGGTGCTGCTGCGGTACAGTTCGTGGTGGCGGTCAGCTCAGCAGGATCCCACTTTCGTCACCAGTGAAATATACTTGGAGTCGAGAGTGAATTTCATGCTCTTTATTCAGCTTGTAGTAGCAAAAGAAGAAGGGAAGAATGTCTCTTTCCCCAAAACGTCTGCTTATATACATTATTTACACAATGGGCCTTGAGTCATTGGCTACTTCAGGGCTGCACCTGTAGGCCAATCAGGTTGCAGATTCACTTCTGCCAGCAGCCTGATTGGCTGCTCCTGCAGGCCAATCAGGTTGTGGATTCAAGTCTCCTCCTCTGGGTCCTTCCCAAGCAATCTGAGACTCTGCCAAAGCTTCTACCTCTGCTCCACCCTCTTCATACCTCTTCGGGTTCTGGGAGACCAGGGGGAGGTGAGCAGATCACATCAGGAGGGGGAGACCCCCTGGCTTCTTCAGCAGCCTATCTTATCTCTGTCTCTTGTCCCCCCCCCCCAGCCTCCGCTTCTACCTCTGATTCTGGACTGCTCTCTGCTACAAACTCTTCCTGCTCACTAAACCCTGCTACCTCTTCAACTTCTGACACCTCAGTCTGTTCCTTCTTCTCCCTCTGACCACCCATCACTGTCCCACCACCACTCCCTGGGCTCTGAGCCTTCTTCCCCTGGGGATTCCCCAGCTGGTGCCTCTCCTCAGCATCCAGCCAGTCCATGACAATCTAGTTCACACTGGTGGGGTTTATTATTATTATTATCATCATTATTATCTTAAGGCTCATGGGTGGGCTGCAACAATGGAAGCAAAAGCATGGTTACTGGGGACATTGGCAGCTGTTCTTGGAGATGTTGGGGATTGAACCTGGAACTGTTCGTATGCAAACCAGCAAGCTGGTGGCTGCAGCTGTCATGGCCGATGGAAGTTGTTGTCCAGCAATGGGGTAGACAGGGCTCGTGAGTGGAGTGAGCTGGGGCAGAAGCCCTTAATGAACCCAATAAGTGTGAACCTATATATGCTCCTGTGAGGGGGAAAGGCTACAGAGAGCCCCCCCCCATCCTGAGGAGCAGCTCCTCCACCAGCAGTAGTGCCAGCGGGGAGGGGGAAGAGTCCAGTGAGGAAGGAGGAAGGAGGAGACGGGGCTCTGGCAGCATAGTAGAGCCCCTGCTGCACGTGGGAGAGGAAGAGAGAGGGGGGAAGAGGGGGAGAAGGAAAACATGGAAAGGAGACCCTTTCCCCCTCCGGTTCCGGAATTACGCAGGACGAAACGCGGGAGGAGATTTGGGGTGCCCAGACTCTTATGTTGGAAGAAGACGCGGAGCACGCCATTCCAGGGTTCTGACCTAGACTGAGAACATGTATCCTGTATAGCTCTAGCACTGTAAATAGCCTGCACTTAATAAAAGCATGAAAAGGCAAAGGTCTGGAGAGTCATTACTCTAGAGTAGTCGCATCGCATCCCCTGTGACAGCTCCCTTCTGTTGAGTCAGATCCTTTGCCCATTTGGCTGAGTGCTATCAACCCTCAGCTGCCTTGTGAAATGCAGGAGTACTGCATTTTTTTAAAAAAGCAAATGAGTATATAGCAATTCTAGGGGTTAGCAGGTCATCAACCCACTGAGAAGTATCCTTTGCCCCCTCCAGTTATGAACATTGAGGCAGAGCAGATAAAGTTCTGTGGTGAGAGTGGCTTCCTCCATGTGGAGATAACATCCCTTCAGGCAGTTTCCATTCGTACGTGGCTGTTCTTGTGGTCCCCAGCAGAACTAACATGATTAGCAGAGAGGCTAATATATGTTGCTTTAGAAAGGACACCCTTTGCATGTTTGTTTTTGCAGCTCTTTTTTTCTTTTCTTTTTGCAACCCTCCAGCGAGATTGCCGCCATCAAGAATGAGAGAAGGATATTAAGCCCCTTAATAGAAGCCTACAAATCTACTGTATTTCTTTTTTAGGGATTAAGCGAACGCAACTGCTGCTACTGCAGCCTGGAGCAAATTTGAAAGCTGAACACAGACTTTTCTGGATATAAAAAAAGTTATCAAAAAACATTCACATGTGGGAAGTGGCCTGTAATACAGAAACCAGCAAGGCACTCAAAACTGCTGAATGTATTGCAAACTTACAGCTAGCCAGATGAAGCAAATGCTTCTTTATAGCAAAATGACCTCCAAGGCAAACCTTTTATCAGATCTGTCTGATAAAAAGACAGTAGAAAGAAATCTATTCAGTTTGCATTTAATGGCAAATACACCTATAATTCACCACTTTTCTTCAAAACAACGCAAGAACCAAAACAAAGCCATCCTTCAAAATTCTCACTGTAGGTCTCCAGGCAAAAAGTGCACAAAAATGCATATCTTAGAGGGAAATGCCCATGAAAACACAAATACTAGTGAAAGGAGCACACAAAATTGTGCTCTATTAGGAATCATTGCTTTGCAAAAATACAGCACCTCCACTGTGCAATAAAATAAGGTTCAGGCCAAAGCTTGGGTGTGTCCAATGTTCTTTGGATCACACCCGTTGACTTTAGATGAGTCAGGCTCCAACATAGCTCCCTGTTTCTTTTCAGGATTCCTAAAATAGTTTTCCTACAAAGCAGACAGTCGAAGGGCAAAATCCTTGGACAGCAGAAAAGTAAGTGGTCTCCTGGGAGCCCTTCACATCTGGTGAGAGTGCAGTATTGACTCAGCGCCTCTTTCTGATTATATTTGGAAACCTATGATAGACATAATCAGAAAAAAAAGGAAATGAGTTATTTGCCTTATTTATAGAAACACGCAGACTGGCTCCCTGTGGGTAGGGTGGGGAGGAAAGTTTCTTACACCAGCTACCTACTGCAGCCCTCGTCAAAGGGGTACCCTGCAGATGTTTTGGCTGCACTGATGGGAGTTGTGGTTCAAAACATCTGGAGGGAACCACCTGGACGAAGGCTGGGGCAGAATACAATGAATCCATCACCCAGAGCTGGCACCATCTTATAAAATCTCCGTTCATCCCAAACTTCTGATGTAGCAGAGAGGAGGGAGAACATCAGGCTGAGTGGGGATTTGAACCTTGGTCTCCCAGGTCCTAGCCCAACACTCTAACCACTGCACCATAGTGGCTCTCAATTTTTGTCCCAGGACTCCATATCACAGGACTCCATGGCTCTGTGTCCATGCAAAGCGTGGATGCAAATGGGAAACGAGAGAGAGCCTTTTCCATGGCTGCTCCCAGATTATGAAAGGCTGTCCTGTTAATTGTGGTTGACAGCTCCCCCATCCCACCGTTGTTATAATAATAATAATAATTTATTTTTTTAATACCCCACCCATCTGGCTGGGTTTCCCCAGCCACTCTGGGCGGCTTCCAACAAAGTATTAAAAATACAATATGTTGTTTATCTCTGATTGTTAACAACCATTTTATTCCAGATAATGTTTTTTTTTTTATGTTTTGGCTTTAACTCTTTTAACTGGTTTTAACCCCATCATGTTGGTGGATTGTTCTCATATTGCTATTTTGTAAAATTTTAATTTTAAAATGTTGTTAGCTGCTGTGAGTCGTGCTTACACCAAGTTAATAGTTCCCGGGTCCAGTTTTCAAGGGGGGAATGTGCCCCCAAACTACCAGAACTTTGGAAACACAGTCTTAGAAGTCATTCAGCTATCCAGGAAGGCAGGGAAGCGAACCAGCTGCTAGGGGCAGTTGAGAGATATCCTAATTTGAGACTACTTCCGCAAGGCCAAACCCTCATATTTGACTCCCCATTAACTAGTATAAAGGGGCCTATCATTTCCCAGTGGGATGTGGCTTCAAACTTTCACCAAGACAATTTCCTGATGAGAGAATGCAGCTGGATGTTAATGATAAGGACCTGAGCGGGTGGGGGGAGGCAGAGGGAAGTAGATTTTGCTTAGGCCACATTTACACCATACATATAAAACAGTAGTATATACAGTCATGACTTCTCCAAAGAATTCTGGGAGCTGCAGTTTGTTAAAGGTGCTGAGAGTTGCTAGGAGGTCCCTATTCCCCTCCCAGAGCTACGGTTCCCAATCAACCCCTCTAACCAGATGCCTGGAGGAAGCCTGCAAGCAGGACATGAGCCCCCTCCCCTCCTGTGGTTCCCAGAAACTGGTATTAAGGAGCATTGCTGCTTCAAGCTATGCAGGCTGAGCATAGCCATCATGGCTAGGTGTTAGTGGCAAGGGAAAAAATAGGTATATAAAGGAGAATTCCCTGCATGCCAAGATCCAAGTTTGGGGAAAGTACTTCTGGTGAGAGAAGCCCAGCAGCGATTTCAAAACGCAAAGTATGGAAATATAGGATGTTAGACCTTCGAAAAGTGCCCTTCTAAGTTCCTTACAAAGTTCCCCTCTTCCCTTAGCATAGAAAAAGACCGCACATTTGGTAGGTTAAACATGGTGTACTTACAAACTCTTCAAAGGTCAGGTTCATGTGCTTTCCCATGCAGCAGTCAGAAAACACTTGGCAGCAGGCAGTAAAACTTGGCTAAGTTACCATGGTGAAAGTTCCTCAATTACTGGTACAGGAACTCAAGGGAGGCTGGTTGGAGCCATGTGGTCTGAGCTTGGAGCAACATGTTGAGTTTCTCAGGTAGACTGAAGGGGAACAATATCCTTGATTTCCTTCCTCCCAAGGTGAGGGGAGAGTAACCTAGCTAATCCATTCAGGACAGCTTACTCTATGGCATTAGTGTTGAAGATTCATTCCCATTGCCTGCAGTCATGGGATTGTTGTCTATCACATGACGGTGTATGTTTTTCATTCCACAGAATGGGAAGTGATGGAGACAGGATGTTTGTGTTGCTGTGTTCCATGAAGTGGGACTATTGTCCTTTGTTCTTTCTATTTGCTGTCTGATGCTAGAAAGAGTTTCAGTGCTCCGAGTGTATTATATGTAAATAAACGTAGATTAGCCCAAATGCTGAGTTGCTGAGGTCTGTAATGCAAACGGCGAAGACTCTGCGGATCCCTAAGTGTGCTGATGTCTCCAAGGCATCAGTCGCTGTGATGTTCGGGCTGGATAAAGCTTTTGAAGCTCCCGAATGATCAACCAGGAGGGAGAGAACATGCCAGTTGGGCATGTGTCTTTACCAAAGTCCTACTTGTGTGTAGGACACTCCTGTAACAGTTAACCCCGTCATGCATTAATTAGACATAAGCATGTTGGTTCTATGAGGCTGGTTATCCCACAGATCTTAGAGACCTTTGGATAATGGCCGACACTCCTTGTCCCCAATCATCAGTGGCTTCTGTAACGGATTAGCCCCAGGATGGAAGATTTATTACACCCTGGATTAGAAAGAGTTAATCCACCTCCAGTTTAACTGACAGCGCATCTTTAGGAGGCAGGACGGTGCCCGGTTTAAAAAGGAGGGAATAACCGTTTTGGGAGTTGGGAGTTGGAAGAGTGGGAGTGTGGTGATGAAGAGGGAAGAAGAAGTGTGTGGGGCCAGGATAGTGGTGGTTTAGGTCAGGCTTAGGATAACTTGAAGTTAAAGTCTGACAGAGTTAATGTATAACTGTAACTAAGCTTATAAACTTATGCATCGTTAAGGAAAGAAAAACCTATGTTCTCAAGAAAATAAAATTCATCTTCTTTTTGTGCCAAAGAGTATCGTCTTGGTTATTCCAGCAGCTTATTAAAACTCGGTGGAGACTCAGAAAAGGGCAAAACTTACCTAAGGAAAAGGGGATAGTTTGTGTCCTAGAGTCACACAGGAAGGGCAGTATGGTGAAAACCTAGAGTGCCACAAGTTTGCCAGGGTGAAATGGCAGACTGATACAGTGGGGATCTGAGCTGAGGGAGTCCCTGTTCTGTAGGCAAGAGGTTGTTCATTCAAATAGCCCTGAGTGTTCGTGAGATCAGGCCACAAAAGCTGGAATTAGACTCTCTTTACTGAGAAGCCCAGAATTGAGGGGTTTATTTTGAGGCGTAAGGAATCGAGTGGGGATTGCTTTAACCCTGTACCCTTTCGTCTCATAATCTATTGGCAACGTCGGCGAGGGGGTTCGTCACAGCTTCATCCACCCAACTGCTTCAAATAATTATTCTTTGCTTTCCATGATATAAGATGCATCAGGGAATCAGTTACATCCATAGCTATCTTGACTTGGACGTCTGTTTTCTCTTTTCAGGGAGGTTCTGCCTTTTCTCCTGCGTCAACCATCACTCAGGAGAAAGCACGGGCACAATCTTCCATTTTGGCTCATGAACTGGAATGCCCTTCCGCCAGCAGCGAAGAAACTGTATCCTGCCTCCGCCAGTTGCCTGCCAAAGTCCTCAACGATGCACAAACCAAGGTTTGCCTATTTTCTTGTTTTGCTGGCAGAGCTGAAAATGTGTGGGTTGCGGAGGTCGGATCTGGATCTGCCCCATCACAGTAGCAGAGAAGGAAAGCTGTTCTTGTCTTGATCTTTCATTTTGTGTGGGTAAATACTGCCCTTCAGTCTGGGGAATCAGTATTTGCCAGGAAGGAAGAAATGGTAACAATATAAATCACATTTAAAGGAGAAACTACCAAACTTGCACTTCTCAAAGCACTTTGTGAACTGAAACACGGCTGTTCACCAAATTTCGCCATGCAGTTCTCTTACAAAACAATGTGCGCAAAAATGCATAATAGTGGAAAGTGTGCTTGAAATGCACATATTAATGAAAATACAGAATGGCATTATGCCAGGGAGAATTGTTTGCCCCCCATAAAGTGTATCACTGCTTACCAAGATGTCACACCAAAACACTGACAAATTTTCATGAGAATATTTTTTGGAAAAAATCACAGTGTAGAAATGGGGAGAACTGAATTAAATATTCGGGGGTGGTGGTGGAATGATTAACACACTCAAGCAAAACTAGCAGATCGATCCATCCCTCTATCATTATTATGGCTGGAGTATTGGCAGGTTAAGAAATTGCTCTGATGAACCAGCCTGCAATTTATATGAAAAATAAATTGGGCAGGATTCACCTAAGAAGACCTGCCAACAGAATGCTAGTTCCTGGAATTCACAAGTGGGGAGACAGTTATTGCGCTCAGTTCCTGCTTCTGGGCTCCCCATGGGCATTGGGTTGGCCACTGTGAGAACAGGATGCTGGATTAGATGGGACACTGGCCTGATCCAGCAGCTATGTTCTTATGTTGTTCCTCCCCCCCTCTGCCCAACACCGACTGCCTCTCTGTTCATATCGTAGCTCCTGGCTATAAGTGGACCATTCCAGTACTGGAGCCCAGTCGTTGATGGAGTCTACCTCCAGGAGCCTCTTGCAGCAGCTCTGCAACGTTCTCGACCTTCGGAGGTGGACCTGCTGATTGGAAGTGCTCAACAAGATGGGCTGATCAGCAGAGCAAAGGCAATCAAGGTAGGTACGCTGCTGTGCTGGAAGCAGGCCCGTCTTACCCATAGAGGCTAGTGGCGCAGGGCGCCAGGGCACCAAGTTCTGGAGGGCACCAGGCGAGAGTCCGGGGAACACCGAACGAGCACACCGAGTGAGCTAGGGTCCTTGCGCCACTCTGTGAAAGGAGGGGGGGTGCCGGAGGGGTATTTGCACCATGGCGCCAGATATGCTTAAATGGCGCTGGCTAGAAGTAAAACTATAGTTGCTAGAATGGAGATAGCCTGACTGAGAAGAGAGGAGGAAGAGGATGCCCACCCTCTGTTGCTAGAGAACCATGCATTGGTGTTAAACAGTCTGCGTTGTCCCTGGGGTTTCTTCCCATAAGAGTGATGCTATCGGATGATGCAGATGCATCACCCTTGATGGCTTTGAAGAAATTAAAATAGCAACTGCCAGCTGCTGGCTGCTGGAAGGATCTACAGGCGGGGGGGACCTTAACGTCCTTGGAGGAAAGCTGGGATAGAAATGTAATTTCGTGTCCCTACGAATATTGCCCTCTCCATGCCTAAAATAGGGATGCGGGTCCCTATTTTAAAATAGGGACACGGGTCCCTAAAATGCCCCACTTTCATGGCCTGCGAAAGCGGGTGTGTGTGGGTTTTCCTCAACAACCGTGGCCTATATTTGCCTTAGATATGGTTTTATGTATATTTGTTCTTCGCTGGCTTGTGGGTTTTAGCTGTGTTCCGTTTACAATTTTATTTCTACACCGGAGAGCTCTTTGATCAAGTGGTTTACAGACCTTAGAAATAGATCGCCTCTTGCTACTCCACCCTCCCACTGAAAGGGACTCTTCTTGATATGAGGCGACTCTTGTACAAATTTGCCTGCAGATTTGTCGTTTGGGGGCCTCAGTCCCTGCAGGCTTCCTGGCAAGCAGATTCCACACGACGCCACTTTGACTAGGGACTGTAATCCCAGATTTGCTCTTGGAGATGTGGGCAGTGTAACAGAGAGTCCCCGGGGCTTCATCTCCCCAGCTGCCGAAAGAGAAGCCCATGTTTTTCAAATTAAGATAACGAGAGACGAAATGTCTGTGAGCCTGCCGAAGTATCCAGCACCCGCTCCTTTTGTGCTCGGTCTTTTCATCTCAGCATCCTGGCCGATGGCTCCCTGCTTTCTCTTTTCCCCCTGTGAAGCACTCTGCTCCGACCTGTTGCCAATTATCGCCAGTTTTACTGCGCGCGGCTGTCTGCCTTTTCATCAGCAGATGAAAAGATTCCTCTTGGTTGCTCCGAAATGTCAAAAAGTTGTTAGGCAACCACTCGTTCTTTTTTCCTTTTAATATCTTTATTGATTCTTCCCTGGGAGAAGAGAGCAACTGGAAGAGAGGGGAGCCCACTCTTTTATTTCCAGTTCCTCTCATCCTCCAGGGAACTGTGAGTGCAACGGGTAACACAGAATAATTTATATACATTGGCAAGTTCATTGCAGCATAGCTGTGCTAGCTTTGAACTTCTAGGCTTTAGGTGTGACTGTACCAGCTTGTTTTCATGTCCATACCTTTACTGTCAGAAATGAGGCCCTTTCGCCATGCTGCGAGATGGATATTCTTCCGACTTCGTAATCAGAATATCTATGTTGTTGTTGTTTAGTCGTTTAGTCGTTTAGTCATGTCCGACTCTTCGTGACCCCATGGACCAGAGCACGCCAGGCACTCCTGTCTTCCACTGCCTCCCGCAGTTTGGTCAAACTCATGTTCGTAGCTTCGAGAACACTGTCCAACCATCTCATCCTCTGTCGTCCCCTTCTCCTAGTGCCCTCAATCTTTCCCAACATCAGGGTCTTTTCCAGGGAGTCTTCTCTTCTCATGAGGTGGCCAAAGTATTGGAGCCTCAGCTTTGGGATCTGTCCTTCCAGTGAGCCCTCAGGGCTGATTTCCTTCAGAATGGATAGGTTTGAATATCTATATTGGCCACTAAATCAGACACCAGTTCAGCTCTCATTTTGCCTTCTGCCTCGTATCTCCGACTGACAACTCACCTGTTGCAACTTTCTTTCTAAAGCATCATGCACAGATCTATTGATACCCTACCCTCTCACATGTCGAGTCCCAAAATCATAACGCGCATCTTCCCAGCTGGGCTCCCATGCGAGTCAGGTGGCCCGCATAAGATCACAGAACCCAAAAGACACATGAGAGCATAGCACCCCAACACGTGCATTTGGGGAGCACCACACGAGATAGCTTTTGGGGGCGAGATCTCAGCACCCAAAATAGCTGCTGCACCCTTGAAGGAAAAAATGTGAAGAACTAGATATCAGAGGAAAGGCTTCTAGTCCAATCTCCTCCCTGACCAGCTAGTTTCCCATCACGAGTAGGAGTGGGGGATCAATTTTAACACAAGCTTACCTAACTCACACTTCTCTAAGACAGGTGCCAACCAAAACACAACTATCTTTTGAAATCTTCTCTGTATTTTGCAGGCAGTTTTCTAATCCCACCCCCCCACAAAAAAATATAAAGGATGAAAACGTGCCTTTTAAGGGAGTGTGCATTATATTGGGGGGGGAATTGCTTGCAAAAGTATGTGTGTTAAGTGAAATGCTCATTAAAATCTTGGGAAAATTTAGTGAGGATTTTTCTTCTTCCAAAAATAAATAAATCACAAATTCAGGCATGGATGTGGCAGACTGAATATAAGATTGGCAAAATGAGAAACTGATCTGTCCAGCCCTAGTGTGGGAGATTTTTTCTTCTTCCATGTGAGATCCTGTCAGCAGCGTAAATCGTTACATTCCAAACGTACGTTGACTTATGAGGGATCTGGCATTTGTGAGTTTGAGGCCTAAACATTCATTTGAGTGTACAAACTGAGACACACACACACACACACTTTTACACTTTTGTTTTGTTTTTGAGTCAGGCCAATGATAAGAAAGAAAAATTGTGAGTTATTAGACGCTGCTCTCTGGAACTATTTGGAAAGAGATGATTCCAGGCAGTTTCTTCAGCCAGTCGCAAGTCTCCTGCCAACAAGACGGAGCAGAGGATACGCTCAGGTTTCCAGCTTTTCAGGAAATGACTCTATAGCCAGTTTGGGGGTGGGAGAAATCTACTCTTTAAAAACAGACGGTAAAGGAAATTATATTTCAGAGACATATTATTCCTTAAAAGATGTGGGCGGGGGGTGGGGGGGAGAGAGTCCTCCTAAAACCCTTGGCTTTGTGGAGAACAGAGGTGGGTGCTAAACATCTTTCATCATTTCTGACTGGATTTCTGAATGACTCATGCAAATTCTGGAGCTTCCAGATGACCTGTTTACTGAGAATCCATCCTAATTTTGTTTGCAGGGGGATTAGGTAACACTGGTTAATGAATGAGCATTTGTTCCAATTTGTTTGCGGGGAAGTTAGACAATGCTGTGTTGAAACAGGTGCCATCTCACACTTTCCCCCATCACTTTCCTTATTGCAATATATATATATATATATATATTCTTGGGCAAGCAGGTTTGTTGTGCAAGAGCTCCAATCTAGCTTGAATTTCCCAACATGGGTTTGCTCGTATGTGATTGAACCCCACCCGAATATAATGATAGCCTGGAAGAGCCCTTTAGGTGGCTTCTAGAGAATTTAGTCTGCTATATTAGGATCACTGAAAGCTCCAGCTACCTGATGGTACTCTGGGCAACTATGGCAGGCCTTAGAGGCAGTGTGGTGTAGTGGTTAGAGTGTCAGGCTGTAGGACCCAGGAGGCAAGGCTTCAAGTCTCCACCTGCCCATGAAGTTCCCTGGGTGACCTTGGGCACTGTTTTTCAGCTGATCCTACCTCAAAGGGTTGTTGTGATGATAAAATGGGGAGTGGGGAAAGTGCCGTGTATGCTCGTCATGTATTTCTCCTTGGAGAAAAAGGTGCAATATGAATGCAATAGCAATAATAATAATAATAATAATAATAATAATAATAATAATAATAATAATAATATACAGAGCTATAGATGCATCCCACAAAAGTGCTGCACAAGGACAGAAACAGATACTGAGAATTCATTAATCTGAGAATCCAAACTTTCATCTTCTGTGAATGCGAAGTCCCACCAACAGAGGAAGGCAGGATTCCAGGTCAACTGGGTTGTGTGAGTGGAGGACAGAGGTCATTTAATTATTGGTCCTATTTAAGGTTTTGTTACCAAATAACTTGGGACCAGATGCCTCGGAAGACTGCCTCCGGCCTTCCTGTACAGACCTGCCTGTTCACTATGATCTTTGGATTAGTCCCTGTTAGTGGCAGTGTCATCTGCAGAGGTGGATCTTATGGCATTTTGGAACAGGGCCTTCTCGGTGGTGGTGCTCGGCCTGTGGAACGATCTGTCCTCTGAGTTACGGCAGGAGCTTACAACAGTGTACTTTCCGCTGGCTGTTAAAAACAACCTTGTTATTTGCCTGTGTCAGCAGTGTGACATGTCCACATAAGCAGGAAATTGTGGTTTCTTGTTAAGCCTGAACTGAGCACATTGTATAGTGCTCAGTATAGGTGACAATTTATAGACATTGCGGGGGATTCAATGCCACGGTCTCCCGATTGTTCTGTCTCCACAAGCGTTTCTGCTTGCTGGATGGAATGAACCCTCGTCTCCTCACCCTGTGTGCTGTTTGGGAAGTTCTCTTGACCCTTCAGAGCAGATTTTTTTGGGGGGGTACAGGGGACATCTGGGGGCAGGAGAGGGGTGGAAAGCCCCATTGCTCTTGCCCTGGCTTCCCCTAGCATGCCAGGTTAGTTGAATCTGGGCCATTGGGTTGTGTTACACAATGCCCTACCCAGAGTAGACCCATTGATATTAACAAACCCGAATTAGCCACGTCAATTAACTTCAACGGATCTGTTCAGAGCAAGGCTAGCACTGAATACCACCTGCTTATTTTAAGAGGGCGGTTTTCTCTTGACTGAAATAGCAAAACCAAGAAGCTTATTCTCTGAAAAGCCATGCAGACACTGAATATCAGCGGAGAGATTCATACATGTGCAAATTAAGGTGTTCCTGTCCCCCTTCCATGCACAAATAGACTTCAGGGAAGGAAGGAAGGTAGCAGCCTGCCTGCCTGCCTGCCTGGGGTGTTTTTTTTCTATATATAATGTATAAGCTGTGTTCCTGAGTTCTTCTGAATCCCATTTTCCTTCTCTCCTAGCGATTCGAAGTGAGCCAAGGCCGTGTCAACAGCAAGGTCGCCTTTTATAAGGCTCTCCAAAACTCCCTGGGCGGAGATGACGCCAACCCTGCTGTGCTGGATGCAGCCACCTGGTTTTATTCCCTGACGCACTCCTCCACCGAGTACGCCTCCTTCTCCAGGGCTTTGGAAAACGCCACTCGGTAAGAAACTCTTCTGCGGTGCTTGGATGCCATTTTCTGTTTTTATTTTTTTATTTTTTTTAAACATACTTTTTATTAATTTTACAGAATACAAAAAAAAAAACAAAAAAACGGTACATACATAAACACCTTTTCCACCTCCTTCCTACCCACCCACATGGGTCCTCCCCTGCCACAGAAGTATCCCATATATGTGAACAGTCAGAGATGTTCCATTTTATGCTTGGATTTCTGTCCTCCTCCCCCTCCCCTGACCCCAAAGCCCCCCCCTGCCACCAGGGAGCTCCAGCAAACCAGGGCAGTACGCAGGAGGCCATCCATCCAACCATCTATTGTCATACCAAAAAAAAAAAAGAGAGAGAAAAATAGAAATAGGAAAAAAGAAAAAAAAGAAAGGGCAAAAAAAGAGAATAAAACAATACAAAACAGAAAAATTTTTCTTACATTCATGATTTTAAAACCATATTTTGTGGGCTTCCCCTCCCCCCCTTCCCCGGTTTTCATCCCTTTTTTATCATCTGCAACAGTTTCTTACTTTATAGAAATACACCTTTGTATCTTATACAACTTCAAATCACTGAAAAATCAAACTCCCATTTTATCTTCCCGTGCCTAATTTTTTCTCCCTCTATAAGCCTCCATATTTTCACATTTTCCAAAATCCATTCACTTTTAAAACTATAACTATTCTCAATTTAACCTTACATCCCCGATTACTGGCTCCACCCCCCCAATCCAGCAAATTCCATAATCAGCAGACCAGTTATAAACCTGTTAAACCATCCATGTAATTACAACATCACTTTCCCTTCACCCCACCCCCTGTTTACAGTCTTTTGCCATCCAGGACCATACAGGGCCCCTGAATTTCTTCTCTTCTCTGCATATTTTTTCCTTCTTCCCTGTGGGCGTTCTGAAGTTCCAATAATACCAATCGTGCCCCCCTCAAAAGCGGGGCACTCCATCCAACTTTTTGTAGAGTAAAGTCATCATTTTTTCCGTGGTGTGCTTCATTTTGTGTTGAATCATCACAGTCCTCATCTTCATCTTTTCCTTCCAAATCACAGTCATCATCATTGTCATTCTCACATTCATCTTTTTCAGTGTCAAAAGCTTCATCTCCTAAAAAATCATATTCTGCCATCACCATCTGAAATTTTTTCTGTAACTCTTGCCCTCGTGTCTCCTCTTGACATAGCTCTATTCTTGTTTCCCACATTAAGGTCAAAACAGACCGCTGGAACTCAGGGGAACACTTTTTTGTTGACATAATTCAATCCTGCCAAGGTCAAAACTTGTCACGTGGGGTGGAATATGATCACAGTTTATTTTCTCGACTCCATTTTAACAAGCTGGCTGCATTCTTCAAGTCTTATTAACAATAAAGTTCGAACTCACATTTCACAAACATTTAAACCAGAAAAGAAATTCCACAAAGTCCAAAAATACAAAATGAAATAAAAATTGACTCATAAATCCTGATCAACTCACTGGGTTGCCTGGGCTCCCGGCTCCCGAGGAAAAGAAAGATTTTTCTCAGTCTTTACCTCTTGCTGCAGGGCAGTCATAAACCACAGTCTCTCTCCCCTTCTCACCCTGCATCAAAGGGGAGATTCTCTTTGATGCCTTTGAGGGATCCTTTGAATTGCAAATCTTCTGTTTATGGCTTCGGGTTTCTATTTACTGTCTCTTTTGTTGCCGTGGGGGGGGGGTGGCTTCCTCTTTTCTCCCCTCTCTCCCAGATCCAAATTGTTTTATAATACAAATCGTGAGGTTACTTACAATCTTTTCCAATCGTTTTATTTTCGGAAGAATCCAGCGCTCTCCGCCTTCGGCTTGAAGCTTCTCCCTGCTAGAATAACGTTGCCGCTCAAAATGGCCCCCGCGACTTCTACCCTCCTCGCTCCGGGGCTCTTATTAGAGCTAACCGAAGAGTTGGGGAGTCCGGATTTGGGCTGTGCCGAGCAAATTGCCCCCGGGACGCCCTTCCCGAGGTTCTAAGGGGCGCAGCGTCGCTCTCGCTGCCCTCCCCACTCCTAGCAGGGACGGGCCGTCTCGGAGACGAGACGAGACCCCGCCGATCGGCGCTGGCGCTGAACCCGGAAGCCATTTTCTGTTTTTAAAGGCAGTGGAGAAGGAAAAGCCTCAACAACAAAATGTTTTCTCGCAACAAGTGATGACTCTTTACAAAGGAGACCTACAAAAACATTGCAGCGTGGAGCATTCATGTTCAGAGTGCCAGCCAGCCAGACCCTTTTCCAATACACTCCATTCCACACACCCTCTCTGGTTTCTGTCCATCTTCTCAATAGCCAGCCAGAGTTCTACGACCACTGAGCATGCTCAATCTTCAAAGCCCTTTAGGTTCCAAATGCCCCCTCCCCCCCAATCTAAAATTGTTTTATTTTTCTGCTAAGGTTCCCCTGTTGGAAGCTCCTTCGTGTGGTGGGGAGGCAGTTTTGACTACATAATGATCCACACTCGAAGAACAAGTTCGCTATTAGGATTTCACTAGCTTAATACCCATTTGCTGGGAAAATGTACCGGTGCTGCTAATACAAATAGTAGTAGAATACAGTGGAACCTCAGTTTATGAACACCTCGGTTTACGAATTTTCAGTTTACGAATTTTCGGTTTACGAACGCCGCAGACCCATCTGGAACAGATTAATTCACTTTCCATTACTTTCAATGGGAAAGTTCGCTTCAGTTAATGAACGCTTCAGTTTATGAACAGACTTCCGGAATTAATTACACCCATGCTCCGGTTTAAGTACGCTTCAGGTTGAGTAATCCGCGGACCCGTCTGGAACGGATTAATCCACTTTCCATTACTTTCAATGGGAAAGTTCCCTTCAGTTCATGAACGCTTCAGTTTATGAACAGACTTCCAGAACCAGTTATACCCATGCTTCGGGTTAAGTACACTTAACTTCCATGAACAGACTTCCAGAACCAATTGTGTTCATAAGCCGAGGTACCACTGTACATGCAACACGTGGGTGACACACAATGATCTCCAAATCAATTATACATTATTCATCATACATTGTTTATCAAACTTCTGAGGAAAATATATATAAAAAGCCTTATGTAAAAGCCACAGAGACTTACAAACTAACAGCTCTGAAAACAAACTGTTGATATCTAATTCCAATGCTCTTTTCAAATGTTTAACTCCAACTGAATGTCCAATTCTGGTATGTGTTCCAGATGTTAAACTCAGTCTTTTAATTTCCTTTAGATTAGTTCATAAAGATACCAACAAAGATAAGTTTGATGTTATTTCCAATACCGTGAGGCGCTGATGGTGTTGTAAACAGATGTTAATGAAGATGTAAATGAAGAGACAGGGTGCTGGAGTTGAGATGCCATGTTTGTTTTGCTACTCACTATAGAGGGGTCAAGGGGACGCGGGTGGCACTGTGGGTTAAACCACAGAGCCTAGGGCTTGCCGATCAGAAGGTCGGCGGTTTGAATCCCCGTGACGGGGTGAGCTCCCATTGCTCGGTCCCAGCTCCTGCCCACCTAGCAGTTCGAAAGCACGTCAAAGTGCAAGTAGATAAATAGGTACCACTCCAGCGGGAAGGTAAACGGTGTTTCCGTGCGCTGTTCTGTTTCGCCAGAAGCAACTTAGTCATTCTGGCCACATGACCTGGAAACTGTACGCTGGCTCCCTCGGCCAATAGAGCGAGATGAGCACCACAACCCCAGAGTCGGTCACGACTGGACCTAACGGTCAGGGGTCCTTTTACCTTTTATAGAGGGGGTCAAACTTGAGATGGGGTTCCTGACTTGTGGATGGAAGATGAAAGAGGTTTTAACAAAGAAAAAAGTCCTTAGATAGATCGGTTTTGAATTGTGGGTTGCAATCCTTCTAGCAAACATGAGGTGAGGTTATAAACAGCAAGAAGGAGGTCTGAGCGGTTAAGCTGCAGCCCCTGCATGCCGTGTCTTGTGGTTTAGGAGTGTTTCTTTCATTTTCTTTGGCCGCTCCTGTGTGGTTTCCGCAGGTTTAAATTTGGCCAGTTCCCCATATCAGTCCTTCAAAATAAGAAACCAGCTCGCCCTCCCTCTCCAGCATGTCAGCTCCTAGCCTTCCTTTGCAGCGCAACTTTTCCGCAAATCAGAAAAGCCACTGAGATGCAGAGAACCATTTCTGCACACTTTACAAGTCCCACACTCTTCTGCAGCTGAACACTTGTTCTGCTTTTCATGCTAGCGGCTCCCTTCTCCAACAAGCAGATCAGCAACATCGTAAACCTCCTAATGTTTTAAACATGGGTTGAGAGTTGTTGGAGGTGGCTGGGTCACTGCAGGAAACATCTGCAGATGAACAACAGTGACATGCTAAGGATGGATGAAATCTGGGAGGAATGTTGTTGGTGTCTGGGACATTGCTCCCCTGCTCCTTAAAATTATTCCTGTATATATTTTTTTACATTTGTATCCCACCTTTCTTGCATCCTGGAGTAGAAGGCAGTGTTCATGTGGTTCCAAGGTGATCTCCTATCCAGGTGCTGACCAGACCCATACCTGCTTATTAGCAGCAAGGTGATGGCCTCCTGTCCCTTCAGACTAGACCCTGGGACTTTAGAGGTAGCAATTATGGCTGAGTCTCACCAGACAAGGGACAATTGTTTCGGTTTACAAAAACAATTGGTTCCAGAAGTCTATACTTAACCTGAAGCGAACTTTCCCATTGAAAGTAATGGAAAGTGGATTAATCTGTTCTAGACGGGTCCGCGGAGTACTTAAACTGAAGCGTACTTAACCTGAAGCGAACTTTCCCATTGAAAGTAATGGAAAGTGGATTAATCTGTTCTAGACGGGTCTGCAGAGTATTCAGCCTGAAGCGTACTTAACCCGAGGTATGAGTGTAATTGGTTCCGGAAGCCCATACTTAACCTGATGCGAACTTTCCCATTAAAAGTAATGGAAAGTGGATTAATCCGTTCCAGATGGTCCATGGAGTACTTAAACTGAAAATACTCAAACTGAGGCGTACTTAAACCAAGGTATGACTGTACATGAGCCATTGGCTCCTGGCTTGGTCTAGGCCATAGGTAGGCAAACTAAGGCCCGGGGGCCGGATCCGGCCCAATCGCCTTCTAAATCTGGCCTGCGGACAGTCCGGGAATCAGCGTGTTTTTCCATGAGTAGAATGTGTGCTTTTATTTAAAATGCATCCCTGGGTTATTTGTAGAGCATAGGAATTCATTCTGTTTTTTTCTTCTCCAAAAAATAGTCCAGCCCCCCACAAGGTTTGAGGGACAGTGAACTGGCCCCCTGCTGAAAAAGTTTGCTGACCCCTGGCCTAGGCTCAGTAAATCCATCAATGCTTTCAATGGTGATGCAAGAGACTTCTTACTATCAGATGTCAGGGTGCAGTGTGGGAAGCAGCCTTAAACTGAGTTAGGCCATTGATTCATTTAGCTCAGTATGGTCTGAACGTACCAGGATTTCAGATAGAATTCTTTCTTAGTCCTACCTATGGATTCCAGAGATGAGTTATGGCCTTCCCCTAAATCGCAGAAAGCTGTGCTCTCTGCCATGGCAGGCCATTCATCTGCCTAGCTCATCATGGTCTTCACCAGCCTTTTGCAATCTGTTGCCCTCCAGATGTTTTAGACTAAAACTGCCATCAGTCCCCGACAGCATGGCCAGTGGGGGTTGTAGCTCAAAACATCTGGCTCCCAGGAACAAGAGCAGGCATCCTCAAACTTCAGCCCTCCAGATGTTTTGGACTACAATTCCCATCATCCCTGACCACTGGTCCTCTTAGCCAGGGATCATGGGAGTTGTAGGCCAAAACATCTGGAGGGCCGCAGTTTGGGGATGCCTGAACAAGAGCATCACTTGTTAAAAACTAGAATGGCTTCCTGTCATTACTAAACATCATGAGGTGGTTAGTCAACCCTGTGGTTTTTGCAGTCTTTGTTAAATGAGCATTTTGGAAGCCTCAGCTTATTTCTCAGGAACGTGTAATAAAGAACACATATCTTGTGTTTGTACAGCAGAGCTCTCCCAGCTTTACAAAGGATGGCAAAGGAAGAAGCATACCATGAAGCAGACTTAGAATAATAGAATCATAGAATCATAGAGTTGGAAGAGACCACAAGGGCCATCCAGTCCAACCCCCTCCCAAGCAGGAAACACCATCAAAGCATTCTTGACATGTGCCTGTCAAGCCTCTGCTTAAAGACCTCCAAAGAAGGAGACTCCACCACACTCCTTGGCAGCAAATTCCACTGCCGAACAGCTCTTACTGTCAGGAAGTTCTTCCTAATGTTTAGGTGGAATCTTCTTTCTTGAAGTTTGAATCCATTGCTCCATGTCCGCTTCTCTGGAGCAGCAGAAAACAACCTTTCTCCCTCCTCTATATGACATCCTTTTATGTATCTGAACATGGCTATCATATCACCCCTTAACCTTCTCTTCTCCAGGCTAAACATACCCAGTTCCCTAAGCCGTTCCTCATAAGGCATTGTTTCCAGGCCTTTGACCATTTTGGTTGCCCTCCTCTTGACACGTTCCAGCTTGTCAGTATCCTTCTTGAACTGTGGTGCCCAATTCCCAAACCTTTGGGCCCCAAATGTCACTCCCACCAGCACCATCCACCTTGGTCAGGGATGATGGGAGTCATAGGAGAGGAAGGTTGCTGTAGAGGAGGGATGGGGAACCCACAGGGCTAAATAGGTCTCCCCATTTGGCTAAGCCTTTCCCAGCTGCCCTATTATGCATGATGTAATGTGTAGGGAGGACGAATATCCAACTCCCTGCCAGAAGTGGGGTTTGCAGAGACAGATGACCTCTCTTAACATCGTTCAGCAAGGGAAGCACCAATAGGTCTTGTTGTGAAGAGCTGAATGAATGGCAAGGTCGGATGGATGGATGGATGGATAGATAGATGATAGATAGATAGATAGATAGATAGATAGATAGATAGATAGATAGATAGATAGATAGATGAGAGAGGGAGGGAGGGAGAGAAATAGGTGGATAGGTGGATTGATGGGTAGGTAGGTAGGTAGGTAGGTAGGTGGATAGATGATAGATAGATATAGTTAGATGCATGCTAGGATTTTCCACTTTAAAAAGAGCAGAGAATCTGAGTCCTTTGAGTCCTGGCGGTTTCCATGTGTGCAATGAGTAGACCCTAAAACAAAAGCAAACATTCAACTGTAACTGGAAGATTGCAAGGGAAGATCAATAGTGGTGGGTAAAATTAAAGCCCAGGGAGTGTCTGGCCCTCCATTATGAATCTTCTTGCTGTGCAATCCCGGGTGAGCTTCGCTGAAAACAGCTGAATTCTTGGTGCAAGAGAGCATGGCGTGTTGCCCTTATGGAAAAAGCAACTCGCAATTTAAGACCGGCAGGTGGAACAAAGCACAGAGACACCTTTGCGGGAGAATAGTGGAGCTTTGTTTTCATTCGCAAATACTCCAGGAAAAAAACCCAAAGACCAGTTCCGAAGGTTTATACTAACTTGCAGATCACTTCATTAAGAATGTGTTTTACAGATGTGCACTTGCGGTGTCTGAATGGGAATGCAGGTTTCCATCATGTATTTTTTTTTGGGGGGGGAAGGGAGTGTCTCTGGGGAAATATGAAGAACAAAAATAAATAATAAACAACTGGTCTAAACCTTCTCCCAAGCTGGGCTCTCTGGCCAAAGCAAAGAGAAACATACTTAAAATAGCTTTTTCCTAATTGCCACCCCCCATTTTTTTGGTAGGTGCTCTTTTTATATAAACAGATTTGTTTCACCAAAACAAAAGAGTGGTTATTTGATTGTATAAGATTTGTGCAAGTTTATTGGTTTAATCATTTGTTGCTTTTGAATAATGGGATAAAAGGAAGTTTGCAAGTTTCAGCAGCATTGCTTAGTCCCTGTATTGTTCACTCGGCCCATTGTTATGAGGCCTCTCTGTACATTCTTCTTTGGCGATCACTTGTAGCCGAGTAAGATTGTCTTCCATAAACACAGTTTTAACAATGGGTCCATAAGTGACTGTGGAGGCCACATGTCCTTCCACAGTGGGGACATTGGTTTCCAGGCGGGAGTTGATCACGGTGTAGATTTGCCAAGCGTGCCTTCCTCTTAGCACGTTTCTCCCTTGCGTCCTGAGATTGATTTTCTTCAAAGCCCATGACACCTTTGGTAAAGGCTGTTCTCCAACTGGAGCACTCACAGGTACAGTGTTTCCCAGTGTTGGAGCGCTCAAGGCCAGTGTTGTCAGTGTTTATACTACATTTTTAAAGATTTGCCTTGAGACAGTCTTTAAACCTCTTTTGTTGACCACCAGCATTACGCTTTCCATTTTTATGTTCGGAATAGAGTAGTTGCTTTGGAAGACGATCATCAGGTATCCCGCACAACATGACCAGTCCAACGAAGTTGATGTTGCAGAATCATTGCTTCAACACTGGTGATCTTTGCTTCTTCCAGTACACTGATATTAGTTCGCCTGTCTTCCCAAGTGATGTGTAAAATTTTTTGGAGACACCATTGATGGAATCTTTCAAGGAGTTAGAGATGGTGTTTATAAGTGGTCCATGTTTCACAAGCATATAGTAAGGTTGGTAGTACAATAGGTTTGTAAACAAGCATTTTGGTTTCCCTGCGAATGTCCCGGTCCTCAAACACTCTGCACTTCAATTGGGAGAAAGCCGCACTCGCAGAGCTCAGGCGATGCTGGATTTTGGCATCAATGTTGGCCTTGTGGAAAGGTAATCTCCTTCCTTTCCCTATTTGAGGGACCTTCGTTGCAACTTGTTATCATTTGGCCATTGTTTCTTGACCATAACATCGTTTTCTTTTGCCATTTCTCAGGGACCAGTTCATCATTTGCCCCACAATAGGCATGGCTCGCCACTGGGCTGGCAATGGCAGAGGCAAAGTCTTCATGTACCACGTTCCAGACACCTCCCTGAGCAGGTAAGAGCATGGACAGAGTTCTGTTTTCATGGATCATGGGATGCACAGTTCATTCTTATTTTCAGTCTATGATCATTGCTGCTGTTGATGATGGTGATACATAAACTTTTCCATAAATCCATTCCTTTCCATTTCTCATTTACGCTTCAATTAAAAAAAAAATCACATTCAAAAATGTTTTTTCTCTCAAAACACACCTTTCATAAAATTATAGGATCATAGAGTTGGAAGCTTGGAGTGGCAACCGAGACCATATAACACCGGTCCTGAAAGACCTACATTGGCTCCCAGTACATTTCCGAGCACAAATCAAAGTATTGGTGCTGACCTTTAAAGCCCTAAACGACCTCGGCCCAGTAGACCTGAAGGAGCGTCTCCGCCCCCGTTGTTCAGCCCGGACACTGAGGTCCCGCTCCAAGGGCCTTCTGACGGTTCCCTCTCTGCGAGAAGTGAGGTTACAGGGAATCAGGCAGAGGGCCTTCTCAGTAGTGGCACCCGCCCTTTGGAACACCCTCCGAACAGATGTGAAGGAGATAAGTAAAAGTAAAGGTACCCCTGACCGTTAGGTCCAGTCGCGGACGACTCTGGGGTTGCGGTGCTCATCTCGCTCTGTAGGCCAAGGGAGCCAGCGTTTGTCCACAGATGGCTTCCAGGTCATGTGGCTAGCATGACTAAGCTGCTTCTGGCGAACCAGAGCAGCGCACGAAAACACCGTTTACCTTTCTGCCGGAGTGGTACATATTTACCTCCTTGCACTTGACGTGCTTTCGAACTGCTAGGTTGGCAGGAGCAGGGACTGAACAATGGGAGCTCACCCCATCGCAGGGATTCAAACCGCCGACCTTCTTATCAGCAAGCCCTAGGCTCTGTGGTTTAGACCACAGCGCCACCTGTGTCCCTGAAGGAGATAAAGAACTACAAAACTTTTAGAAGACATCTGAAGCCAGCCCTGTATAGGGAAGCTTTTAATGTTTGATGTTTTATTGTGTTTTTAATATCCTGTTGGAAGACGCTCAGATTGGCTGGGGCAACCTAGTAAGATGTGTGGGGTAGAAATAGTAAAGTTATCATTATGGAATCGGACGTCCCTATTTTCATCGGAGAAATGTTGGAGGGTAAGCAATATGCAGGAATCTCAACTAAAGCATCCATGACAGATGACCACCCAACCTCTGCAGTAAGCTAGTGCCTCCTCTCTGTCGCTCATCTAGGCAAGCAAAATGAATTATCAGAGTCCAGGGGCACATTCCAACCTGGCAAAAATGCTCACATCAATCCAAACTGATAAGGAAAATGACTGGGAAAAGGATGTGACTTGAGAGGTCTGGAGGACCACCTTTGCCATCCCCCAGCCCTAAGGTTCCCCATCCCTGCCTTGTCACTTTCACAATGGTCTAGAGATAAGAAGGATGAGAGTTTGATTTGGGCAATTTCTGCAAGTCCTGCAAGCTGGTAATTACCCGCAACTGATTAAAAACTACAACAACCATAAGTTCTGTGTTCCAGTCCTTTTCTATTCCTTTTCTCTGAGTCTTTTGTTTTTCAGGCTGTGTTATATATTTGCATCTGGTTGGCGATGTGCCAGGCCGACAGCGCAAGAAGGAAGCAGGTGTGCTCAGCTTCCGTTCCTTGCATTGTGGTTTGAATGTGGAGTCACTCAGCTAAAATAACTGGATGAAAAGGAGGCCTCTCTACTTTCTCTTTCTATTGCTTCCTGTGTTTAAAACAATTTTTTAACACCCACCCACACCCTGCCCATTCCTCCTCTGCTGCTTTTGCACAATTATAGGAAGCTGCCTTATACTGAATCAGACACTTGGTTCACCTAGTTGTCTGGTGTGACTGGCAGTAACTTTGCCAAGACCTCAGAGCAGGCAGAGGTCTTTCCCATCACCTGCTTTTTCCAGGTTCTCCAGCAAGAATGCTGGTGGGGCAGCAGACTGTGAGCATATTACCCATCACTTAATAACAGCTGCATGGGTTTCCAGTTGTTTCCCAGGTAGGATTCAAGGTGCTTACTTGATTGTTTAAAGCCTAAATGGCTTGGGACCCAAATATCTCCAGGAACATCTTCTTCCATATTGACCTCTCCATGCTGTTGATGAGGGCCACCTGGTGTGGTAGCCCAGAAAAGTGCCTCTTCTGGGGTAGATCCTTGTCTCCCTAATGAGGTCCCCATCTCGTTATAATTTTAGTAGCCTGTTTGAAGACACACCTTTCTTGGGCAGGCGTTTGGAGGAGAAGAGACTTGATCACTCTGATCTGATCCACTTATAAACTGCTGCTGTGGCTGGGAAGCTCGTTGCGTGATTTAGAACCTGAACGGAGGTTCTAAATCGCATGCTGGGCTCCAATGAAAAGAGGAAGGTCCCTTCTGCAGAGGTTGGAGCTGAACTCCTGCCATAGACGGTGCTACCAGTGTGAGGACGGGGCTGAAGCTAAAAGCACACCTCCACCTGCACTCACTTTCTGTCTTCCTGTGAGAAAAGGAAAGAAAAAGCACAGCCTCAGCTCATGGTGGGCATAACAAGGGAGACATGAGAAGCAGTTTAAATATATGTTCCTTCAGTGTGAGCCCTGAAATCGGGAGATGGGGTGTTTTTTTTGGCACTCAGGAAAATGAGGTCTAAACTAGTTAAACAGACTTGGCTCGGCTCTAGTTTTCTAACCCTTCAGTAGAAGCCAGGAGCGCTCCCTCTTCTTCATGCCATCTTCCCGGCCCTTTCCAAAGTCTTCCGAATATCAGCACTGTTTTTGCAGCTCCTCCAGACCACATCCACATTCTTAGCATAGCTGCGGATTAGCCTACGGTCTTCCAGGCCTGGCCATCTCTTCCTGTTTTCATGCTTTGCAGTTATTGGAAGCTGCCTGACATCACGTCAGACCTTTGGTCCCTCTAGCTCAGTGTTGTCAACGCTGGCAGGCAGCGACTTTCCGGAGACTGTTTGCAACCCTATCTGAAAAGATTGTCTCGCCTGCTCTCTATACCCAATTGATCACTATGCTCTGCAGCAATGGGACTCCTGGATATGCCATCTTGTCTGGAAACAGGCCTTTAGTGTTGTGGCACCTGCCACTTTGAATATTACATACCCTGCAACATTTCTCCAATGAAAATAGGGGCATCCTATTCAACAACAACAACAACAACAACAACATTATTATTATTATTTATACCCACCCTCCATCTGACTGGGTTGCTTTCAGGGTTGCTGACTCTAGGCAGCTTTCAACATATATATAAAATAATGAAACAAACCCTGAAAAACTTCTGTATTTCATTTATTTATTGAATTTATATACCGCCCTATACCCGGGGGTCTCAGGGCGGTTCAGAGAATAAAATCAATATATAAAACCACAAAATACATAATAAAAATGAAATCAACAACCCAATAGCCCGCCCCCAACAAAAAAACAACAACACATTTTAAAAGGACATAGGATGAAAAACTTCCCTATACAGGGCTGCCTTCAGATGGTTGTAGAGCAGGCATCCCCAAACTTCGGCCCTCCAGATGTTTTGGACTACAATTCCCATCATCCCCATCCTCTTAGCTAGCGATCATGGGAGTTGTAGGCCAAAACATCTGGAGGGCCGCAGTTTGGGGAGGCCTGTTGTAGAGTTACTTCTCTCCTTGGCTCGGGGGTCGCATAACTCCATACCCGCCAACATTTCTCCCATGAAAATAGGGATGTTCTGAAGAAGAACAGGACATTCTGGGGTCGAATCAGAAACTAAGATGGCTTCTGTAAATCCAGGACTGTCCCTGAAAAATAGGGACACTGAGGGGGGGGGCAGGGATCTGATATTAGACAGATGTCATCTCTTGAAAGACAGTCAGCTGTTGAAGAGGGTTAGCATCTCCCATTATGGTCCCTTTCCAGTTGACATCAGTCTGCCTTCCATCAGTTCCCAGGTCCTCAAGTCCAACTCCACCTGAATCCCAGCAGCTGTTGAGGACATTTCCCCAGGCATTGTCCACAGTTGGCATCTACTAGAAGGCTATAAGTTCCCCATCCATACTTTAGTCTGCCCCCAGGAAGGCTGCTGTGCCATATGCTGATTTTTCAGTACCTTCATGTTTGTTCGTCAGATAATCCAAAAATCACCCCCTGCTATCGACTTTTAAAAATACTTTTGGGGGTAATGTGAGATTGGTGTTGTTGTTTAGTTGTTTAGTCGTGTCCAACTATTTGTGACCCCATGGACCAGAGCATGCCAGGCACCCCTGTCTTCCACTGTCTCCTGCAGTTTGGTCAAACTCATGTTGGTGGCTTCAGGAACACTGTCCAACCATCTCGTCCTCTGTCGTCCCCTTCTCCTAGTGCCCTCCATCTTTCCCAGCATCAGGGTCTTTTCCAGGGAGTCTTCTCTTCTCATGAGGTGGCCAAAGTATTGGAGCCTCAGCTTCACGATCTGTTCTTCCAGTGAGCACTCAGGGCTGATTTCCTTAAGAATGAATAGGTTGCAATCCATGGGACTCTCAAGATTCTCCTCCAGCACCATAATTCAAAAGCATCAATCCTTCGGCGATCAGCCTTCTTTATGGTCCAGCTCTCACTTCCATACATCACTACTGGGAAAACCATAGCTTTAACTATACGGACCTTTGTCGGCAAGGTGATGTCTCTGCTTTTTAAGATGCTGTCTCTGCTTTTTAAGATGTGAGATTAGTGGTCCCTAAAAACCCTGCAGAGCTCAAATCATTCCAGCAGTGGTAGGAGAGAATACTGGCAATTGACATCTGGAATGGAGGGGAAAGAGACTTGATTGTGCTCCAATTGTTCTTATTGCCGTATTGGCCTGAATTGGCCTCACTCCCCCCCCCCCATTCTGACCGTGAAAAGTTAAAGTGCAGCTTAAATTCGCAACCTTACAAAAATTGGCTTTTACAACATCGCTGCTGAAACACACATACCGTAAAATTCAACGGGTGTGAGTGCCTGCGAAATTTTAAAGGAGCGGCTTATATTCAGCTGCAGCTTATATTTGGGCCAATACGGTATTGACGGCCTTGACCAAGTATACCTACAGGAATGTCTCTCTACCCCCATCATTTGGCTCGGACACTGAGATCCAGCTCTGAGGGCCTTCTGGTGGTTCCCTCACTGCGAGAAGCAAAGCTACAGAGAACCAGGCAGAGGGCCTTCTCGGTAGTGGCACCCAACCTGAGGAACGCCCTCTCGTCAGATGTCAAGGAGATAAACAGCTACACAACTTTCAGAAGACATCTGAAAGCAGCCCTGTATCAGGAAGTTTTTAATGTTTGATGTTTTGTTGTGCTCTTATATCTGTTGGAAGCTGCCCAGAATAGTAAAAAATTAGTATTACCAGTGGCAGTATTAGATCGTATGTACATATTGTTTATTCAATACGTACAAAAGTTCATATACAGATGGTGGCATCTGCAGTGAGTTTATAGTTTATAGCTCACCAGCAGGGCTTTTTCTCAGGTGGTTGCCATTGCCATTCTAAGAGAACAAGGGAGTCTCAGCACCTCTTTTTCTAGAAAAATAGCTCACCAGGACTTACTATGGCAGGGGTCAGCAAACTTTTCCAGCAGGGGGCTGGTCCACTGTCCCTCAGACCTTGTGGGGGGTCGGACTATTTTTTTGGGGGGGATGAATGAACTCCTAAGCCCCCCAAATAACCCAGAGATGCATTCTAAATAAAAGCACACATTCTACTCATGTAAAAACATAAGGCAGGCCGCACAAATAACCCAGAGATGCATTTTAAATAAAAGGACACGTTCTACTCATGTAAAAACACGCTGATTCCCGGACCATCTGCGGGCTGGATTGAGAAGGCGATTGGGCCGGATCCGGCCCCCGGGCCTTAGTTTGCCTACCCATGTGCTATGGCATCCAAGAAAGCTCTCTGTAAATATTCCCTCAAAAGTCCGCAGTGCGTGAGAGATTATCTGCTCTTCCTGCTCAGTTCCTGTTATCGTACATTGTAATTGCGTGAGGGATCAGATCTGTGTAGCATTGGCAAGGAGGCAATCGCCATCTGCCTCCCTATCAAAAGCAGGATCAAAAGTTGTCTGGTGTCCAAACACATCCGAATAAGCTGCTGATCCATTGTTTGCCTTGAGCATCTTGTTAGCCCTCGATGTTCTTTGGCCACCGAGCTGCCAAATCCACAGCAACGCAGCTCAGGAAGCAGAGGGGATTTATTGCTTTCT
Organism: Zootoca vivipara; assembly: GCF_965207765.1. Lineage (NCBI taxonomy): Eukaryota > Metazoa > Chordata > Lepidosauria > Squamata > Lacertidae > Zootoca > Zootoca vivipara. Next base: position 78,452,916 of record NC_142591.1, read on the forward strand.
CCTTGTAATTTATTTAATATGTATTATCAGAAAACTTGGCCAAAGGTGGGGGGGGAGGATGGGGGGGGAGAGGCAGGACAAATGAAGAGAACAACCGAATTCCATCCACATATATAAATGGTTTTGATGTCTCCCTTATATGTTGTTCTGTTTACTGCTCATTGATGACAACACAGATGGCTAGACATCATAATCTTCCTCATTTAAAGATGTGCAGCTGAGATCAAAGCCTCTTCCAAATGTCTTTGCAAAGCTCCATGTTGCCTGTGGGCATCCCTTTCTTCTTGGAGAGGAACTGATGAGCGCAAAAAGACCCGTGGCCTATGCAGCTACCCTCCCCATTAAAACCCGTGAGAATGTTTTCGCCTAGTGTCTAAAAAGAGACAGCAATGGCCACCAAGTGTGCTTCCCTTGGGAAAGAAGTCCACTGACGGGGAATCGCAATGGGGGAAGATTTGCCATTATTCAATAGGGAGGCAGAGTTGCTGAAATTACTGAAGGCAAAGTTGATACACTTAGTTAGAGAAAAGCTATTGCTGACATTGCTGTGTCTAGTTCTGGGCACCACAATTTAAGGAGGAGATTGGCAAGCTGGAGCATGTGCAGTGGAGGGCGACCAAGATGATCAAGGGTCTAGAAGCCAAGCTGATGAGGAACGGTTGAAGGAGCTGGGTGTGTTTAGCCTGGAAAAGAGGAGACGGAGGGGAGGTAGGATAGCCATATTCAAGTATCTCAAGGGCTGTCTCATGGAAGGTGGAGCAAGCTTCTTTTCTGCTGCTCCAGCTAAGCATTAGGAAGAACCTTTTGACAGTAAGAAGGTGATGAATGAGGGGTCGGATGATCATCTCTCAGGGATTCCTTAGTTGTGATTCCTGCATTGCAGGGGGTTGGACTAGAAGACTCTTGGGGGACCTTTCAACTTCAGAGTTTTATGATTCTATGAAATGTTGCCCATGTTCTCCCCATTTTCTTTTAAAGAATTCGAGTTAATCCAAGGTGAGCTTCAGAGAGCTTGCCTGTCTCTAGGCATGTTTGCAATTCATTTGTTCCCTATTGGCTCAAATTCTAAAGTAAGCACGAGGCTCCGTCATCCATGACAGCTCTTTGTGAATGATGGCAAGTGGGCTACCCCTGCTCTAATTTGATCTCAAATATATTCCTAACTGCCCCCCCAATCATAACAGCTTTTTTTAAAAAAGGAAATAAAGACAGATGACTTTACATGGTTGCAAAACAAAGTTTCCAGACTGCTGCTTTGGAGTGGGAACATAACTTCAGCATCTCATCATAGCTTTCTCTGGTTCATTTGATTTCTTTCTGAACAGCTGAAACCAAAACTATTCACAAGAGCAGCTAAAATGCAGAAGGCAAATATCTTAAGAGGTGAAATCATGCAGTGTTAAAGAGACAATGCGGTTTGGAAAGATTCTGCAGAAATGAGAGGAAAGTGCTTTGGTTAAGAGGTTATTGTGATTATTCACTGGAAATGCCAGCCGCTGATACCCAGAGAAAAATTTCCAGGTTGAGGTAATGCCGTAAGATTCGTGCTCACTAAGGGAAGGAGAAAAACTGGCCATATAATATGTTTTCTGCATTTTAAGAACCAGGTCTTTTAGTGTGGCAGCACCTACCAGTACACTTAGGAACTCCCTGCCGACTGATACCAGGCAGGCAACTTCATGGAACTCTTTTTGGCAGCTGCTAAACACATTCTTACCTGCCCAGATGTTCAGAAAGTTGACATGAGTTTTAAGACGTTTTTAGTCTAGTGTTATTTCAACCTTTTGAGAGTTTTAAATCATTACCATTAATTTTTCTTACCAGTGATTTTATTGGTTTATCTTTTTTGTGTGAACTGCTTTGTGGTTGTTGGTTTTTTTTACAACAACAACAACAAATTTCTACCCTTACAATTATTTAAAATTGCTTCCCTGCTTTCACCCAAAGGTGCCCTGGGCAGCAAGCGCACAAGCATTAAAACATCTTTAAAAACGATTCCAGTACAGATGTGGACTGGATACCAATACAGGAAAGGATATCCTTGGTTTTTTATTATTATTGATGAAACCTAATAAAGCCTCCATGTTCAGTCCATGTACCCCTGAAAACTCAATCCAGAGATGAGCAGCAAGGAATCAGCCTCTTCTTCTTCCTCTTCCTCTTATTGTATCTGTTCCAGAGCTCTTGATGTGACGCGGCAAGTCAGTTCTTTTGACATCATTGCTGTGGTTACTTCTCTGAACAGACTTGTACTGTGGACAAGCAAAAGCATCTCGTTGTCAGTGGGGGCCCCCCTCCCCCCCTTCTATATCCCTGCTCCTATAGAAGCACTATTTGTGGCCAACATCACTGTGATATGTGTGGAGTGAAGCAAGCCCATTATTGTTAAAGCAGAATGAGTGTGCTCCGATCCAGCTTAATCCCTGCCTAAACATTCAGAGATGGGGAAATATGCTTTAATCTTGGTTTCAGATCTTGCTTTTCTCTTCAGCTGCTGGTAAATAATTTGCTTTCCAGATCCAACGTTGTTATTGATGCTTTTGGGGTGGGACTAAGGACAGAAAGGCCCCAAATTGCATGGTGTGTGTGAATATATTAGGACTGCCATACATCAGGTTTTCCTGGACACATTCAGGATTCAGCCCTCGGAAATTGCGTCGGGGGGGGGGCGGATTTACATTAAGCAGTAAAATGCCCGGGAAAACCAGGACATATGGCAACCCAGTACAGCCTCCCCAACAGCTCCAGTTACAGATGCAGCAGCAAAAGGAAGGCAGAAAAAGAAGCAAATGCTTCTTTGGGTGTGTGTTTTTTTGGTAGGGGCCCGGCTGGGCAGGCACCCCTCACTTCCATCGGGGCAGGAGGAGCAACTCCTCTAGGAGACCTCGCCTCCAAACTGGCCCTTCCCTTGTTGGGCACCGGAGGTGGACAGGGCCATAGTTGGGAATCAGGGTCCCTGCAGCTCCTGGAAGGGTTGTCTCCAAGAGGGGTCAGCGCCAGGGTGCTTCACTGCGGAGAAACCAGGAGACCCCGCGTGCCACCCTTCAGGGAAAAGGAAGTCCAGCCGTAGCACCGCAGTCCACTTCGCCCGCTGAGCTGGAGCAGACAAGCCTTCTTTGTCAGCTGCCTCACTGGTCCAGGATGGCTGCGCCCCAGCAGGCAGCCCATGGGGCCCGTTGACAACCCCCCACGGGGCCACTGAGAGCACCCCGGCCACCTTTCCTGTGCCTGGCCTGCTGCAAAGCGCGCCCAGCCAGAGAAGGCATATCGCATGCCAGACTAGGCCACATGCCCAGTGAGGCAACTCGTGGAGGAGAGTGGAGGCCTGTGATTGGCTGGAAATGGCACCCCACCTCCCCAAACCCCAAACAACTGGAGGCTCTGGGGAGCAGAGAGGGCATCACACAGCCTTGGTACCTTGGCTGAGCCCAGCACACCAGCAGCTGCAGCGAATTGCTTCGGCACAGGGCGCAAGTCAAAAGCCAGGCAGTTTACCATCAATTTATTTCTGGCAAATTCCTCCCCCCCCCCCAAGAAAAGCTTTAGGTGGTCTTGTTTTGAAATATGACAACCCTAGAATATATGATTCATTTTCACACAAAAAAATAAGATAAAATAAGGTAAACACTGCAGATGGTAACAGCAGTCACAAAATTAAAAGATGCCTGCTCCTCGGGAGAAAAGCAATGACAAACCTCGGCAGCATCTTAAAAAGCAGAGACATCACCTTGCCTACAAAGGTCCATATAGTTAAAGCTATGGTTTTCCCAGTAGTGATGTATGGAAGTGAGAGCTGGACCATAAAGAAGGCTGATCGCCGAAGAATTGATGCTTTTGAATTATGGTGCTGGAGGAGACTCTTGAGAGTCCCATGGACTGCAAGAAGATCAAACCTCTCCATTCTGAAGGAAATCAGCCCTGAGTGCTCCCTGGAAGGACAGATCGTGAAGCTGAGGCTCCAATACTTTGGCCACCTCATGAGAAGAGAAGACTCCCTGGAAAAGACCCTGATGTTGGGAAAGATGGAGGGCACAAGGAGAAGGGGACGACAGTGTTCTCGAAGCTACGAACATGAGTTTGACCAAACTGCGGGAGGCAGTGGAAGACAGGAGTGCCTGGCGTGCTCTGGTCCATGGGGTCACGAAGAGTCGGACATGACTAAACGACTAAACAACAACAACAACAAACAGTTGTTCCTTCTTTCATCTGAAGGCAGTAGCAAAACAGGGGTATTTCGCCCCCCTGTGTGTAAAGCCCTGGCGCTGGGTCCCATGCCTGTCACTTTAGTTGCATTGCAGATAGGGTATGTGGCAGGGACTGGTGCTGTTCTCCAGACTTCCTCGAAATTTTCTTCCCCTGTGAAGCAGGACAAAAAGGATACTGTAGAGTTGGGAAAGATTTGGATAAAAGGGCAAATCAAGGAGATGGGGGGAGACTCCCTTTTGAAGAAAAGGGTTGCAGCATTTGGGGACTTCTTAGTTTGGAGCAAGAGGTGTTTATAAATTTAAATGCAGCTTAGAGGGAGTGGATGGAGAAAAGTATTTTACTCGCTGCCTCATGCTACAGCTCATGGGCATCCAATGCAGCTGAAGGGAGGAAGATTCAGGACAGATCAAGTCCTTCGCACAGCACATAGTTGAACTATGGAACTTCCCCCCACCCTCCAGAAGGCAGTGGTGGCCAGCAACTTGCATGAGGATGAGACAAATTCATGGAGGAAAAGGCTGTCTGTGGCTACTAGCCAGGATGGCTCGGCTCTGCCCCCACAGTTGGAGGGAGCAATGCTTCTTAATACCCAGGGCTGGATTTAGGTTTGGTGAGGCCCTAAGCTACTGAAGGTAATGGGGGCCTTTATATGTCCAGCTGTCCTTTGTCAACAACAAATTGTCGCGGTTTTTTGTGTTGAATATATGCTATACAGTCGTACCTCGGGTTACATACGCTTCGGGTTGCGTACCTTTGGGGTTACAAACTCTGCAAATCTGGAAGCGTTTACTTCTGGGTTTGCCGTGCGCGCATGCACAGAAGCATGCTTTCATGGTTTTTTGGGTTGCGTACTTTTTGGGTTACGTACCGCACCCCGGAACGAATCAGGTACGTAACCTAATAGGTTACGGACCTAATAGGTATCTAAAGCCATTTGCCCATGTTGCCATGCAACCAGTCCCTGCAGAATTTAGGCACCCTATATATAGAAATGAGCAAACCAGTGCTATTTTGGGGAGTAGGCTAGCAGGTGGGGCCCATTACTTACAACATAGGAGCCTACACAACACAAAACACTGTTGCTGTATGTAGGTTTTATTTTATTTGTTTTTTTATCTTATATTTTGGAAATGTACATCCAGGTTTTTTCCATTAATTTTTTTTGGGGGGAGGGGGCAAAATAGTGGGGCCCTAAGCTATAGCTTGTTTATCCTATACGTAAATCTGGCACTGTTAATACCCGTTGCTGGAGAGCACAGGAAGGGGAGAGTGTGAACACCAACATATGTGTCCACACCAAGACCTGCAATGTCAATTCCTTCCTGCATCCTTTGCCAAATCTATGACTTGAGTTCTGTCTCCCACCATCTCCTTGTCTTCTGCAGCTGCAGCTTCAAAGCATCAGACTGTTTTCTCACTTTCTCCATCGGATAAGACCACTGCTGTTGTTTTTCATTAAGTCTCTTCTCTCTTATTTTTCTTTCAAGCTCAAGCCTGGAGTTATTGCCTGATGTCCAGTATGCCTTTGGGCTGCCTTTCCATCCCCAGTACGAAAACCAGTATACTCCGGAAGCGAAGACCCTCTCCTTAACGGTCATGCAGTTCCTAGCCAACTTCATAAGATCTGGGTGTGTATTGGTCAGTTTTTCCATCCCTAACAAAGCTTGTGAAATATACTCGGAGTCGAGAGTGAGTTTCATGCTCTTTATTCAGCTCTTAGTCATTAAGGAGGAGAAGAGAAGACTGCTCTTTTCCCAAAACCATCTGCTTATATACATTATTTACACAATGGGCTTTGCGTGATTGGCTACTTCAGGGCTACACCTGTGGGCCAATCAGTTTGTGGATTGACTTCTGCCAGCAGCCTGATTGGCTGCTCCTGCAGGCCAATCAGGTTGCGGATTCACTTCTGCCAGCCGCCTGATTGGCTGCTCCTGCAGGCCAATCAGGTTGCGGATTCACTTCTGCCAGCCGCCTGATTGGCTGCTCCTGCAGGCCAATCAGGTTGAGGATTCACTTCCACCTGGAGTTGGATTGGGTGACTCCTGCAGACCAATCAGACTGCTGATTCTGGATCCTATTGTTCTATGATTCAGCTCAGTACATAACAGCTTCTGAACCTCACTTCTTCTTTTAATTAGATTTTGTTAAAGGTGTCCTTGTGTAACAAAGAAAGAAAAGTACATATGGTCTCTTCACTATATGTCTTTTTCATCGTTTGTTTACATCCAGGATGAGACACAGTTTTCATTTCCATTATGCGGTTGGGGGAAAAGAGAGGGGGGATATTGATCTTTCATTTTATTGCATAGTGTTTGTGCAGGGTTTTTTTGTGCCACCGTCAGTCAGCATATCTATGGCATCCAATAAGCTGCTCTTTAAACGCAGGGAAGCCATCACAGAAGCCTTCAATCAGCAATTTGGCAAGCAGCATTTTTAAGACACCCGCTGGTATATAGCAAGATCAGTAGATCATGGTTATTAAAAGAGCAAAAACTTTACAGTCAGTCAAGGCCTGCTTCTCAGTTCAAAAGCTGATTTCCCAAACCCAGCTTTTGTTCGGTCAGTTTTGCTTTCCTTGAAGTGTTCTCGTGTAGTATTAACAGGAAGCTGAGCTGGGTACAACCAAACGCCACCGCTGTGCAAGCCATCTCGCCAAGGGCGTACCCACCATTCGGCAAGTTAGGGCAGCTGCCCTACTCTAGAAGCAGGGCTGGTGGGCAGAGGCGGAGCACAGCCCAGCGGAGCGCGAGTTCGCCATTCCCGCCGCACCGCGCTGCGCCCTCCCTCCAGCTCCCCGGCGCGCCCTCAGGCAAGGCCAAGCGCGGCGGGGAACCAGGGAGCGCGGCGGGCGGGAACGCTGAACTTGCGCTCCGCTGGGCTGGGCTCCGCCTCCGCCCACCAGCCCTGCTTCTAGGGAGGGGCACAGCCCGGCGGAGCGCGAGTTCGCTGTTCCCGCCCACTTTGTGGCCCCTCCCCTTCCGTGCCTTGGCCCCTCCCCTTGCCCCCCCCTAGTTTTGATCCTGGGTACGCCCATGCATCTCGCAGTTCCTCTTGAAGCTTTGCAAGACAGCTCGGCTCATTTGCAAAAAGGATGGCTTTTCTTAAACCTGAGCTGCTGGCGAACCCTGGCAATTTCCAGTGAGTACTAGGGAAGAGGAACTGTTGAAAGATGAGGCAGATTACACAGAGTCATCAAAATAAAACACAGCTTCCCTGCACCCTTGAAACTGTTGCCAAGAACTAGCCAAACAAGGGATGATTCTCCCAAGAACAATGTTGTTCGGTTGAGGGTTTTTATTTTTGTTTTGGTCTTGTTGGAATGAACCATTTCAGCCGTGGTTGATCTTGTGCCAGCCACTTTCAACCACTCCCCACCTCAGAAAATGATGATAATGGCGACTCACCTGAAGGCATTGTTGCAGGGAAGGAGAGAATTAATGTAAGGCGCAGCTTTAGCAGAACAACGTAATTCCTTTGCTAGGTCAGAACAAACTCCATCTAATCTACACTGCAACATTTTGTTGCACATCCCTCTTGTAAATAACATTCATGAGAGTATAGATACATCCCTATACTCTCGCAGGCATCCCCAAACTTTGGTCCTCCAAATGTTTTGGACTACAATTCCCATCTTCCCCGACCACTGGTCCTGTTAGCTAGGGATCATGGGAGTTGTAGGCCAAAACATCTGGAGGGCCGCAGTTTGGGGATGCCTGTGTTAAAGGCTGTCAAACTCTAGATGATGCCGGCTGTTCCTCTTTCTTTCTTTCTTCAGAAACCCAAATGGCCCTTATACGTTCTCCAGAAAAATGACGGGGGTTGCATCCTCTTGGCCTATGTTTCGAGCAGATGCTGATGGAGACAACTATAAGGAATTTACCGCTTCCTTTGCGAACCACAAAGGGCTGAAGAAGGCCGAATGTTCATTCTGGTCCGATTACATCAAAACCCTCAAAATTTCCTTGAGCTGTAAGTGCACAGTGGAACACACACATTTTCTCTCTTTGGGCAGTGATGTTCAAAAAGGTTGCATCAACTCTACTTTTAGCAGTGCTGTTTTTCCTAGCAAAAAAGGGTGCCTGAACTCACCATGAATGCCTCCCTCGCTCTCTTATAATGGCTATGGTGCTCACCTGAGAGGTGCCAGAACTGAGTTCTGGAGAGTTTTGGCTGGGGGGGGGGAACCCTGACTTTTAGTACAGTGGAACCTCAGTTTTTGAGCTTCTCAGAAACCAAACGTTTTGGTTTTTGGATGCCGAAAACTCGGAAGTAATTGCTTCCATTTTCGAACGTGCCTCGGAAGCTGTTCGACTTCCGAGGCATTTCTCAATTTTCTCCGTTGAAATTGCCGACCGCCCATTAAGCCTCAGTTGTCAAATGTTTCGGAAGTCGAACGGTCTTCCGGAACAGACTAAGTTCGACACCTGAGGTTCCTCTGTATATGAAATGATGTGGTCTGAACCAACCCCTCCTGGGGACACAGGCCAGCATTGGTGGAAGGACAGCCCAATCACGCAGGCGAGAGGCCTTTCTCTCCTCCACAATTGGCTGGTTTGTGTGACCCTGGGGAGGAGGAGCAGGATTCTGTTATTCCCTCCTTATGGTGAAGTCACAGAGCTTGGAAAGTTCATTTCCATCACACCCCACTAATTCCAGTTCATGTTCATCCTGTTACAAAGTGAACTAGTTCAGTTCGCAGCTCAATTCAAGTTCGTCGTCTGCATTATCCCTGGAAAGGGGGGGGGGGGAGTCCAAGCTTTCAGAATATGACAAACCACTGTGCTGAAGTGTAAATTATACAGTGGAACCTCGTGTTATGTACCGCCGCCCTTACAAATGCTTCGAGTTACGAGCTCCGCTAACTCAGAAGTAGATGCTCCTGGTTGCAAACTTTGCCCCAGGATGCGAGCGGAAGTCACGCGCCGGCGCCACAGCAGCAGCGGGAAGCGCCATTAGCGAACGCGTGCCTCATGTTAAGAACGGTTTTGGGTTACAAATGGACCTCTGGAACGAATTAAGTTCGTAACCAGAGGTACCACTGTACTTAAGAAAACTTTAGCACATACGCACACAGTGGAATGAACCGCTGGAGTGAACCGGCCCAGGTGAGGTAAACCTTGCTGCCCCCTGGTCTAAAACGTTTAAAAACAACACCACATGCATGACAATAACCTTGAAGATGAACTTCAAATTGTTCAAAGTCCTACCCTGCTCTTCTTCACATTTCCTGTTGAGGTCTGTGGTGGCAACAGGAGAGAGGTCCCTTTCTATGGTTTCTCACCATAGACGAATACTTTGCAAAAGTAGAAAAAGAAAAATACCAAGAGCAGGAGCCAAAATATCCCAAGAAGGACTGGGCAAGAAACAAAAATGGGCCCAGATTGCTCAGAAAACCACAGAAGAGGGGAAATGAAGTGGGATAGCTGGAATCAGGCACATTCTCCACTGCAACATTTTGTTGCAGATTCCACTTATTCATAATGCTCATTTTAAAAAATAATAATCAAAAAGTTAACAGCAGTTCAGAAAAAAAGCGTACAATCTTTGGAACCCCAAATATTCTTCCAGGCACTGTATTTTTCTGGTCTATTTTGATGCAACACTTCTGAAAACCTAAATCGCTGTGCTTTGTCCATGTGGTATTGTTGCAGTGGAACCTTTTGCTTGGCCTTTGCTGCCAGAAAACACGTGGATAATTGAATTAGGATTAAATAAATGATTTATAACAAGTTATACCACGGAATCTGCTGGCAGCCTGTTCAGTAATTATTAGCTCGCTGCATTGTTCCCAGACAGCTGCCCAGCAGACTAATGTGACACATTAATTAGTGAACTACATTGGATTCAATGAGAAATAATAATTTGCATGAATTTTTCATGGAGTGATGCATCTTGTTTGCGTTGTGGTTGCAGGCAGACGAGAGCCGCCCAGCACAAGCAAGCCTAGCAGGGAATTTCTTTCCAAAACCACCCAGAAGCCACTTGGGGACAAGGTGGCCTACAAGAAATAGAACTGAACACTTTTATTGATTTTGGATCGGCTGGATGAAATCAAATTACTACAGAACTGCGGGGCGTTGGAAATCATCTCGCTAAATCACAAAAGCGTGTCTGCGAAAGATTGCTGGAATTTCAAGTAGGGTTGCCATCAACACAAGATGGGCAGGCTCCAAAAATACACAGGCACTGCACCATCCAATGAATCACATGTGCTGGATATCAGTGCATCAAATTGAAATCGTAGCACTTAATAAAGCTTCAAAAACCTTTTTAAGAGAGTTGGTTTCTTACTGTTCTCAAAGTGGTATACACACAAACTCAATGTGTGACCTGCAGTGTCGGGTGATCTGGTTAATCATAGAACCATAGAATCATGGAGCGGGAAGGAACCACGAGGATCCTCCAGTCCAACCCTCTGCAATGCACTATAGGACACAGGTGGCGCTGTGGTCTAAACCACTGAGCCTCTTGGGCTCACCGATCAGAAGGTCGGCGGTTCGAATCCCTGCGACGGGGTGAGCTCCCATTGCTCTGTCCCAGCTCCTGCCAACCTAGCAGTTCGAAAGCACACCAGAGCAAGTAGATAAATAGGTACCGCTGGGGCAGGAAGGTAAATGGTGTTTCAGTGCGCTCTGGTTTCCGTCACAGTGTTCCGTTGCACTAGAAGCGGTTTAGTCATGCTGGCCACATGACCCAGAAAACTGTCTGTGGGCAAACGCTCTATGTTCACAGTCTTCCTTAGGGACCATTTGGGAGTGGGGGGAAGCCCATTTGTTTATCTGAGAGTTTCCCCCCAGCTCCTAAAGTTGATGTGTGCACACTGAGGATGCCACTTACATGAGTGTCATCATATGAATGGTAATTTGGTTTCGCTCACCTGTGCCCAATCTAGAACAGTGGGGATATGAGAGAGAGAGAGAGAGAGAGAGAGAGAGAGAGAATACACTAAGGAACCAAGAGAGGGTTTAGATCCGAATGAAGAATAAGAACAACATAAAACAGTTGCGGAAAAAGTAAGGTCACACCCACATCATACATTTAAAACACATGGCTTCTCCATAGCTGCCAAGTCTCCCATTTTCCGCGGGAAAGCCCTGTATTTTAAACTGTTTCCCACTGGCAGCCCGGATTAGGGAAAATACCGTAAATCCCCCAGATTTCCTACCTGCACACATTCCATCTTTGGTGTGGATGTGACCTAACTGTCTGGACATGCATAGAAGCGACTTCCGGTGCCGCTCCACCCATGCCTGGGCACCAAAAATCGGGCAGAGCGGCGCCAGAAGTCTAGACATGCGTAGAAGCGACTTCCGGTGCCGCGCTACCCATGTATGGGCACCGGAAATCGGGCGGTGCTGGAACCGGAAGTTGCTTCTACTCATGTCCAGACATGCATAGAAGCGACCTCTGGTGCTGTGCCGCTGCAGATCCCACATTTTTCAGCAGGAGACTTGGCAGCTATGATAGGATGGCACTGCAAAAGCTGGAGGGCGACACCAAGTCTACCCAAGTCTGCCACTGAAGTGCCAAGAGCACCGTCCCCTCAGATCAGTTCTGTCTCTTTCTGCTGAACAGGGCCGGCCCTACGGCCAGGCTGGGTAGCGCAGGGCGCCACGGCGCCGGCCCGCCAGGGGAGCACATGGCAGCTGCGCCCGCCCGCCGCTCTTCCGCGCAGCAGCGCCCTCGGCAGTAGCACTGCACGCTGAGCCCGCCCGCCCGTTGTGCAGCAGTGCCCTCGGCAGCTGCGCTGCACCTGCCCGCCCGCCTGCCCGCTGCTCTGGGAAACGGGGCAGGGGGGCACCGGAGGGATCCGTCGCACCACGGCGCCAGGGCACCAGAGGTGCTTAAGACAGCCCTGCTGCTGAATCAACCCCACACCACTCCCTGAGACAAAGGGACAGTGTATACAGACAAACTTCCCTTTTCCAAGGAATCAGAGTAAAAGATCCAGTAGAATTAACTCGCTTCTTGAGAAACAGTGAAAAAGAAAGAGTGTCAGAAAGAGGAAGAAAGAATAAAGAATAAAGAGGGGCTACTTTTGAACTACAATTAATCCAGAATGCGGCAGCTAGACTGGTGACTGGAAGCGGCCGCCGAGACCATATAACTACACTACATTGGCCCACACCAAGATCTACATTGGCTCCCAGTACATTTCCAAGCACAATTCAAAGTGTTGGTGCTGACCTTTAAAGCCCTAAACCTGAAGGAGCGTCTCCACCCCCATCATTCAGCCCAGACACTGAGGTCCAGCGCCGAGGGCCTTCTGGCGGTTCCCTCGCTGCGAGAAGCCAAGTTACAGGGAACCAGGCCGAGGGCCTTCTCGGTAGTGGCACCTGCCCTGTGGAATGCCCTCCCACCAGATGTCAAAGAGAAAAACATCTACCAAGCTTTTAGAAGACATCTGGAGGCAGCCCTGTTTAGGGAAGCTTTTAATGTTTAAGAGACCATTGTATTTTAATATTTTGTTTGACGCCGCCCAGAGTGGCTGGGGAAACCCAGCCAGATGGGCGGGGTATAAATAATATATTAATTATTATTATTTATTATTATTATTGATTCACAGAATCGTAGAGTTTGAAGGGATGCCAAGGGTCATCTAGTCTAACCCCCTGCAATGCAATGCAGGAAGGGTGGCCCTACCCATTTGGGTTCCGGCTGCTCTGCACACTGGCTTCAGTCCTGCCCACCACCAGCATGTAATTGAAAATATTCAATTAATAGGTAAGAGATTTAAAAAAGAGGAGAATTCAAGGAGCACACTGAATTTTTTCTACTAATCTGCGCATCTTTGTATGCAATCTTTCCAAATATACACCTTTGCAAAGCAATCTTCTCTATTATAATGTACTACTGGAGGTGAGTTTCTCTAGTACATTTATTTTTATGCACACATTATATACCGGTAGCTGGAGAATGGAACTCTTTTGGAAATTGGGTAGGCCCACCTTTAAAAATGCAAGCTCCATCAAATTTAATTTCCACCTCTGCATGTGAAAAGGGAAAGCTGGCCTTGTGTCTTTGAATGCTCCTTCCAAATGAGCGGAGCTGTGACTCTCTAGACTTGCATGGTCCCTATGGAACGTGTCGTTCACGATTTGCAACACAGCCTCCCAGTGGATCTGAAATCATTCACAAATTTCTGCCCAGAGCCGGTGATCAACACAGCAGCCGTCTCCAGCTCAACAAACTCTCCCACCCCCTCCATTCCGAATGTATGAAACTTAAGAGAGAGAACTTGAAACTTTCCTGATTCTGGTCCAGTAACGGGTGACTCAGAGCCTTTAAATGAATACCTGGTCATTAGAGTTGTCTTCTGGTTGTTGTGTCCGTCCGTCCCCTGCATTGCATAAGAAATCCAGACATCTTGGTGTCTGAAAATGCTGGGGTTCTTTCATTGGAGTCATTCCTCATTAATGTCATGCCCATCAAAGAGCAGAACAGGAAGGTGATAAATAAGGCAGGGAAGGAAATCAAAGCCTGAGGGCATGTCTTGCCAAAGAGAAGCACACTCTGAGTGCATGCTCAACAATTCCACAAGTATGTAAGGAGAGCTTTGCTGGATCAACCCAAAGACCCATCCAACCCAACATTCTATTCTCACAGTGGTCAAACAGGTGCCTATGGAAAGCACTCTGCTTGCTTGCAAAACCACTTCCGCATCCCACGGAGGTGGTGTTGTGGGCTTGCCCCGACCGAACTGTCGTGATGGGGGCTGAGAGCTCAGCCCCCTCGCGAGGTGGGAGTTCCCGCCTCCGTCAGACCTGGGCTGACCAATAGGGTCGGCTGGGAGGCAGGGCTTCCACACCTTTAAGCAAGCCGGAGGCGGGAACTGAGCCTCTTCTTCCCCGGCTCCCAGCCAAACTGGTTTTTTCGCCTACCTCATAGCAATTTGTCACAACTTGGTTTGGCGGTTAGGCATTGGAAATTTGCATAAAATAAGAAGGGGGGCAGATTACGTCATCCTCTGCCCATAAATTGGAGAATTAATCCCATTAAAGCGTTCCAGGGGCGGTAGCTTTGTCCTGAGCCTTATGGCACTTAAAACCAATTCATTGTGTCTTGTGTCTTTTTTCACGGGGAGGGAGGGAGGGAGGGACATTGCCACACAAATCCCAGCAACTGAGACACATACTCTGTTGATAGCCTTCCCCTCCATGAATTTGCCTAATCCTTTTTTAAAAACCAATAGGGTGGTGGTATTATTATTATAATTTACCTGCCCTTTACCCTAAGGCAGGCACCCCCAAACTGCGGCCCTTCAGATGTTTTGGCCTACAACTCCCATGACCCCTAGCTAACAGGACCAGTGGTCGGGGAAGATGGGAATTGTAGTCCAAAACATCTGGAGGGCCGAAGTTTGGGGGTGCCTGCCCTAAGGTCCCAGGGCAAATGACAACATCAAAACACAGTATTACTCACAGCTTGAAACAACTTAGAATCATAAAAATAAGGTAGATCCTAAAAATATACACTTCAAGCATCAAAGCCAGAGGAAAGAGGCATAGAATCATAGAAGTGTAGAGTTGGAAGGGACCCCGAGGGTCATCTAGTCCAACCCCACGCAATGCAGGAATCTCAACTAAAGCATCCATGACAGATGGCCACCCAACCTCTGCTTAAAAACCTCCGAGGAAGGAGGTTCCTTGGAAGCTGTATAATTAAGATGCCAGACACACTTCTGCAGGGATTTGAGTTTGCCAGTCCCTTGAATTTGGACCATGAGGTCATTTGGGGCAAACCACACCTACCTGTTGGTCACCTGACATCGTGTGGCATCAAGCATGGAGACCGTTACCTCCCACCTCAGGGACAATACACCACTGCTACAAAGAGGCTTGCAAGTATTACTTCCAGGAACAGAAAAAGCAAATGGAACCATGTTGGACCATAAGAAAAGAAAAAAAACTCCAAATACCAACAGTGGGCGATACGCATGCCAGAGCCAACCAAAATGCAGCCAGCTTTTGAGTTCTTTGGAACCCTTGGCCAAGCTAAACATCATGCAAACTAGTGGGTGGGAGGAGGAATGAGTAAAAATGAGAAACAAAGTACCAAAAAACCTGGGCTGTGGATGTTATAGCCACATGGCCTCCTCTATGCCAGAGAAGCCTAACCACACTCCCCTTGTACCATTCCTCAAGGAGGGGGGCAGTAACAGTGTCAGGCCTAATGAGCACAGCATCTCATCTCCAATAGGTCTTGCCCCATGAATCAGTTGCTGAGACTGAAAGTTCCTGCCTCTCCACGGCTGTCTTAAGTCCTCTCCTCTCCAGAGTTTTCCCCAAGCAATCAGAGACTGTGCCTTTGTAAAGCCATCCTCTTCTCTGCCCATTTCACCCCTCTCTTGGTTCTAGGAGATGGGGACGAGCTTCTTGCAGGAGGAGAGAGACATACCTGTGATTCTTCAGCAGCCTGACTCTTCGCCTCACTTGTCTCCTGCTTCAGTTTCTGCCTCTGATTCTGGTCTTCTCTCCGCCACAGACGTTTCCTTCTCACTAAGCCCTGTTAGCTCTTTAGCTTCCAACACCTCCTCTTCCCAGTGTTCTCCCTCTTCTCCTTCTGACCACTCATCGTTGTCCCACCACCAATCCCTGGGCTCTAAGCCTTCTTCTCTTGGTGGTTCCCCAGCTGGTTCTTCCCACCATTCCTCTGCATCCATGACACCACCATTGCCCTATAGTCTGATCCACTATGGCCTCTCACACATTCAATGCTGCAGAAGTGTTTGTAAAAGCTCATTTAGATAATGGAGATGTGGCGTTTTACACAGTTTGGATATTTAGCATACGTACTGATAATGGGAGCTAACCGGGTGATCGTGGGTGATTTCAAAATGCAAGCCATCCATTTCAACGAGTGCGAATGGGTGCTCTAACTCACATGCTTGATTATCCATAGAGATTATGTTCTGGATTTATCCGTCTATATACTATAATGATTATCTTGTGGCTGCTGCCCCTTTAATCTGATGTATTGGGCAGAAACTGAACAACCTCCCCGCTGCTCTATTGCTTTTTCAGATGGTTTATTCCACCAGGCCAAACACATGCAAGAAGCCATGGATTCAGTCTCAGAGAAGGAAATATACATGAAAGACAAAGTTAGCTACAACTGGCCAGATAATTTTGGACTGAAGAAACGCCGCAGGTTCCAGGTTTCCAGGTTACGTTGTACACACTGGAACAGTTTTGCTCTTAATGAATACTCCTTAGGTAACACCCCAAAGCCTTGGGGCCTGCTGATGGTCCAGAATAAATTGTTGGCATCCTGTGCTCACGATCGAAAAGCAAGCCAGCTAGCTGAAGGTAAGCCCTGGTGTTTCTGTTTCCTGAATGGGGTGAGTGCACTGGACTTTCCATTATGGCAAAGCAGACTTCGCATTTTTGTTATGGAGCCAGAAGAGCAACAGACTGGCTGCCTAGTCTGGCTAAGGAGATCAGCGCATGAAGTTGCCTTATCCTGAGTCAGGCTGTTGGTCCATCAGGCTCATTATTGTCGGAACCAGGCATCCCCAAACTTCGGCCCTCCAGATGTTTTGAACTACAATTCCCATCTTCCCCGACCACTGGTCCTGTTAGCTAGGGATCATGGGAGTTGTACGCCAAAACATCTGGAGGGCCGCAGTTTGGGGGTGCCTGGTCTACACTGACTGGAAGCAGCTCTCCAGGGCTTTTCACGCAAGAGTTTTTCTCAGCCTTCCCAGGCCTCAATGACCTGCAAACCAAGCCTTATGAGGAACATTTGAAAGAACTGGATATGTTTAGCGTGGAAAAGAGAGGAGATATGATATCTCAAGGAGATTTGAATGAGATACTTCAAATATCTCAAGGGCTGTCACATGGAAGAGGGAACAAGCTTGTTTTCTCCTGCTCTGAAGGGTAGGACTTGAACCAATGGCTTCAAGTGACAAGAAAGGAGATTTCGACTAAACATCAGAAAGAACTTCCTGACAGTGAGGGCTGTTTGGCAGTGGAAGAGACTCCCATGAGAGGTGGTGGACTCTCCTTCCTTGGCAGTTGGGAGGTTGGGTGGCCATCTGTCCAGGATGCTTTAGTTGAGATTCCTGCATTGCAGGTGGTTGGACTAGAGGACCCTTAGGTTCCTTCCAACTCTAAAATTCTACAATTCTATGAACTTTGACAGAGAATTAGAACAATTCATATAGAATAGGCCTGCCATTGGCTAATAGCTGCTGCTACTTTTAGGGAACTAAGAAATTAGATTCGGTTCCCATTTAAAGGCAAATCTTCCTGATTCTCACTTTCTAAAACAGTTCAGGAACCAAACCATCCGTCCTTTGAAATTTGCGCTGCTCCGAATTTTGGAACACAGTTCTCCAGCCAAGTGATGTATACAAAAATGCACGTACCAGGGCAAAGTGTATATATATTCATGAAAATAATTTTCAAAGATGCATATTGAGGGAAATGACTTTGAGAAAAATGTGTATGTCGCATACGGACATGCGTATTTTAGCCGAAATCTGTACTGAAATCATGACGAATTTTCACAAGTCCCCTGCTTTCAAAAGTTCGCAAATCGCTGCGGAAAGACAGAGAACTAAAACTTAAGTCTGGGGAAATGAGAAATTGAGAGAAACTGAAATTGACAGATTTGACTGTCCTTATACAGAACTTCCTTGTCCAGAGGCAATGTGCCTCTATTTATCAGTCTCTGGGCAACAGCATCTTCACCCCCATCATCCAACCCATACACTGAGGTCCAGCTCCAAGGGCCTTCTGACAGTTCCATCCCTGCGAGAAGTGAGGTTACAGGGAACCAGGCAAAGGACCTTCTCGGTAATGGCACCCGCCCTGTGGAACGCCCTCCCATCAGATGTCAAGGAAATACGTTTAGAAGACATCTGAAGGCAGCCATTTTTAGGGAAGTTTTTAATGACTGATTATTTAATGTATTTTTAATCTTTCATTGGAAGCCGCCCAGAGTGGCTGGGGAAATCCAGTCAGATGGGCGGGGTATAAATATTATTATTATTATTATTATTATTATTATTATTATTATTATTATTATTAAGGAGAGAGGACTATCACCTTCTTCCTTGTATGTTTCCTGAACTGCTTGGTTCTTCTTTCCTTCCCCACCATTCCTCCTCGTGCTTTTTTTGCTCTTGCAGAAAAAAATATACAGTTGGATGGAAAACAAAAGAAAACTGTATTCCGATTCCAACAAAAGAAATCAGACACTGGGTTCAGAATGATGCCATTTAGGTTGGTTAGCAAAAAAATAGAAATAAAAACGAGCCTTTCTTGCCAGGCAGAATGTCTTAATCGCAGCACAATCAAGAATTGGAACTATTAAAGAAGAAATGTACTTGCCAAGGAGAAAGATGTTAATTCAGCCTTTCCGAAACTGGCAACCTTCTGATTGTTGCAGGATTCCAACTCCCATCAGCCCCAGCCAGTATGCCCAATGGTAAGGTAAGGGCTTGTGGCGGCTTTAATCCAGCAACATCTGGAAGGCACTGGCTACCCTTGGATTGGAGAAGCTTGCCCAAAGTTGCCTTAATTCTTTGTTTTCACTTAATGTGTGTCTGTCCTCCGCTGGAAACATAACAAAAGGTTAGATGCACTTTTGAGGAAGTTCTGAGTTAGCCCACATCCTTCGTTGCATGGCATGCAGAAATTCCCACATTCATGTTTCAGTGGAATAGGAACTCTTGCAACTGTTCCAAGAAGGCCGTCTGCCTGAGACTTTGGACTGCTTCCAGCCATAACAGATCCCACTGGGCCAATTGTCTGGTGCAGTTTAGGGGCACACCATATATATATATGCAATCCAATTCAGGAGGGCTCTTCTAGTTTTCTCTACTTTGATTGTTTTGTTTTGTTTTGTTATGTTTTGTTGGCGTTCTGACAGCAAACGCAGGCATTGAGTGCCGGCAGGAATTGGTTGCCCAATGGGGCCATTGAAAAACAAGGGGAGGGGGCCAGCATGCTGAGGAGAACAATGGGATTTGCAGAAATACAATTTAAAATGAAAATGAAACCTAAGGAGCATGCCCAGTCCTGATGAGGACTGGGCATGCTCAGTAGCCATAGTGTGTTGACTGTGGGCTTATTCACAATTTCCCATGTCCTACTGCTTCCCCCCTTGGGAAAACTGCTCTTTAGCGCTCAGTCGGCGCAAATGGCCATTTGGGTTTTCTCCGGGCTGATGTTTGCTCCTACAGTATTTAGCATTAAAGAGCAGGTTTTCCCTGGGAAAGCAGTGGGGCAAAAGGGAAACTGCTTGGTTTTCTAGGTGCTTTCTAAGTGTGGCTGAGCCCTCGCATTTCGGGGGGGGGGAGGCAAAACAGAAGATGAGTTGGGGAAGGAATAGTTTCCTTGACCTCTCACAACTGAGAGCATCCTTGAGTAGAGCATGGCTGGCTGGCTGGCTGAAAGCCTGGAGAAGAGCATTCCTGTTGGAATATGTTGATATGCTGCAATATTTTGTTGCAGTTCCCACTGGTTTGTTTTGATTTTCACAGTGCAGGTGTTGAAAACTTTTAAGAGCATGTCTTTAATTGGAAACCATTGTTTTACATGCAGTGAGGGCCCGTCAGGTCCATGATGCGTTGTAAACATCATTTAATTGCATCAAACAGGAAAACAGCTGTGCAGTGTTGCAATACAGCAGTTATCATATTCCACCAAGCAACCCTTGCAAAATGGACACTTTCCTCGTTCTTCACTCCAAGGAGCACCTTACTCGAAGTAGCCTCTAGTGCATCCTCTCTATTCTTTTTCAAAATGATCAAGGAAGGAAAAGATACACACTCTGTAATTACGTTGAGGTTGAGTATTGTGAATGGAAAAAAAAGTAAATATACATTTGTGGGGTGTCTTAAAATGTCACAGAACAATCAGAGAACGGCACATCTGCTTCTAGCAAATTGTTTTTGGTTTGACTCTGAGGTATTTTTGGAATATCGGATCAGAGCCACCAACAGTGTTGAAAGAGTACAGTCATACCTTATGTTGCGTCCGCTTCAAGTTACGTCTTTTCAAGTTGCGTCCCGCGGCACCCCGGAAGTGCTAAATCACGCCACGTGCAGATACGGTGCTTCTGGATGTGAACACTTCGAGTTGCAGACGTGCCTCTGGGATGGATTCCGTCCGCAACTTGAGGGTCCACTGTAGCTGTCTTTCTGTTTTTATTCTGCGCAGTACAGAATAACCCATGGAGGTCTGGGCAAATGGCTCCCAACAGCCAGCTTTGCTATAGCTCCTAAGACAAACGAGGCACAGGAGACACATGATCGAATCACAAATGAAGATGCTGGATTATATGGAACTTGCTGACCCGACCGGAAGACTACGCGACCGGGGAGAAGAGAAGGTGGAAGAGGAATGGAAGAAATTTAGAATTTATTATAAAAAAATATTGTAGAATTGATGTATGAGGAGAATTGTGAAGTTCTCCCTCCTCTCCTCCTATAGTTGTGAACTATAAGCAATTGTGAAGTTGCAGGTTTAAAAATTGAGTGAGATATAATTGAAAATAGGTTAGAATATTATAATGAGTTGCAAAATTGAGAAAAGGACATTGTAATTAGATTTGGATAATAAGAATAGAATGTGCCAAGAATGATATGCAATGAACCGTTAGAAGGGGGACCCGGGGAAGTCCCCTGCTAAAATGAGAAAAAATGGAATGTATATGTTGTTGTTGTTGTTTAAAAAATATTTGAATACGGATGTTACAACAATGTACAATTATATGGACGTTATTTCTTTCTTTTTATAAAATTTAATATTATATATATATATATATATATATATATATATATATATATATATATGGAGACACATGATCAATTAGCTGTAAATCGACAAGGCTGTGAGAGAGCGTTCCTCCTTGCACATTTCCTGGAATTGCTATAAAAATTCCTTTAAAAAGCCCGAGTGTAAAGTATAAACAGAAATATGTGGTTCAGGGCAGTTCAAAATTGGGGATGTACAGGAGCAGTTCATTCCCAGCTCGTAACTCAGCTAGCAAAAATCAGATTCCATCCATTATTATGAGAACTGGCTTCCAGTGGAGGCAACGCTGATCAGCTATCGCACAGAGGCACCCCCTGCTTTTTGCAATAAAAATTACCTTCCCCATCATTGCCTTTGAAGCCATGAAGACCGCTTTTGCTATAGAGTGGGTATAAAACTCAATCAGGCAACTGCGAAATGTTCGAGATTCGAGAATTGCATTCTGACATGCCATGTGCAAAACAGAGAAGTATCTGTCCTTCTTTACACTCCCTCTTCTAATAGTAATAATAACAACAACAATAAAAAGACTGTGTGTTCTTTGAGTAGATTACTGGAATAGTTTGCAAACCAGTTCCATTGCTTTGCCAACCATTCCAATGGTTGTTTGTTATAAAAGAAATAAATTAATTAAAAGCATTTCTCTTCTGAACCAGAAACCAGAGATCAAAATTATGTAAGTGTATTTCCAGGAAAATTTGTTTGCAGTAGCAGAGGAATTTGATATTTTAATGTAAAAAAATGCACAGAGACACACCAAAACTGTTTACAGCTCTGGCTGACGCTAGGTCTCCCAAGTTGACATCAAGCATTCAGGCAGATTTGGCAGATTTTGT
Organism: Zootoca vivipara; assembly: GCF_965207765.1. Taxonomy (NCBI): domain Eukaryota; kingdom Metazoa; phylum Chordata; class Lepidosauria; order Squamata; family Lacertidae; genus Zootoca; species Zootoca vivipara. The sequence continues at coordinate 78,474,730 of NC_142591.1, forward strand.
TTTTGGATGAGGCATTTCAAATTCACAATACACATTCCTAATTCTGGGCATGAATTTTCCTCAGCAAAATTCGATCCTGAATCTATTAGACGCCGTTTGCATTGCTTGGGCTTTACATATGAGAAGATCGCATAAACTGTCAAGTCTAAAGATGGAACTTTCTTTTTAAAAATATTGATGCCATGCTTATCCACATAGATTCCCCCCCCAGTTCCTCTTTCACTCTTTAAACTTGAAGACAAGCTAGTTCCCTGCCCCAGTTCCCCCTGAAAATAAAAACAATTCTCAGATACTCTATGCATTTAAGCAGAGGTTGGATGACCATCTGTCATGGATGCTTCAGTTGAGATTCCTTTGCATTGCTGGGGGTTGGAATAGATGACCCTCGGGATACCTTCCAACTCTACAGTTCTATGATTATTATACACATATCAAAGAATCTTTTGTGGACCACCTTCAGATACCCTTTTTATTGTGTAACCATGATTATCTGGACTCAAGGTGATATCATGGTAATTATGCGCAATGATCTCCAGTTGATGCGCACTCCATAGCTTCCTTGCTGAAACCCTCTAACTTTTCATACCACTAATGTTCTAGGTCAGGTGTTGTTGGGTTTTTTTGTGTGTGTGTGTGTCTTGCTTTTGTTGTGCTATAGTGCAAAGAGTGCCCCTCCAGATGCCAATATGGTAGTAACTTTGGGAAACGTCTATAGAAAGTGGAACGGCATTATGTGTGGACAGTCCAGCAGAAATTCACCACTAATAAACTATTATTGCATCAATGGCATGTTGTTGAAGTCAAGAATAATGAAATTGCAGCTAAGAAGCTGAAATCATATATATGACTGACACACTTCTTTGGAAATTAAACCAGTGTCCAGACTTTAACATTCATAAAACTTTACTTGCAGAAACTTATAGCTATAGACAAATTGAAACAGAATATTTGCAGTCATATGCTTTTTCGAGCACGGACAGGGCCGGCTCTAGGTATAGTCCCGGTGGTGCAGGGCGCCAGGGCGCCAGCCGCACAGAAGCCGTGCTGTGCGCTGCGAGGGCGGGGGCGCCGGAGCGATCTCCGTGCCTCAGCGCCAGGGCGCCCGACCTGCTTGAGACTGCCCTGAGCATGGACTTACAGTCTCCTCTTCTAATTCCCAAACAACTGTATTTTCCTCTCTTTCCAGAGCTCAGTACTCAGCCTTTTGTATCTCAATTAGGCCATGCCTTGCAGCTTCTATGAAAGAGCCCCACTTTTACCTTCTCCTGCAGCTTTTCTCTCTTTCTTTCTTTCTTTCTTCCTTTCTTTCAAGCAAAGAAGAAGCACTCCCAACACTCTACTCAACTCAGCAGTGTTCACAGTGGATTATAAAACGCAGTCATCTTGCTTCAAATAAAAGGGAGCCTCTCCTTCACTAGATACCTCCCATGTGACCAACGTTAGCCAATCCCATGAGAACTACTAGAGAACTCTCTAGAATTCAGTTACTAACCAACCAAATTTTAAATACATTAAATACCCACAAGCATTTACAATTTCAGTGGATTAAATTACTAAACACGTGTTTTGGAATAAACAATATTTTTTAAAAAACCAACAACAACAAAAAACCCAGGTCTGGCAGTAACAAGCAGGAGTTCCATTTTTATATCTGCCAGGGTATCTTGTGGGAAGTCCCATTATGAAAAGGATTCCCTCACATGGGTGCTAACACGCTGGAGAAATCTCTCTCTCTCCTTCTCTCCTTCCTCCATAAGAGGTCAAAACAGTTAAGCAGAGGCTTAATAACAGAACCACCGTGAACCTATCTATGTTGCGAGCAGAGAGGCCACTGAACTAATTTACTTAGAAGGCAGAGGTCGAGACTTCGTTGGAGCCTCGTAGAGTCCAGAGAAACAGCAGGCTCTTGGCATTCAGGAGATTTGAGAATAGCTGGAAGCCTGACTTCAAAACATTGTGTGACTGGAAAAGCAGAGGTTGCGAGAGCCACTTAATCTATTTGCTTCCTGGTGTCCATTGACAGGCAAAAAACCAGGCAAAGACATCAGCTATGCAGACCAGATACTCTTTGCAATTTGACTTTGGTTATGTACGTGCCACGCATTTACAACACATGGCTTCCCCCCCCCCCAGAGAATCTTGGGAACTGTAGTTTGCCCCTCACAGAGCTAAGGCACCCGTAAGAAAATGCAGTTCCCAGGATGTTTTTTGGGGGGAAGCCATTTTATGTAAACCCATGGTTGATACACAGCTGTCAGGAACAAGCAGGAGTCTGAAGGGTGGACAGACAAGGCAATAAGGAGAGGAAGAGAGAGGAGGGAGACAGACCAAAAATGCAAAATACATTAGACCACTAACTTGTAAGAGCTGTTCGACAGTAAGAGCTGTGTGGTGGAGTCTCCTTCTTTGGATGTCTTTAAGCAGAGGGATTGACAGGCATATGTCAAGAATGCTTTGATGGTGTTTCCTGCTTGTCAGGGGGTTGGACTGGATGACCCTTGTGGTCTCTTCCAACTCTATGATTCTATGACTATGTCAGTTAGGGAACAAAAAATGACTTGCCGTTGTTCAGGGCTGGCCCTATGGCAAGGCTGGGTGGCGCAGGGCTGCCAGGGGGGTGCCGCGCTGCTGGTTTGCGGCAGTCGTGCTGCGCCCGCCAGACAGCCGCTCTGGGAAACGGGGCGGGGGGCGCCGGAGGGATCTTCGCACCACGGCGCCAGGGTGCCAGATATGCTTAAGAGGGCCCTGCCGTTGTTCAAAGAACAGTGGGTGACTTTTGCAAAAGAGGAATTGCTGCTGCACACAGATTTGCAGTGAATGTTCAGGAGCCACGTGGCAGCCTAGTTCTTCCTCAACGTGGTCCTGGGCATGTTCCCAAGAGATACTCAAGTGTGTCACAGCATATAAAGAATGAAGCGACCTGTTTGTAAATCAGAAATAAGGCCAAGAGATTGTAAGCAGATGACTTATTGGCTGAAGCTACTGGACAGCATCCACGGTACATATTTCATTTCGGGGTTGTGGAGTGTGTTTGTGTGTGAGTGTTTTCCCTGTTTACATTTATACTGTGCACCTTCGAAGCAAGCCAGCTGAACACAAAGTGCTAAAAAAAAACCTCTCTAACAGTTTCCTAAAGAACGTTCCAGAATTTAGCTCTCCAACTATCAAGTAGAGATTGATTTAAAGGAATTATTTTGGGGTGGTTTTAGAAGGGCCAAGCTGTGCTCTCTCCAAACGGGATGCTTGCCTAACTCTAAAACAAATAATTATCTTACGTGCTGGTCCAAGCGAAACTTTGCTGTTTGTTGTTGTTGATTCCTTGGGTGTTTCTCATACAAGCCTTCATACCAGTCCCTCTCTTCAATCTGGCTGCCAGATCTACAGGGGCCAGAATGCTCACTTGCATCACCAAGCCCAGCTCACCACTTACTCTTCTCTATTAACAACCAGGGCTGGCCCAAGGCACTGAAAGCTGCTGTCCACTGATGCCAGACTGTTGACCCATTTGGCACAGTAATGTCTACACTGACTGGTAGTAGCTGTCCAGGATTTCAGGCAGGAGACTTTTCCCAGCCATACCTGGAGATGCTGGAGACTGAACCTGGTGTGACATAACCAACCTCATGTAACCAAGATGCTTAAGTCTAACTGATGCATGAAGGGGTTAAGACCATAGAGTAAGCTGTCTTGTCAGGCTTAACCTAGGTCACTCCCCCTCACTTTGGGAGGAAGAGTAAAAAGCTTTTAGTCTGCCTGAGAAGCTCAGCATGTGAGGAGGTCTCAACTGGTTGCTCCGAGCTCAAACCGCATGGCTCTCACAAGCCACTCTTGTGCTAGGAACTCACCACTTTGCAACGGAGCCAAATTTTACTACCTTTGCAACTTTTCTGGCTGATGTATGGAAAAGCACATGAACCTGACCTTTGAAGAGTTTGTAAGTAAACCAATTTTTAACTCACCAAACGTGTGGACTTCTCCCACCCCTATACAGGGGTAAAAGGGACATTTTGGAATTCTCTTACAAAAGAGTAGTTGTCCAAAACCTGGATCTTGGCATCCAAGGAATTATCTTTCTAAACCTATTTTTTCCTTGTACCAAAACCTGGGACCTTCTGACGCAGCGTGGATGTTCTGCCAGTGAGCTACAGGCTGCCTTTCCTCTTTTGCTGACTGAAGTGAAAGACAAAATGGAGCTCACTTAGAGATGGCTGAATCTGTCAATTTTGGTTTCCCTCTGTTTCTCTCCCTCTCTCTCTCTCTTGAAACTTTATGTCCAGTTCCATGCATTTCCACAAAGTTTGTGAGTTCTTTGAAAAAAAGTCCTCATGAAAATGCAAATTTTGGTGCAAATTTCTCATAAAATACACAATTTAGAGAATCTGCTGCCACAGGGTGTGGTGATGGTAACAGATGGCTTTATTAAGGGCTAAGCAAATTCACGGAGAATATATCCATCAGGATTAGTAACGATAACTGATTTTGAGAATAGTCAGAATTGGTATATCTCTGAATCCCAGTTGCCAGGGAACCAGAAAGAAGGGCAGCTATAGCACCGATGTCCTGCTTACAGGTTTCTGAGACGCGTCTGTTTTCATCATTTAATACTTCCATTTCAGAATTTGCTTTTTCCCTTCCTTTATTTTTTGCAGCAACAATAGTCTCGGATATTTCCCTCACAGAACCACAATTCCCAGATTTCCCTGGGAAGAGCGACTGAGTGCTTAACCACTCTGGGAATCATAGCTCTAGTGAGGGGGATAGGAGACCTGCTAACAACTCTCAGCCCCCTCAACAAGTCACAACTCCTAGAATTCTTTGGGGGAAGCCGGGCGTGCCAATTCTATGGGGCTGAAGCCTCTACAGCCCTTCCAATGTCCACTGGGAGAGGACTCGGCCTCCCCCAATCATGAGGGGGCAGAGGAGGCCTGGCGGAATGTCACCCTGACATGGCCTGGCCTGGTGGGAAGTTGACCCAGGCTGACCAGTGTGACCTGGTGCGCAAATGTTGCATCATAAGGAGCTCTGGTTGACCTCTCCTGATGTGATAGTTGTCATGCTGTTCTCGTGGACTCCTTCCTTCTGGGAGCCTTGGGCTGCACAGCCCCCATCTTGACAAGCACTTTGCATGAGATTTGTATCACTCACTTGCAAAAAAAGAAAAGAAATATTGTTGTTACAATCCAGCCAGGACCTGTTGGCAAGGCCTCGAGTGCAGTGCTCCTTGCTGTGTGCTGAGAAATGAGCAGGTGTTTTCCATTAGCGGAGAGATGGAGAAAGCGCAGAGGGCAAGTGACCTTGGCTGGCTTTTGGAGAGCAGCAGGAGGCTAAAAAATTGAGGAGGGGAAGGGGTGGGCAGGGAGCCAGGGTTGTCCTCAAACCATTAGCGATGGTATGTTTAGGAACTCTTGGACAAGGTGTTAAGAGCCGAGACTGAAATGTGGCACCGTTTGGTCTGCGTCACGTAACAAGGTGAGCAACAAACGCCTTATGTGCTATGAAGGGCATTTGCCAGAAGGAGACGATCTATGACCCACCTACGCAAGCCATTTAGTCTGGGGGGGAAAGGCATTGAGTCTGGGGACATTCAGGGGGAAGCTTGTGGTAGGCTCAGCCTTATAAGCGCCAACTTACCAGCCCACGTAAAAAGTGTTTTGGGGACAAAGGCTCCATCTGTCTCACCTTGGACCCTACGTCTGTTTACGGGGGATAAGGTTGCAATGGCTTCGGACCCTGAGAGATATGTTCTGCCTCCACTGTTGGAGGCAGCAATGCTTCCGAATACCAGTTTCTGGAAACCACAGGAGGAGAGAGCGGTGTTCTTCTCAGGACCTGCTTATGGGCTTCCCACTTGATGCTGGCCTGGATGGGCCACTGGCCTGATCCAGCAGGGTGCTGTAAACATAACTGTGTGGACCATTTATAGCAGAGATGAAGGCCCTCTGCCTGTTATTGGATTGCAACACACACCATCTTTGAACATTGTTCTTCCATTCCGAGCAGAAATTGTTCCACTCAGGCAATGACTATATTCGAGTCAACCCCAAGTTCTTTTGCTCCTCTAGCTCAGGACTGGAGAAGGGGAACCGTGACCAGGCCTTCTTCCCATGGTGACCTTCAGATATTTCAGAGTATAACTCAACAGCACCCCAGACAAATGATCTAGCTGGGGCTGGTGAGGGTCACTGGTCTAGTTGGATGGAGGGTGGGTTCTTCATCACCCTCCATACTTCTTATGCCCATCAAGATAGTCGAGTGTTATCAAGAAGTAACCCAATGCCAGAAATGAAAGTCTCGCTCAGTCTTAGGGTGGCTTGGTATCACTCCTGTGGATCTGCAGTTCCTCCTCTCTCTGCGAATAACGCTGCTGTGTCGATTACTTTCTTCTTTAATGAAGGAGCCGAGAGAGGCTGGGAGTGCAGCCAGCATCTTCTTTGGAGTCCAACTTCAAGGACCAAGGAGAGGCTACGATGCCAGGGAAACACATTAGAGGCTTAAAAGGGGGGAGAGAAGGAGAGGACTGAGAAGAAACAGGGCCAGCCGAGCTGACCTGGATCCAGGACAATAAAAAATGTTCAGCTTGGCTTTCAGGGTCAAGATCACACACACACACACACACAGAGAGAGAGAGAGAGAGAGAGAGAGCACTCAGAGCGAGTTTTGATGGGTGTTTTGATGGGTCTTCATCAGAGCTACTTCCACAAAAGTCCATCTTTCTCCATCCAGCACTGGGGAGGAGGATGAATGAAAAAGAAAATGTTTTGGAAGGAGGACAGAAGCCTAGCAGAAACTATGCTACTGACATACACACATGCAAGCATGGAGCCCCTTGTGCCAGCAGAGCAAAAGATGGTGCTACTTTGGGTACAAGACCTGACACCTTCCAGATGTTTCAGACTATAGCTCCCATCAGTTTGTGAATTTTTTAAAAAAGAAATCCTCACAAAATTTTTAGTGAGCATTTACTGTGCATCTCTCTCTCTCTCTCTCTCTCTCTCTCTCTCTCTCTCTCTCTCTCTCTCTCTCTCTCTCTTTCTCTCTCCCCACACATACACAAACACACACATGCATTTCTGTGTGCAATTGTGTCTAAACTGATGCATTTCTGTATGTTATTTCACATTTTTTATGTACACTTACACCTAATACACACCTATTTTATGGTTACAGGTAGGTAGCCGTGTTGGTCTGAGTCGAAGCAAAATAAAAAAATTCCTTCAGTAGCACCTTAAAGACCAACTAAGTTTTTATTTTGGTATGAGCTTTCATGTGCATGCACACTTCTTCAGATATCTGAAGAAGTGTGCATGCACACGAAAGCTCATACCAAAATAAATACCTATTTTATGCACATTCTTTGCATGGGTGTAACCAGCATGGGGCAGGGGGGGCAGCTGCCCCCTAGAAGCAGGGCAGCTGGAGAGGACAGGCAGGGACGCTGCCTGCTGTGCTCCGCCTCAGCCTGCTTGGCTGAAGCAAAACGGAAGCAGCGACAGCAAAGCTACCTCCGTTGAAAAAAACCTGGACCTGGGCTAACTTCAGCCCACACTCCTTCAAGTCACAGCGAGCACAGCACAGAAAGTGCTGCCCCACAATGCTCCACGGCATCTCATTTGTATACATGCAAATGAAGTGCCGTGGAGCATTGTGGGGCAGCACTTTCTGTGCTGTGCTCGCTATGACTTGAAAGAGTGTGGGCTGAAGTTAGCCCAGGTCCAGGTCCAGATTTCCTTCAACGGAGGCAGCTTCGATGCTGCTGCCTCGTTTTAGTCACCGCTGCCATTAAAGGAGCGGGCGAGGCAGGAGTGCAAGCGCGGGTGGCTCTGTGTGCTGCCTTGCAAACGGCCTCCTTTCCTCTGGGGGGCATGGACGTTGGCCATGCCTCCTGGGGGGATCCTGGCCATGTCATTGCCAGCTAGCCAATCGGGTGGCTGGGGGGGGGCGTGGCTGGTGTGCCCCCCTAGCTTTGATCCTGAGTATGCCCATGGGTCACAGAACTGCATCATAAAATTCAGAAATGTGGAGATTTTGAAGGATAGTTGTGCTTTAGTTCACTTATTGATATCAGGAAGTGCAAATGAGATAGGTTTGAAATGCAAACCAAACTAAATCTCTCCCCCCCCCCCCAACATCCTTAATTTCTAGGTAAAGGTAAAGAAATGCAAGCTCAGCGGACAGGCTTCAGATGCCCCAACAAACCAAAGTTCGGCTAAACATACCATGGCTTAGTGTTATGTGCAAGCCAGGCCATGAACATTCAGAAATTTGCAAAATATTCATTGTGGCTCCTCTTCAAAATGACTGCAAAGACATGTAACCAAACATGTGACACTTATTTCTGAGTAAAGGGCTATAGCTCAGTAGGAGAGCCATGAACATGGATGCTTATATGTTTGTTTGTTTATGTTGTTGTTGTTGTTAGTTATTTATTAATTTTCAATACAGCGCTTCATCCAAGGATCACAAGGTGGCTCACAATATTTTTTAAAAAAAGCATAACATAGAAACAATAAAAAACAATAACCCCTACCTTACACATTTATATTTATTTGATTTCTATATGTGTGGAATGTGTGGACATTGGGATTGTGTCTGGATCCCACCATTGATTTCCCCATGTTCCTCCCAAACTGTGATCACAGCCTACACAGGCTTTAGATCAATGAGTAGGTGTCAGGGCAGGTAAATCGATGCAACCCTGATCCCCCATACATTCACATTCATAGATAATGTCACTTGCAACAGTCGATTAGAATCTGTTATCAGACAGCCCTAGAATTATAAAGTCAGGTCATTAAGCAGCCGTGGTCTCACTCTGCAAGCAGAGTGTACTAAGAAAGCAGTCTTTTAAGGACAAACCAGCACTGGAGACTATACCTGCTTTGCCAAGTTATATTCTGCTTGGAGAGTTGTTTGTGTTGGTAGGGTGCGTTTTAGCCTGTTAAAAATTATTCCCCTACATAGTCAGAGCATGAAAAGAGGCTCCTTTGTTATCGTGTTATTTGCTTCGCATACCAGGGACAAATTTACTGAAGAGAATAATTATTTAGAAGGGAAATGTTTGTTAGGCTGCTTCTGACGAGAGGATCCGCAGAACAGGGAGTGTTTTCACATATGGAGTATGTTCAGAGAAAACAGCTGTGCTTGAGGGCAAGCACTGTTCATACTTTGTAGCTTAAATTTGGCTTTCTCGTTGGGTGACCATGGTTCAGGGTAATGGACCTAGGATCCCCAGATATTGTTGAACTACAACTGCCATAATCCCCCACTAATTTAGCCAAGAGACAGTGATGATGGGAGTTGTAGTTCTACATGATCCGGTAGGGTGCAACCTTGAAAAACAATGCCAGTAATTTACTAGGTAAAGGTAAAGGGACCCCTGACCATTAGGTCGAGTCATGACCGACTCTGGGGTTGCGCGCTCATCTCGCATTATTGGCCGAGGGAGCCGGCGTACAGCTTCCAGGTCATGTGGCCAGCATGACAAAGCCACTTCTGGCGAACCAGAGCAGCACACGGAAAAACCGTTTACCTTCCCGCTGTAGCGGTTCCTATTTATCTACTTGCATTTTGACGTGCTTTCGAACTGCTAGGTTGGCAGGAGCTGGGACCAATCAATGGGAGCTCACCCCGTCACAGGGATTCGAACCGCCGACCTTCTGATCAGCAAGCCCTAGGCTCAGTGGTTTAACCCACAGCGCCACCTGGGTCCCTAGGACTGGCCAATCTACTGGGGCTCAAATATTTGGGAGCTGTCCAAACCCACAGATTAACTCCACAGATCGGTGAAGGAGTCTCTTTTCCTGGATGAATGAATTCCCCTTTATCTGGTGCGCTCAGTATCACACATATGATAGCCATGTTCAAATATATAAAAGGATGACATATAGAGGAGGGTGAAAGGTTGTTTTCTGCTGCTCCAGAGAAGCGGACACAGAGCAATGGATTCAAACTACAAGAAAGAAGATTCCACCTAAACATTAGGAAGAACTTCCTGACAGTCAGAGCTGTTCGGCAGTGGAATTTGCTGCCAAGAAGTGTGGTGGAGTCTCCTTCTTTGGAGGTCTTTAAGCAGAGGCTTGACAGGCATATGTCAAGAATGCTTTGATGGTGTTTCCTGCTTGGCAGGGGGTTGGACTGGATGGCCCTTGTGGTCTCTTCAAATTCTATGATTCTATGATTCTAAACCACAGACCTGCAATTTGGCTGGGACATTTTGGACCTTTAGCCCAATGCCGTGCTTGATACAGGAAGTTCAGAACTAGGGTGTCCCCAACAGAATAGGTGTCCAGTCTTTGCCTGAAGACCTCCAGTGAGAGACAGCACACCCTTCCTCGGAGAGGAGCTGAGATTGGTTTCCTAGCCCTTCATGTACAAAAAAAAAAAAAAATACACCCTCAGGATCAAGTCATCTGCACATCAAGTCCAGCACCCTTCCCTCACAGTGGCCAATCAGATGCCTCTGGGATTCCCACTAGCAGCATCTGAGAACAACAGCACTCGCCTCTTCTGCAGCTTTCAGCAACAGGTATTCAGAAGCATATCGCCTCCAACAGTGGGTGCAGAAAAGAGCCATCGGGGTTGGTAGCCATGGGTTGCCATACTTCTGGATTTCCTTGGACATTGAAGCGATTTCCGACCGGACACTGTTCCCAACAGCCGAATCCTGTCTATGTCCAGGAAATTCCAGACGTGTGCTAACCCTGAATTTGTCCAGTATTCTTTTAAAGACATCCACATCCTGGGGGAGCGAGTGCCACATGGTGCTACATGAAAACTTTCTTTCTTTTATCTGTCTTGATGAACCTTCCAATATTCACGGATGTCCATGAATTCTAGTGTTATAGGAAAGAGAGCAAAAGTTTTCTCTATTCACTTTCTCCATCCACACATGATGCTATAAGTTTCTCTCATGTCATCTCTCGTCTTTTCTCCAACCAACCCAAACCCCCTGCAGAAATGTGGAGAACTAAATTTAAGATTGGAAAAATGAGAAACCAAGAGAACCAAAATGAACAGACCCTGCCATCTCCACCTTGGAGGTACTTTGCCGGGATTTTAATAGTTTCAAAATGAACTGGACCACAGGGGAAATGTAGCAATTCCTGCCACTACAAGTTCTCACATCTATCAGTCCGGCAAATTACATGGAAGTCCACATGCTTGTGATTAATCATCATCATGTTATTTGTTGATCACTCGTAGCAGAGTAAGATTGTCTTCCATAACCATAGTTTTAACAATGAGTCCATAAATGACTGTGTAGGCCAAGTCTGGATCCACACGTCCTTCCACAGTGGGGCCATTGGTTTCTGGGCGGGAGTTGATCACGGTGTGGATTTGCCAAGCATGCCTTCCTCTTAGCAGGTTTCTCCCTTGTGTCTTGAGATCAAGTGTCTTCAAAGCCCATGACACCTTTGGTAAAGGCTGTTCTCCAATTGGAGCACTCGCAGGCAAGTGTTTCCCAGTTTTCAGTGTTTATACTACATTTTTTAAGATTTGCCTTGAGACAGTCTTTAAACCTCTTTTGCTGACCACCGGCATTACGCTTTCCATTTTTAAGTTTGGAATAGAGTAGTAGCTTTGGAAGATGATAATCAGGCATCCACACAACATGACCAGTCCAACGAAGTTGATGTTGCAGAATCATTGCTTCAACACTGGTGATCTTTACTTCTTCCAGTACACTGGCGTTATTTCACCTGTCTTCCCAAGTGATGTGTAAAAATTTTCGGAGATACCATTGATGGAATCTTTCAAGAAGTTGGATATGGTGTTTATAAGTGATCCATGTTTCACAAGCATACAGTAAGGTTGGTAGTACAATAGCTTTGTAAACAAGCGTTTTGGTTTCCCTGTGAATGTCCCAGTCCTCAAACACTCTGCACTTCAATCAGGAGAAAACCGCATTCACAGAGATCAGGCAATGCTGGATTTCAGCATCAATGTTAGCCCTTGTGGAAAGATAACTGCCCAGGTAGGAGAAGTGATTGACATTTTCCAACGTTACACCATTGAGTTGGATTTGTGGTGTTGCAGAGGGCTTATTTTGTGCTTGTTGGTGCAGCACTTTGGTTTTTTGGATGTTGAGCGATAGGCCAAGCTTTTCGTAAGCTTCTGCGGTGATATTTAAGATTAATATTGGCATCCTGGCTCATGAACTCTTCCCATTTCAGATAAAAACACTTCTCTACACTTAGTTTAAGTAAACAGCTTCATCATACTGCAAGTTGAGGGGGGGGGGACTGTGATTATTGACTCCTGTGGTTACTGGCTGAGCAAATGTATGTTCTTGGAGTTTGCCAAAACCAAGGAGGATGCATTACTTAATGTGTGCAAAGTCATATTTGAACAGAACCTTGACTAAGATCCCGTTTCCCGAGGAGAGGACAGGGTGACTCCACCGTGGTTTGGCGCTCCCCGCCTGGCTCAGGCCATGCTGGATTCAAGTTTTCTGGCATTGTATAAAAGTTTTCCATTTGTCGCACAGCACTGAGCTTTCATTTCAGACAGATAAATAAAGCACGTGGCAGCTTAGGTCCCGTCTTGCACCACAACCTCACGCCATCTCTCATGAGACTAAGGCCTCATTTTCACTGAGCAGGTAAAGCTGCCTCTCAAAACAGCTGAGACTGAAAGTGATGGCTCGTGTGGTCCATACAAACAAAATCTCCCCACAAAGAAAACTGGATATCACAGAGGACAGTTCCAAGCCTGCCTTTTCCCTAACCTATTATGTTTCTATGCTTAAAATTCTACAAGGCAGGCTTAGGCAGTATGTGGACCGAGAACTCCCAGAAGTGCAAGCTGGATTTCGAAAGGGCAGAGGAACCAGAGACCAAATAGCAAACATGCGCTGGATTATGGAGAAAGCTAGAGAGTTCCAGAAAAACGTCTACTTCTGCTTCATTGACTATGCAAAAGCCTTTGACTGTGTCGACCACAGCAAACTATGGCAAGTTCTTAAAGGAATGGGAGTGCCTGATCACCTCATCCGTCTCCTGAGAAATCTCTATGTGGGACAAGAAGCTACAGTTAGAGCTGGATAGGGAACAACAGATTGGTTCAAAATTGGGAAAGGAGTACGACAAGGTTGTATATTGTCTCCCTGCTTATTTAACTTATATGCAGAATTCATCATGCGAAAGGCTGGACTAGATGAATCCCAAGCCGGAATTAAGATTGCCGGACAACCGGCAACCTCAGATATGCAGATGACACAACCTTGATGGCAGAAAGTGAGGAGGAATTAAAGAACCTTTTAAGGAGGGTGACAGAGGAGAGCGCAAAATATGGTCTGAAGCTTAACATCAAAAAAACCAAGATCATGGCCACTGGTCCCATCACCTCCTGGCAAATAGAAGGGGAAGAAATGGAGGCAGTGAGAGATTTTACTTTCTTGGGCTCCTTGATCACTGCAGATGGTGACAGCAGTCACGAAATTAAAAGACGCCTGCTTCTTGGGAGAAAAGCAATGACAAACCTAGACAGCATCTTAAAAAGCAGAGACATCACCTTGCCGACAAAGGTCCGTATAGTTAAAGCTATGGTTTTCCCAATAGTGATGTATGGAAATGAGAGCTGGACCATAAAGAAGGCTGATTGCCGAAGAATTGATGCTTTTGAATTATGGTGCTGGAGGAGACTCTTGAGAGTCCCATGGACTGCAAGAAGATCAAACCTATCCATTCTTAAGGAAATCAGCCCTGAGTGCTCCCTGGAAGGACAGATCGTGAAGCTGAGGCTCCAATACTTTGGCCACCTCATGAGAAGAGAAGAATCCTTGGAAAAGACCCTGATGTTGGGAAAGATTGAGGGCACTAGGAGAAGGGGACGTCAGAGAACAAGATGGTTGGACAGTGTTCTCGAAGCTACGAACATGAGTTTGACCAAACTGCGGGAGGCAGTGGAAGACAGGAGTGCCTGGCGTGCTATGGTCCATGGGGTCACGAAGAGTCGGACACGACTAAACGACTAAACAACAACAACAACATTATGTTTCTAAGTGCAGGGAATTTGTTGATATGCTGAATGCAAACCTCCTTTATAAAAGGCAGGATCTTTGCCGCTTAGCCAGAGCTCACGAGAAGATCTGATCCCTACCAAAAGCAGCGGCGATTGCTTTCTGCACCAGATTTAAGCAGCGCCATTAAATGCAAAGAGGAGATGAAAATATGAATGAAAAAATGAAAGAGGAGAGCGCAAAATATGGTCTGAAACTCAACATCAAAAAAACCAAGATCATGGCCACTGGTCCCAGCACCTCCTGGCAAATAGAAGGGGATGAAATGGAGGCAGTGAGAGATTTTACTTGCTTGGGCTCCTTGATCACTGCAGATGGTGACAGCAGTCATGAAATTAAGAGACGCCTGCTTCTTGGGAGAAAAGCAATGACAAACCTAGACAGCATCTTAAAAAGCAGAGACATCACCTTGCCGACAAAGGTCCGTATAGTTAAAGCTATGGTTTTCCCAGTAGTGATGTATGGAAGTGAGAGCTGGACCATAAAGAAGGCAGATCGGCGAAGAATTGATGCTTTTGAATTATGGAGCTGGAGGAGACTCTTGAGAGTCCCATGGACTGCAAGAAGATCAAACCTCAGTGCTCACTGGAAGGACAGATCGTGAAGCTGAGGCTCCAATACTTTGGCCACCTCATGAGAAGAGAAGACTCCCTGGAAAAAACCCTGATGTTGGGAAAGATGGAGGGCACAAGGAGAAGGGGACGACAGAGTATGAGATGGTTGGACAGTATTCTCGAAGCTACGAACATGAGTTTGACCAAACTGCGGGAGGCAGTGCAAGACAGGAGTGCCTGGCGTGCTATGGTCCAAGGGGTCACGAAGAGTCGGACACGACTAAACGACTAAACAACAACAACAAATTAAATGCAGGCCCCATTGTAAAGAGAAACTGGGAGCTCACAGCTTAAAGTGTGCTCCAGATCATTCCTTTGCAGCGGGGCTTGCTTTTAGCACGCTTTCATTCCGATGCTGAAAGCAAGCCCTGCTACTTTGCGGTGCATCCCAGTCAAATGTGAACCATGATAAGCTTGCCACTTTTTGATCCTTATAGCGGTCACACCTGTGCCATACATATCCAATACCACTTTAAACAGTCAAGGTTCCCACCGCCACCCCACAGATAATCCTGGGACCTGTAGTTTGTTCAGAGTCCTTGCTGGAGTTGTTGGAGACCCCTGTTGCCTTCCATAGAGCTACAATCCCCAGAGTTCCCTAGGGCACTGCTCCCCAGTTGGTGGTCCACATAACCCACCAGGTTCACACAACAAAAACTGCCACTGAGATAGCAAAATATTCAAGAGTAGGGGGTTCATGGCTTGGCTTTTGAAAAACAGGGGGTCAGTGTGGTGTAGTGGTTAAGAGTGTAGACTCGTAATCTGGTGAACCGGGTTCGCATCTCCGCTCCTCCACATGCAGCTGCTGGGTGACCTTGGGCTAGTCACACTTCTCTGAAGGCTCTCAGCCCCACTCACCTCACAGAGTGTTTGTTGTGGAGGAGGAAGGGAAAGGAGAATGTTAGCCGCTTTGAGACTCCTTAGGGTAGTGATAAAGCGGGATATCAGATCCAAACTCTTCGTCATCTTCTTCCGCAGCTCCTGGCTAATTGGGAAGCACAGACCTAGCAAGAAGGATTTAGAGCTAAATTACTCTGGGATTTCTAGTTCTGTGATAGAAACCAGGGTCCCCTAACAACTCTCAGTACTCATAACAGACTACAGTCCTCAGGATCCTTTGGGTGAAGCTGTAATTGTTTAAAGTGTTATAAAAGTGCTGTAAATATACAGTGCAGATAAAACTACAGAGCTCTCTTCTCCTCCCCCCCCCAAAAAAATATTTATTCCCACACAGCCAAACCCGCCTTGGCTGTCAGGCACTGCCATAAATAACCATAATTATGGGTGAACTCTGAGCATTTGAGCATGGTGTGGAAATCACAGCTTCTCTAGCCAATGTGCAGCGAGTTTTCCTTTAAGGATCTTCTGGCTAAAGGCAATACAGTGCAAAGGAGGAGGTGTGGGACGAATCACTCAAAGGAAGGGGAAGGGAAAAGAAAAAATAAAAGGCAGGGAAAGTTACTCCCGAAGAAAAATGCAGGGCTCGTCCTTTACCCTGACGTCAGATCTGTCTTCAATAAAACCTCCCTTAGAGCCCAAAGGGAAAAGTCAGACCCGTTGTCAACCTCGGCTGTGCTCTGCATTCCCTCAAAGAGGTGCCTAATTTGTTCCAAAAGGAGTTTTATTTTTCTCCTTTTTAAAAGATCTGGGTTCAATCAATGTCTTTCATCCTGGCTTCCAGTGATGAGGTGGCTTCTGCCCTGGATTCTAGCAACCAACGGCATTCTGCAGGTGGGTCTCCTGTCCCTTCTTCTTTTTCCTCTTGCCTCCCAAATGTTTGTTTTTGCAACCTGGATGAAAGGAATGCAAAAGGTTGTTTTCTACAGGATGGGTGGTGGAGAATGCAAAAAACAAAAACCTTGCGTATCTTAATAGCAATAGAGTTGGGAGAAAGAAGCAGATCAAAAGAGAGGGAGATGCCTGGTCTGGGTGAGGAAGCAAAACCCTCTTCAAAATGCAAGTTGTTCAGCATTGTGCCCCAGAGGGAATATGCTGAGGTTTTCTTGACAGCTCAAATAATGATCGAGTGGTGTGGGAAGGAAGAACTCAGACGGTGCTTCAGGGACGGATCTATCTTCTGTGCAGATCTCACCCTGTGCCACTGGGGTGGTCTTGAGATGCCAAGGTGACTTTTGAGAGTGTCCTGGTGTCCTAATTTTTTTTTTAAGAAAAAGAACAGGAAATGCAAGAAGTGATATTCAGGGGGAAAGCTCAGCAGAGCCTAAAGGAGGAGACAGAGAATATGGTTTGGCTGCTGAGCGAGGGGGTGAGTGAGCCCCGCAGACACACCACACGTGGCAGCAGCTCTGGGAATGATGTAGCGCTGGGAAATGCAAGCAAAGAGTGGTCAGCAAAACGGCAAATGCTTTGCATCGGGTGGGAGTGCTGGAGAAAAGCGGTGCAAAAAAGATCTGCTCAAAGAGCTTGCAGGAGAGAGTGAAGCAGTTCATAGAAGCAGATGGCGTTTTTGTTCATCGTGAGGATTTATACCAGACAGCAAGCAGGCACCCTGCTTTTTCAGATGCCCATCCCAGGGCAGTGTCAAAACCAGGTAGGGAAATAGGAGAAACTGCTGCATGACATGCAGTCTGGGCACTGGGCATGGAACGTGTGAGCAGTTACTTAAAATAATGTTGAAGTAATGTGCAGTTTTCTTTTCTGCTTGGAATATACATGCTTTTGCAGTGGGAGGTGATATATCAGTTACCTGGGATGTTCATGCAGGCCAGCTGGCAAGGCGGAGTGGCAGCCTTGCAGGTCCTCTGGGGCTCTGTGATTGCAGCCTAACACAGCAACGCACATTCAGTCGTCGTCCATCATTGGCGAGCAAGAGAGGACTAGGGATGTGTATTACTAGGCAGCTTTTACTTAAGGAACAGGAACAGCAGCCACCAGCAAGTTCTTTATACCGCTCTTCCTAAACTGGCCCATTGTGGAGCAGCAAGCAGCAGGAAGAGTCTATCTTAGGAGCGAGAAAAACAGAAACTCTTTACAAGGGCCAATCCAAGAATAGCTCCTGGAGATTTTTGATTTTTTTAAAAAAAGAAATCAGAGCTTTCAAAATCATAGGAATGATGATGAATGATGGCACAGTCCCAGGAACAATGGAACTAAGGCCTATCCATGGCACTAATTGTATTACAATCGTACCTTGGATCCCAAACACTTTGGTACTCAGATGTTTTGGCTCCCCAACGCTGCAAACCCGGAAGTGAGTGTTCTGGTTTGCGAACGTTCTTTGGAACCTGAACGTCTGACGGGGCTTTTGCGGCTTCCGATTGGCTGCAGGAGCTTCTCGCATCTCTGCCTCCCAAAGGCTTGCACAGCTCTTTGTTGCAGCAGCCCTGGCTACAAGCTCACCAGGCGAATGGTGCCTCCGGGGCTGGTCAGAGGGTGCTTCTCAGGCCCCTGTGGGGCAGTGTGAGGAGGCACCTCTCTTTGGGGCAGGCCGGGGCACTTCAGAGATCAGGGGCAGTAGCTGCAGCTGCCCAGAGGACTCCCAAGGAGAGGAGAGAAGAGAGGAGGCTGAGGGAACCCTCCACAAGGGAGGCTGTTTGAAAAGGGGTGAGAGGCTGCTGGCTCTGCAGGCAAGGGGTGTCTGGGCTCCCGAGCCCCACAGGCGTGCCACAGAGAGAATGCAGTTGGTCAAGGGAGCCGTGAACCCCAAAAAGGTTGAAAACCTCTGCTTTAAAACAACACAAAAAAAATTAAAAGTCTAACACAGATTAAAAATTGCATCAGCATTTCTAAATATCTGGGTAAAAGGTAAAGGTAAAGGGACCCCTGACTATTAGGTCCAGTCGTGACCGACTCTGGGGTTGTGGCGCTCATCTCGCGTTATTGGCCCAGGAGCCGGCGTACAGCTTCCAGGTCATGTGGCCAGCTTGACAAAGCCACTTCTGGCAAACCAGAGCAGCACACGGAAACGCCGTTTACCTTCCCGCCAGAGTGGTACCTATTTATCTACTTGCACTTTGACGTGCTTTCGAACTGCTAGGTGGGCAGGAGCTGGGACCGAGCAACGGGAGCTCACCCCGTCGTGGGGATTCGAACCGCCGACCTTCTGATCGGCAAGCCCTAGGCTCTGTGGTTTAACCCACAGCGCCACCTGCATAGGCTTGCCTAAACAAGCATGTTTTTAGCAGGTGCCATAAAGAACCCAGTGAAGATGCCTGCTTGAGATCAAGAGGCAGGGAGTTCCAAAGTTCAGGGGCTGCAGCAGCAAACGATTGAGTTCTTACAAATGCAGAGCAGGTATTTTGTGGTAGCTGTAGTAGACCCTCCAGCTGAAAGGGTCGAGTGGGCACGTGTGGGCTAAGGCCACCTCATAGGTAAACTATATCTATATTCAGGGATTGCTGTTTCCAGCACATCTCTTCTGTGCCATTCGAGAGATGCTTCTAGCCTGGCCATCAATTCAGCCCCAGTAAGTTTATTCCCAAAATGTAAGAGTTCATTCTGAAACAAACACAAAAATTCTGAATGGAAGGCTGTCCAGTTTTAGAATAAACTGAATTCCCATTAAGGGAAATACTCTAGAGAGGCCATCCTTATTCTGGGTTTAGGCCAATTTGTTTGATCTTGTTAGTAATTTGCGAAAGCCAAGGTGGATAAAGGGCTGCGCCCAAGAAATGAGATAACATTCCCTTTGGGTTATAATGAATTTTCAACCAGAGGGATATTGCTTGTTCCCAGACTTTTAATTCAACTCTGGGCATTCCTGCCTCTTGTCTTAATATTACATTAGATGTGCTTTTAGAGGTGCCTAATAGGGATCTAAGAAATTTTGACTGAACTGTTTCGAGAATCTTAAGAATGGCAGAGAGTCCAATTTGTGAACCATAAAGAAGTTGGGCCAGAGATTTTGCCTGAAAGACTTTTAAGGCCATAGGAAGGAAGCCAGCACCTTTCTTTTTAAATAGTCTAAGAATGGCGTTAGCACTTCTTTCTGCTGAGGTGGCAGATGCGGTCAAATGTGCTGAGAATTTGGCGTTGTAAGAGAAGGTGATGCCTAAATATTGGAAGTTCTTAGTTTGATCTATGGCATTTCCCTTCATATTCCAATTGTATTTCCTAAAGGAGCGGCCAAAGCGGACAATTTTAGTTTTAGCAAAAACTAGAGAGGCCATCAAGTGCTTAGCAGTCCACTTTGACAACCAGAGGTTGTTGTGTATTTAAGCTTTTTATAGTGCTTATTATGGTGTATCCTTGCATAGCTCAGTTGGTTAGAGAACATGGTGCTGCTAACACCAAGGTTGCAAGTTCGATCCCCATATCACTTTACATTTCTATGACTCTATTACTCTAAATAGGGCTTGGAATGTTTGCAAGGGAGCGTGTGTTTCGTCTGGGGCTGAGACCAGACCTCCCTCCCTTGTGGCTGGAGCTGTGATCCCCTGAGATTGTCCTGCTGCACTGGGAGAAGACCCTCCTTGGAGCTTTTTAAGCAGAAGTTGCATGGCCCCCTGCCATGTAGGATCTAGCTGAGATTCCTGCATTGGAAGGAGTTGGCCAAGAAGACCCTCAAAGGTCCCTTCCATCTCTACACTTCTATGGTTCTAAGAAGGCTTCTCCCGGAGTTGTTAAGTCTGCCTGGTGCTCGTCGATCAATTACTTTTGAATCAAGATGAGTACCTATAGAGGTACAGTGATACCTTGGGTTAAGAACTTAATTCGTTCCGGAGGTCCATTCTTAACCTGAAACTGTTCTTAACCTGGAGCACCATTTTAGCTAATGGGGGGCTCCTGCTGCCGCCGCACCGCTAGAGCATGATTTCTGTTCTCATCATGAAGCAAAGTTCTTAACCTGAGGTACTATTTCTGGGTTAGCGGAGTTTGTAACCTGAAGCATTTGTAACCTGAAGCGTTTGTAACCCGAGGTACCGCTGTAAAGGTAAATGACCACTGGAGGGTTAAGGCCAGCCAAAGGCGACTATGGGGTTGTGGCGATCATCTCGCTTCAGGCCAAGGAAGATGGTGTTTGTCCACAGATAGCTTTCCAGGTCATGTGGCCAGCAGGACTAAACTGCTTCTGGTGCAACAGAACCCAGAGCGCATGTAAATGCCGTTTACTTTCCCGCTGCAGCGGTATCTGTTTATCTACTTGCACTGGTGTGCTTCCGAACTGCTAGGTTGGCAGGAGCTGAAACAGCAACGGGAGCTCATTCCATCGCGGGAATTCGAACCACTGACCTTCTGATCGGCAAGTCCAAGAGGCTCAGTGGTTTAGACCACAGCGCCACCCGCGTCCCATGCAATTATGTATAGAACTGCATCACTTGCTATTGAATTCTCAGTGTTTGCTTTCATGCCATTGTGATTTTTGACACGATTCTCTATTGATGGAATTGTGGCTTGCCTGGTTTTAATGCCTTGGCATCATTGTGAGCTTCTCTGGGCTCGGTGCTTTGTGGTTGGAGAAGTGGCATGCATCCTGCTGGTGCTTCCTTAGAACGAAGTTTCTTGCAAGGCAACCTAGGAAGCTGTCCTTGGTCCTTCTTGCTCTGTATCATCAACCCCAAGGGTGGAGAACCTCAGACCAGTGGGCCAATGTGGCCCTTTGGGTGTGTTTGGTCCCTGGGACTCTCTCTCTGCCACCACACCCAAACCTTAGCCCTCCGTAGGCTCTGTTTTGCACTCTCCGCAAGTTCCTTTTGCCTGACTGGGCTGTGTCCTTGAATTGTGATCACATCTCTTCCTAGGATGGATGGAGAGTAGAAACATCTGACTTTTGCATGGCTGGAATGCAGCCTAGTTACTAAAGGGAGAGAATTGCATCCATTGCTCTGCCCGCTTTCACCTCTGGCCCCCTGTACCACAGGCATGTGGCCCTTGGAAAGTTGCCCAGAATGGAATGTGGATCTCGGACTGAGAATGTTTCTCACTCCTGCCCTGAATGAGTGTTTTGCATAGGAGTCCTTGGGTGGAAATGCCAAGCATTGAACATGGGGTTTTCTGGGCACAGAAGCAAGTGTTCTTCCACTGCTGTGGCTCTCCTGTGGCTCATCGTGGGGGGAAGAGGCATTGCTCTGTGTTCAAGATGTCTGCGGATTCACAGATTGCCTTCTTTATAGATTGAGAATCTCAAAGCTGGGGCAAGTCCTGACTTGAAGCTGTTTTTACAGACTCAACTTCACCCTTCATCATTTTCCATTTCACTTCATTGATTAGACTTATTCGTTGCCAGTCTCCCAAAGGTCTTACATCAAAAAAGGGGAAAGGGGTGGGGGGGGAAGGATATTCAATATATATTACCATAGAGGAGGAAAGCAGGGGGAATACATTAGTAATTCATATAATATAACAACCATAAAACTCAAATAACAAACAAAGCAATACTGAGAACCACTAATTAACAAATAAACAAACATAAACAAAACCTCATCCTCCCCTTAGTCCAAAAATCATTCACCACAAGCCAACAATCTCCCCCCTTTAACCTCCCCACCCAGAAGTCTGATGTCAAGGCCAGCTGTTGCAACTCAGTGGGTGGTGGGTCCATTGTCCCCCAGGCGTGGTCCAGCGTCTCTCCTCTCTCTTCAGGGGGGTGCAGTAGCAAAGCAAGACCCACGGCCTTGGGCTTGGCTCACTTCCTTGAGTTTTGCATGTCCGTTGCGTTCTCTGCCATGGATATCACAGGCTGATGCAGAGACTACAGACCCTCCAAGTGTCCCTATTTTCCAGGGACAGTCCTGGATTTGCAGAAGGTTTCTGATTTGATCCTGGAATGTCCCACTTTTCCATAGGACATCCCAATTTCCAATGTAGAAATGTTGGAGGGTATGGAATAGAATGTCCTTACTTTCATTGGGGAAATGTTGGAGGCTGGGGAGACTAGTTCAAGTACTAACCTCCCCATCTGTAAAATGGGTACTTCCCCTCCCCTTAAAGGTAAAGGGACCCCAGCATGACTAAACCGCTTCTGGCGAACTAGAGCTGCGCACGGAAACGCCGTTTACCTTCCTGCCAGAGCGGTACCTATTTATCTACTTGCACTTTGATGTGCTTTTGAACTGCTAGGTTGGCAGGAGCTGGGACCGAGCAACAGGAGCTCACCCCGTCTCGGGGATTCAAACCACCGATCTTCTGATCGGCAAGCCCTAGGCTCTGTGGTTTAACCCACAGCGCCACCCGCGTCCCTTCCCCTCCCCTTAGAATATACTTAATTCCTTAAGTGTATGCTAGGACTGTGTGGCATGGTTTGAGTACATAACGTAAAGCATCCAAATCAGCTTTCTGCATAAAAAATATAGACATAAAGCACATTCGGAAGCTGAAATCTCAGAGGCAGCCAATATGGTATGCTTTAGATGTCAAGGGACTACAGCTTCCATGAGTCCAGCCAGCATGGCCAATGGTTAGGGATGATGGTCAGTGATCTGGAGGACCCCACACTGTCTGTTTCTGCTATACATGCTTATCAGGAAATAAATGCAGTGGAATTAAACAGGGGTTATTTCTGAGTAGGCATGCATTTGATTGCACTCAAACTATTAAATGGAAACCAAGCAGCGAAAAGAGCGATATGCCCTGCTAACGTAATAAGGGGAGTGGACTTAGGAATTCAGTTGGGCTCCAATCTACACACATGCAGCTATTAGGTACACAATGTTTATTCTCTTTTATAGATGATTTGCCCAATGAGGCAGAAGAGCATGCTGACTCTTGCAACGAAACATCCCCTGGCATAGCTTCTGTCTCGCTTCCGGGACGTCTGCAATTTAGCAGACTAAACAATTTCGGCAGAAAATACTCTAGACATCCTGCCGGTTAGTGGGAGGGGGGATGAAGTAAATATGTGGCATTATTTTTATTTTTACCCAAGCATAAGGCAGCACCTCCGCGGACTTCAAACACGCTTGCTAATCTCCTTTCATTTTGTGCCAAATTTCCCCTGTTCCCCCTGTAACCTCGGCTCTGCTGAAACATCCCACATTCAAACAGCGGGGAAGGTCGCTTGCTGTTAATCGGAACTGGATCCAGTCCTTTCTTCAAAGAGCAAAAATGGGGAGTTCTTTCATTATCCACACAACCATTCTGAAAGGGTTGATAGTGTCTTGAGCAACATGTGGAAATTGAGTGTGGAATTTGAACTCGGATCTGCTGGTCTATACTAGAGTTGGGTGATATATTGATAAATTATATCGAAGCTCCACCTGCCTACCTGCCTGCCTAAGGCGGGGAGGAAGAAGCAGCTGAGGTACCTTCAAGACATTGTGATATATCAGCATATCGCTGTAATTCGCTGCTGATATCTTCTTTGGCGATCACTTGTAGCCGAGTAAGATTGTCTTCCATAAACGTGGTTTTTAAAGTGATTGTGGAGTAGGGTGGTTCATAAATTATTATTATTTTTAAATGCCTGCTCCAAAGGTCTTATCTTACTACACGAGGGATTATATAGCTATATCTGAAATTTCACGCATATCAGTTAATATCTTGACCCTCCTCCACGAAAATAGCTGTTTAGTTGGCCGTTTTCCTATGTCAATGAAGGCTGAAATTTCAATTCAGTGGAGCAGGGTCAAGATATTAACTGATATGCGTGAAATTTCAGATATAGCTATATAATCCCTATGTATTACAATAAGACCTTTGGAGCAGACATTTTTTAAAAAAAGTTTTTATGAACCGCCCTACTGTGGAGGCCAATTCTGGACCCACACATTCTTCCACAATGGGGACATAGGTTTCCGAGTGGGAGTTGACCATGGTGAAGGTTTGCCAAACACGCCTTCCTCTTAGTGTGTTTCTCCCTTTTGTCCTGAGTTCAAGTGTCTTCAAAGCCCACGACACCTTTGGCAAAGGCTGTTCTCCTATTGGAGCTCTCGCAGGCCAGTGTTTCCCAGTTTTTGGTGTTTATACTACATTTTTAAGGATTTGCCTTGAGACAGTCTTTAAACCTCTTTTGTTGACCACCAGCATTACGCTTTCCATTTTTAAGTTCGGAATAGAATAGTTGCTTTGGAAGACGATCATCAGGCACCCGCTGCTGATATATTACGATGCTGAAAACCAAATATTGCCCAGCCCTAGTCTATACCCAAGATTCTGTCTAGTGTAAAGGTAAAAAAAAAGTAAAGGACCTCTGGACGGTGAAGTCCAGACAAAGGCGACTATGGGATGCAGCGTTCACCTCACTTTTCAGGCCAAGGGAGCCAACGTTTGTCGACAGACAGTTTTCCAGGTCATGTGGCCAACATGACTAAACTGCTTCTGGCGCAACGGAACACCGTGACGAGTATCCACCGCTTGCCCTACCATTAGGTAAAGCAGTAGGGGACTTTGGAGCTCTCAAATTTCAGTGGCACCCTGTGCAATGCTATAACATGCTGTGCACCCCCCCCCCCAGCTCTCGCTCTCCATTCCACAGCATTGCTGTGGCACCCCCTGCTGCTCTGGAGGAACTCCCACTTCGCTCAATAGAGGCCAGTCCAACTCTGCAACTCTGTGATTCTGTAATTTCTGTATCTTAATCATTGCCGTCTTGCCTCAAAATCACCAGTGCAATTGGGACTGATCTGGATTGAGAGCCAAGTAGATATGGGCTTTTTAACTGCATGCGTAATTCATTTTTTAAAAAAACCCGTAAATTTTTATATGCTTGTAGTTAGGAGGGGAGTTTGAATCCCGCCCCCCCTTAAATTGTGAGCCACTTTGAGTCGTGATTCTGGGGGGAAGGCAGGATATATTATGTGGGGAGAAGAGGGTTAGGGGGATATAACACTTTGTCTCCCACTATGGATCATGGCCCCCTATTTGCTTCTATTTCCTTTGCAGATTGAAACTCTCCTGTTCTTGCTACTATCCTGATCCATATCTGAGCTTGCAACCTGTGTGCCAAAATAACTCTTGCACTTTAGGGCACAAATATTGAGCTAGCATCTTGCTGATTTTGGACCAGAATACATTAGCAGCACCATATCCTGCCCTGCTCTCAACTGAAACTCAAGGAAGATGTGACCTGTGAATTTTTATTCTTAAAGGAGAACCAAAGCAACTAGATACCCCAGCAAAAAATCTCACCTGCCTCCCTGCCCTCCTTCATTCTCGGTCTGGTCTTTCAAGTACAGCAAAGCGTGGTCTCAATTTTGCCTCAATGCTGCCCCCTTATGTTTAAAGGTTTATTTTTCTTGCTTGCTTTTTATGATAAAGTTTTATTAACACTTCTTGCATCACTATAAAAGGCAAACTAATTACACGAAAAATGAAAAATGAAAAAAAAACAGAGAAAAGATAAAAGAGATGGATGAGTACAGAATCCTCTCTCACAGATACAGTATTTGATCCAAAATAAAAAAATTCCTTCAGTAGCACCTTAAAGACCAACTAAGTTTTTATTTTGGTATGAGCTTTCGTGTGCATGCACACTTCTTCAGATACAGTGAAATAGAAGTCCCCAGGCACTTATGTAGAGAAGGAGTGGGGATGGGGAGGGGAGGGGGGATCACTCAGAAGGGTGGTGGAAGTGGGTGATTGACTGACTGATAGCTGTTGATGACCGAAAACGACTGCAAATGGTTTTGCATGAAAAAGCAAGGGTTGAGATGGCTGAAGATCGCTTATCATGTATAATGAGATAAGAATCCGATATCTCTGTTCAAACCAGGTCCCTCCATGGTTTTGAGCTTGGTGATAAGTTGTAATTCAGCAACTTCTCTTTCTAGTCTATTTCTGAAATTCTTTTGTAGTAAGACAGCTACTTTGAGATCTTGTATAGAATGTCCTGGGAGATTGAAGTGTTCTCCTACTGGTTTTTCTGTCTTCTGGTTCCTGATGTCAGATTTATGTCCATTTATCCTTTGGCGTAGGGTTAGTATTTGATCCGTGAGAGATCAAGGAAACCCAAATGGCCACTGTGCTCTCGTTGGGGAGGGGGGGATGCATACCTACCAAGTTGCTGTGGGAGAAATAAGGGACCGGACCGGAAGTAGAAGACCGGAAGTAGCGCTGCCGCTATTTTGGAACTGGGCGGAGCATGCTCAGAAGCGACTTTTGATGCTGCTTTGCCCAGTTCCAAAATGGCCACCGTGCCAGAAGTCGCACTGCAGCCATTTTGGAACTGGGCAAAGCTGCATCAAAAGTCGCTTCTGAGCATGCTCCGCCCAGTCCCAAAATGGCCACCGCGCCAGAATAAACCGGGAAAAAACAAAAAAATCTGTTTTTTCAGCTGAGAACAGCTAGAAAAACGGGGGTTTCCCGGAGAATACGGGAGACTTGGCAGCTATGGGGAATGGGTGTCCTGTTTTTTTCGGGACACTTGTGGGTTATGAGGGCTGCAAATTGTCAGTGTGGGAAAGTGAACCAGGAACCCCCCAGTTCCTACATAAATCAAATACTGTTGACGAAGGAACCCCAAATGGAAGGAGAATCAACAGCAAACTCTTCCCATCTTCCCCTGCCCGTAAGGCTGAATTCCTTCTGCCTGACCAAACAGAGAAAGAAGAAAATAAGTTTGGTGACTCTTCTGGGAAAACCTACAAGAATGTTGAGCACTAAGGGCTGCTGCCAACCCAAGCAACTTTTCGACCAAGAAGAATGTATGTGGTCCTTCATTTCTCATTTTAATTAGATGTATGTGGGAATCTGGAACTCAAAAAAGACTTTCCCACATGCTTCCCACAGACATCTTTACCGCACAATGCAACTAGGAGTCCATCTTGCATCTCAATTAAAAATAGCAGCTTGGTCTAATCCAGTCATAAGTCTCTACAGGCCAGTCTATATATTGCGTCAACAAACGTAGCTTTTTTTTTTTTAAGTGCTCTCTTGTATTTCCTGAATAAGGGGAAAAAAGCACCCCGGTAGCTTTATTTAGAGTTGACAGGTGGTATCCTGTGATGTCTGCCTGCTTGCACAACAGAAACCCACCAAGGCAACAGGACTTGTCGTTTCACTTCTTCCCCTTACAGCCTCTCTGGGTGGTCCCAAAAATTGCTCCTGAAGATCCTACAATCTTCCAGAGCAGATTTTGGGGGCCTGGGGGGGGGGAAGAAGTTGGAGAAACCCCATTGCACCCACAGTGCCTGTTCATGCTATGTTGGATCTCACCCAACATTTTGTCTTTTGCATCTGGACCGACTAGGCTGGCTGTTGGGATGTGAATAGATGCTAGGAGATGATATATTTAAAAGGTATTACCCTTTCTTCCCCACATTTGTGAGTGCAGCAGGTTACATCCCTTTGCAGCTGAAAAGGGAAGCTTAGATAGGATAGTTTTAGCCTTTCAGTTTAAGTAATCCAGGGATGGATCTACACCAGGCATCCCCAAACTTCGGCCCTCCAGATGTTTTGGACTACAATTCCCATCTTCCCCAACCACTGGTCCTGTTAGTTAGGGATCATGGGAGTTGCAGGCCAAAACATCTGGAGGGCCGCAGTTTGGGGATGCCTGATCTACACACAGGAGGGGAAACGCTATCAATAAGTCAGATATTAGATCAGGGGTCAGCAAACTTTTTCGGCAGGGGGCCGGTCCACTGTCCCTCAGACCTTGGGGGGCGGACCATATTTTGAAAAAAAAAAAAAACGAACAAATTCCTATGCCCCACAAATAACCCAGAGATGCATTTTAAATAAAAGGACACATTCTACTCATGTAAAAACACCAGGCAGGCCCCACAAATAACCCAGAGATGCATTTTAAATAAAATGACACATTCTACTCTTGTAAAAACATGCTGATTCCCAGACCGTCCGCGGGCCGGATTTAGAAGGCAATTGGGCCGCATCCGGCCCCCGGGCCTTAGTTTGGGGACCCTGCATTAGATCGTTATAACAAAATTCAAAAAAAAACAAACCATGAAAAAATGTGTATAAAAATTTCCTGCTCTCTGGCACCATCTGGTGTTGCATGTTTATATCACAGTCAAATTGTTGTTTCATTACTAATGTAGCTGAGTCCCAGGATGCTTTACGGCAGACTGGATCCTTCAGTTTCCACCCCTCTTCTCCCCCTTAAAACAATAATGGCACAGAGTCTTGTAAAAGGGGAAAACAACATTTACTCACTCAGAATGCTTGCTGAAGAGTAAAAGATACAGCAGCTTCATTCAGGTAGGCTTAAAATGGTAAATCAATTCCAAATACATGTTTAAGTCTAGCTTAAGATAGAGTCTGAGCTTGGAGCTCAGACTAAATGTCCTCACATTGCTGGCAGAGCAGAAAGAGATCGAAAGAGGAAGAGAACGTGCCCAGGAAGATAGGAGAATAAAAAGCTATGCGCACCCTTGTCAGGACACAGTGGGAGTGTCTCTTACAGAGTTCTCTCTAGCAATTTACAGGAAAACTCTGTGAGATTTGGCTCCTATCGCGTGCCTATCTAGCAAAACATGAATTGTTGGTTTGGCTGGGCTTTAAATATCCCACACAGCTGCCAGCATATGCCACCTTCAGGCACCAAGCAGCTGGCACAGTTCTTTAGTGCTGATGTTGACATCCAGTTGGGCCCTCCTGCCTGACCATCTCTCCAGCTTCATGCTTACCCAGCAAAAGTTGGCTGGATCTGGGAAGCCACTAGGTGACAACTGTACTTTGGAACTCCTTGCCACTACATATTAGGAAGTCTCTATTGCCTTTTCGGTGCCTGTTGAAGACCTTTCTCTCCCTGCAAGCCTTCTTTTATGCAGTGCAATTTTTTTTCTAGAAAAAGAGGTGCCGGAACTCACCACGAACGCCTCCCTTGTTCTCTTATAATGGCAATGGCACCCACCTGAGAGGTGCCAGAACTGAGTTCTGGTGAGTTCTGGCTGCAAAAAAGCACTGCTTTTCTCCCAGTTGGTCTCCCAGTTGGCTATAGACTTGTTTCTCGGGCATTTGAAGTTGTACAGAGTTGTACGAATCAACAAGCGTTCGCTCTGTGTTACAAACACATGTGCACTCGTCCAGACAGCTTGTTCCTGTGTTCAGTGTAATGTGTGAGCAAGCCTATAGTAAAGATGATGGGAGCTGAGAGTACAAGATCAGGAGTCCTGTTGGTTCCCCATCCCTGATACATTGAATGGTGTCTTATTCCTCCAGAGGTATAACATTTTTTGAGTCTGATTTTAGCTTGGCTGGTTCATGCTTTTTTTGTTTTGTTTTGGGTTGCAGCTGTTGTTGTTGTGTGGTGGTCAAATTCTTCTATTATAATTTTGATTGCTAAAAGGAGGGTTGCACACAGTGAAACTTGCAATTGCAGGCTCAGAAAATATTTGCACCACTAGGTGGAGCCGCAAGAAAAGGCAACAGAGCCTGCAGCAAGTACGGTATCTCTTTGTTTTACTACTGTTTACATGGTTGGACAGTGTCCTCGAAACTACCAACATGAGTCTGACCAAACTGCAGGAGGCAGTGGAAGACAGGAGTGCCTGGTGTGCTATGGTCCATGGGGTCACGAAGAGTCTGACACGACTAAACGACTAAACAACAACAACAACAAAATCACTGCCAATTATTTTCAACTGACCCATTCCAATGCTTTGCACAATAGTGAACAACAAAATAAGATTTCCCTTTGCTTTGTCCCTTTGCAACAAAAATGGGTCACTTGCCAAATGTGCCACTTTTCAGTGGCACAACAACTGAGTCAGTTTTAAAAGATGGCAGCTGTGCTTTCCCTCTATCAACAGAAATATAGTGTTCACATCAAAGGAGATAATAGTACAGCTCTATTCTTGCTCCGGTGGGAAGGTAAACGGCATTTCTGTGCGCTGCTCTGGTTCGCCAGAAGCGGCTTAGTCATGCTGGCCACATGACCTGGAAGCTGTCTGCGGACAAACGCCGGCTCCCTCAGCCTATAGACCAAGATGAGTGCACAACCCCAGAGTCGGACACGACTGGACCTAATGGTCAGGGGTACCTTTACCTTTATCTTTATTCATGCTTTGGTGAAACCACGCATGGAATACTGTGTGCAGCTCTGGGCACCACAATTTAAGAAGGCTATTGACAAGCTGGCATGTGTGCAGATGAAGGCAAGCAAGATTATCACGGGTCTGGAAACCAAGCCTGATGAGGAAGGGTTGAGGGAATTGGGGAGGGTGCCATCTTGTCTGTTATCTGAAGCACTACCGACTCTACCATTAGGCTGGTTGGGGCAGTCACCACTGTTGGCGGATACTGAGAGATGGGGGCTTCCCCCTACTATTCCCCTAAACTCACTTGCCCTGCAACCCCTATCACAGTCTAATATTCTCAGGTTTTGTGGAGGATCCATCCTTGCCAGTCCAGTTGGGTTTTCTATGGCTGCCATCTTGCTGACCTCAGGCAGCAAAATACATTGAGCAAGATTGGATGCTTATTATTATTATTATTATTATTATTATTATTATTATTATTAATCTTTACACACAGCTTCCTCATAGCTAGTTATCAACATCCCCAGTGTTACTTGTCTCGATTTGGGATGATTGAGGGATGATTCTGTTGGAGGCTTCTTCTTAATTAAGGTCCCTTTATATACTTATGATTGGAGTTTCAAAATTATTACCATGCAGGGTGGTTGGACGTGGATATAGTCTGTTTCATTCTTATATCGCACGAGCTCCTTGGAGGAAGGATAGAATACTTTGCTTTTGTTTAAGTAAGAAAAAGCAGGGAACTATTATTTGAAAGTATTATTCGGTGATCAATGGGGATCAAAATGAATCACATGTTCTACATGACCTTGGATTCACTTCTGGTCTTTAGAAGACTGGATGAAAAGAGAGAGAACCTGAAAACTATTGAAAAATTGCTTTTAAATGCCATTAACAAAGGGAACCAACAAATTCCATTGCTGTGGTGGTGGGAAACTCCTGCCTCTTAAGCAATGGGAATGAAATGTCCTTTCTAGTCCCTATGAAAGTAAAATGATTAACTTTGCAATTGAAGCTTTAATTTTGGCATTAAAGGCCGGACCTTTTAAGGGTGAAAAAGCAAAAGCAGAACACCCACGGTAACTTTAGATCCCAGGAGAGTGAACAAAACGCTATATTCAATTCCTACGATGACGTCCATTCCAGTTCTATCTTCTGAGAATTCTCTCCTGGGGTAATTGTTCGGCAGAAAGGTACTGCAGTCCCCGACAGGTGCAATAAGCTATTCTTCTTGGGAGCCATCCAAACTCACAGGTCAGGTGTAATCTTCTCACAGGAATAAGCAGAGGAAGTAGGTCAGGCCTTGGACTGATCCCTCCAGAACCGCCCAATGAGCTGGGGAACATGTGCTCAGTGCAATTTACCCAACGGCAAACAATTGTGGCATTGCACCCCTTCCCCATCTTGAAGTGATGAAATTTCCAGACCATCATGGAAAACAAATAAAAGTATGAATTTCAGTGCATTGCGTCCTGATGTTGCTTGTGCATCTAGAGCATGGGTGGAAGACATGTGACTTTGCAAACGTTGTTGGCTTCCAGTTCTCATCTGCCCCAGCCAGCATTGCCAGTTGTCAGGATGATAGGAGCCTCAGTCCAACACCCCCCAGGTTCTCCATTCTTGGTCTAGGCAAAAGTGCTTGCCATGATCAGCCTGGATAGCTCAGTTGGTTAGAGAGCATGGTGCTGATAATGCCAAGGTTGCAGGTTCGAACCCCGTATGGGACAGCGGCATATTCCTGCATTGCAATGGGTTGGACTCGATGATCCTCAGGGTCCCTTCTAACCCTACATTTCTATGATTCTTTGTGACCTCTGAACTCCATTTCCCATGATTCTGCCCTGGGCTTATGAGCAACCCCCCAGATATTTAATATAAAAGCATAAGAAAAGCCTGCTGGATCAGGCCAATGGTCCATCCAGTCCAGCATCCTGTTCTCACAGCGGCCAAACGGATGCCTGCGGGAGACCTGCAAGCAGGATTTGAACACAAGAGCCCTCTCCCCTCCTGTGGTTTCCAGCAACTGGGACTCAGAAGCATTGCTTCCTCCAACTGTGGAGTCTTCAAGCCATCAACAGTCCTCCCCTCCATGAATTTGTCTAATCCTCTTTTAAAGACATCCAAGTTTATGGCCATCCCTGTGGGAGTGAATTCCGCAGGTTAACTACGTGCTGCACAAAAAAGCACTTTCTTTTATCCGTTCCAACTCTCCTAACATTCAACTTCAAAGGGAACGACTGTTGCAAGGGATTTATTTTTTTTAACTACTGAATTTCAGGCTGGAACATAGGAAGCATCCTTAAACCGGATCAGGCTATTGATCTGTCCTGCTCAGCATCATAATATTGGATAGAAGCAGTGCTTTCCTGTTAAGCACAATTGTTTAGTTGACATTGAAATGGAAATAACTCTGTGTGTGTTTGAATGTGTATTGCTGAAAGTTTAACTGGAAATTCCATTGGGGTGTACATATACTAAAGCTAAGAAGGGCTCTCTAGGCACCTAGATGGGTTGATAATAAATTGTTGGTGTTCTGTGTTAGCTCTCATGTGGTGTTTAACCTTAGATCTGGTGGAAGAGAAGTGTTCAATTGCAAATTGCCATCTTGGAGAATTGGTCTTAGGTCTTTCACTGGGAGTCACAGAAAACAAAGGATGTGCTTATGAAGTCTCTCTCCTGAAGAGAAAACAGGCTAATGGAGTCTGTGTGGAGAGAGACAGACCTCTGATTCTAGATCTGTTTGGAGTAATCTAATATCTCTAAGAAGATGAGCCTATGCCTGGACAAACATATGATTGTACGCAACTATTTGGATGCATCATTATTTGATTTTGTATCTGTTTTGAAAAAAGTTCTGTGAGTGAAACTTTTGAATTATGGGTCTGGAGAATTTTTATTTCAATAAGAGTCAGTATTTAGGCAAATAAAGAGTCAGTTTTTAGCCGTTTCAGCTGCTTCAAGCTGTGCAATATTAATACAGTCATACCTTGGAAGTCGAACGGAATCCGTTCCAGAAGTTCGTTCAACTTCCAAAGCATTTGGAAACCAAAGTGCAGCTTCTGATTGGCTGCAGGAAGCTCCTTTGGACGTTCAGGTTCCAAAGAACGTTCGCAAACTGGAACACTCACTTCTGGGTTTGCAGCATTTGGGAGCCAAAATGTCTGAGGACCAAGGCATTTGGGATCCAAGGAACGACTGTATCTGCAATATTCCTCTCCCCTGCCCTTGTTGAAATACCTTGATAATAGTGCCGTGGGTTCCAGCACAAAATGGCTGTCGTGGGCAGTGGGGAAAAGACATGGCAGAGAAGAACCATAGCTCAGTGGTAGAGCATCTGCATTGCAAGTGGGTCCTGAGTTCAACTCCTGGCATCACCAGGTAGGGCTGAGAGAGACTCCTGCCCTGGAGAGCTGCTGCCAGTCAGTGTAGACAATACTGAGCAAGACTCTGTATGAGTCCTAGGTTTCTATGTTCTCCATACCAGCACTGGGTAGATCTGTGGAGAGATTAGTGAACCTGTCACTGGATCCCTGAAGGCTTCATGAGTTTTCCTGCTATGCTTTTTCTTCTTTTCTTACCCAGGTCTTTGCCCAGAACATCACCACGGCCACGGCTACCATGTCACCCCCTGCCACCTCCTCCGCGACCGAGGCTTACGCGCGGACGCAGTACTGTAAGTGGCCGTGCGAATGTCCGAAGACGCCGCCCGTCTGCCCGGCGGGTGTCAGCCTGATGATTGACGGCTGTGAGTGCTGCAGCACATGTGCCAAGCAGTTGGGGGAGAATTGCACCGAGGCGGACACTTGCGACGTCCACAGGGGGCTGTACTGTGACTACAGCAGAGACAGACCTAGGTACGAAATAGGAGTGTGTTCACGTAAGTGATGTACTTCTTTCATACGGGTCATGGCGCTTCCTGTCGGTCTGAACGTGTCCCAGGCTGTTTCTTCTCTTAAAGTAGACTGAGAAAGGCAGGCTATTCAGTGGTACCTCGGTTTTTTAACATCTCCGTGGACGAACATTTCGGTTTTCGAAACGCCGTAAACCCGGAAGTAAACGCTTCGGTTTTCGAACACGCCTCAGACATTGAACATGCTGCGTAGCTTCTGCTGAGTGCAAGATCCTGAGGCCTAGCTGTCGGCTACTGAGTTTTCGGTTATCGAATGTTTCAGAACTCGAACGGGCTTCCGGAACGGATTATGTTCGAAAACCAAAGGTGCCACTGTAAATGCATCAAATAAAATTATAATAACCACAACAATAATGCTGTAAAGCATTGTCAGGGTTTAGTTTTCTTCCTCTTTGTGATCCTTTGCTTCTGGATTTGCCTTGTTCCACTCTAGCAACATCTGGCGACGTTGCTTCTTTTTATTTTTATTTATGTCAGAGGTTTTCAACCCTTTTGAGTCCATGATTCCCTTGACCAACTACATTTTTTCTGCGGCACCCCTGTGGGGCTCAGGAGCCCAGTTATGTCATCTCTTGCCTGCAGAACTAGGAGCCTCTCACTCTTTTTCGAACACCCTCCCTTGTTCCCTCAGACTCCTCTCCTTGGGAGTCCTCCAGGCAGCTGCAATTGCCGACCCTTGTCTCTGAGCTGCCCCCCCACCCCCACCCCAAAGAGAGGTGCCTCCTCACACTGCCCCACAGGCGCCTGGGAAGCACCCCCTGGCCAGCCCCAGAGGCACCATTCACCTGGGGAGCTTGTAGCCAGGGTTGCTGCAACAAACAGGGGGTTGGACTGGATGGCCCTTGTGGTCTCTTCCAACTCTATGATTCTATGATTCTAAACAGCTGTGCAAGCTTTTGGGAGGGAGAGATGTGAGGGGACATCAGAGGAGGGAGGGAGGGAAGGAAAGAGGGACAGAGGCCAGAAGCCCTGACCATCATTCAAGGCACCTCAGGGTGCCATGGCACATTGGTTGAAAACCACTGTTTTATGCATTTTCCAGTTTTCATTTTAAACCATACATATTTCATATTACATTGTTTCTGTGCAGATTTCCCAGTCTGACTTCAGTGGCATTCTAACAAAGCCTTAATTTGCTGCATCTGCATTAATTCTCCACCCTTTTTTATTTCCGTCATTTTCTACTGTTGTTCAAAGAATTACCCCTACTTGCAGATTTACTGTAATGCCATTTCTTTTGAGATATTCTATAAGGTATTCCCACTCCCTCCTTTGTCTTCCCAATTCTGGGCTGCATCAGTAGGAGTATAGCATCTAGATCAAGGGAAGTAATAGTACCACTGTATTCTGCTCTGGTCAGACCTCACCTGGAGTACTGTGTCCAGTTCTGGGCACCACAGTTCAAGAAGGATACTGACAAGCTGGAATGTGTCCAGAAGAGGGCAACCAAAATGGTCAAAGGCCTGGAAACGATGCCTTATTAGGAACGGCTTAGGGAGCTGGGTATGTTTAGCCTGGAGAAGAGAAGGTTAAGGGGTGATAT
This sequence comes from Zootoca vivipara, assembly GCF_965207765.1. Lineage (NCBI taxonomy): Eukaryota > Metazoa > Chordata > Lepidosauria > Squamata > Lacertidae > Zootoca > Zootoca vivipara. The sequence continues at coordinate 78,510,653 of NC_142591.1, forward strand.
GATAGCCATGTTCAAATATATTAAAGGATGTCATATAGAGGAGGGAGAAAGGTTGTTTTCTGCTACTCCAGAGAAGCGGACACGGAGCAATGGATTCAAACTACAAGAAAGAAGATTCCACCTAAAAATTAGGAGGAGCTTCCTGACAGTAAGAGCTGTTTGGCAGTGGAATTTGCTGCCAGGAAGTGTGGTGGAGTCTCCTTCTTTGGAGGTCTTTAAGCAGAGGCTTGACAGGCATATGTCAAGAATGCTTTGATGGTGTTTCCTGCTTGGCAGGGGGTTGGACTGGATGGCCCTTGTGGTCTCTTCCAACTCTATGATTCTATGATTCAATGATTCATCTGAGTTCCTTATTTGGCTGTCATGTTTGCTAATTCTGTGAGCTTTATCAATTTGTACAAGCATTTTTCATCTTTTCACACTTCTTCTTTTTCTTCTTAGCATCATTTCTTTGTTGCTTTGGGTGTTCCAGCTCACGGTTAAATTCAGACCAAAATATTTATTGCACGCTGTTCCAGAAAATTCAAGTTCCCAACCAATTTGTAAGGTTTGAGGTTACACAGTAAACACTCCAAGTGTCGAAATAGGATCGCCGGGGTATTGAAAACCTGGTTTGGCAAACCTAGGAGGGGGGAAACATGCAGATCTGCTTACAACTTGATCTCAAGTTTGGGAATTTCCCCCTGTATTTAAAACAAAATCCAACAAGCACAGCACCCCCCCTCACACACCCACACTCCTAAATGGGCAGGATCATTGTAGTAAAAGTGCAAAAACTCAATGGCTCAGTCCCATTTTTGTCTGCAGTTGAAACAGGATATTCTATGAAAACTGCAGGAGCTGTGTGTGTTCCTGTGGGAGAGAAATAAAGCAAAAACAAACTACTAGTTCCATACTGTAAGCATTTGTACAAACACCTGTGAACTCAAGACAAAAGGGGTTGGCTTTGAAAGTCTGTGATTTCACAAGTCGTAACCTGCACTGTGGATTTCATATTACCTTGGGAAGGGCTGTAGTTCAGCTTTGGAAACCCTGGAGAGAACCAGTGTCCTTCAATGTACTGTAGACCATACTGAGCCAGAGGGATCAATTCTTTGGCTCAGTATAAGGGCTCACCCACAGTTACCTTTTGCCCCACACTTTATAGGCATGAGTCCACACTTTTAACGCTCTGCGTCTGAACACTTTTCAGAGATCCCCGCTCCCGCCCCTTAACCCAGGAAAAACCACTCTTTAATGCCAAATCGGAACAAAGGGAAATTTGGGTTTCCAGTAGATTGCCATTCGCTCTGAATGAGTTGCTAAAAAGTGTGGGATAACCAACCTGCTTGTTGTTGTTTCGTCGTTTAGTCATGTCCGACTCTTCGTGACCCCATGGACCATAGCACGCCACAGACCAACATGCTTAAGTCTAATTAATTCATGAAGGGGTTAATGCCATAGTAAGCTGTCCTGCCAGGCTTAGCTAGATCACTTCACTTCACCTTGGGAGAAAGGAAGTCAATATATTCTTCCTTCGGTCTACCATGTGAACTCCTGCATGGAAAGAGGTCTGGGCTGGTTGCTCCAAGCTCAGACTGCATGGCTTTTACAAGCCATTATTGTGTTCCTGTACCAATAATTTAGGAATTTTCACCACTTTAAGCCAAGTTGTACTGCATGGTACTGCATGTAAAAGCACCTGAATCTCACCATGCAAGTACTAACAGGGGACTATTTAAAGGCGGGTTTTTTTTTTGTTTTTTTAAAGAATTATGCACAGAACATGAATAAGGATTTCTCCCTTCCTCATTAGAAGCTGGGGTCCAACTGTGAAACTGAAAGGTGGGAGATGTAGCATTGTAGCATTCATTGAATGTAGCATTCAGCCCGGACACTGAGGTCCAGCTCCGAGGGCCTTCTGCTGGTTCCTCCACTGCAGGAAGTGAGGTTACAGGGAACCAATCAGAGGGTAGCAGCACCCGCCCTGTGGAATGCCCTCCCATCAGGTGTCAGGGAAATAAACAACTATCTGACTTTTAGAAGACATCTGAAGGCAGCTCTGTTTAGGGAAGTTGTTAATATTTGATGTTCGATTGTGCTTTTAACTCTTTTGGGATCCGCCCAGAGTGGCTGGGGAAACCCAGCCAGATGGGCAGGGTATTAATAATAATAATAATGATAATAATAATAATAATTTGTTGTTGTTGTTGTTGCCAATGGAGCTGGCTTTAACATTCCTAGAGGATAATGCTGTTGGCTCCTAGTCACCATGGTTAGATGCTCCTTACATGATATGGGGCCGCATGCCTCTGGATACCAGTTGCAAACTGGGAAACAATGAGAGAAAGAACTACCTGCCCTTGTGCTCTGCCTGTTGGGCTTTCCATAGGCATCAGGTTGGCTGTGGAGGAAGGAAGGTGATGGACCACATAGGGTTTGGGTTTAATCTGGCAGGGCGTTTCTTAAGTTCTTATGTAAAGAAGTTCCTTTTCTCCAGGGAAGAAAGAAATCTGTGTAAATCAGATGGGTACTTACAATCCATATATCTCACTGCCTTCTGAAAATGTCATTGTTTCACCCAGTTTTAATTAGAGAATTAAACTGGCTATTACTACTACTACTACTACTACTACCGCCAAACCTCGGTTCCCGAACACCTCTGTTATCATACTTTTTGGCTCCCAAACAGTAAGTGTTCTGGTTTTCGAACGTTTTTTGGAAGCCAAACGTTCGACACAACTTCCGCTTGAGTGCAGGAAGCTCCTTCAGCCAATCGGAAGCCACGCCTAGGTTGTCAAACGTTTCGGAAGCTGAACAGGCTTCTGGAAAGGGTTACGTTTGACAATCAAGGTTTGACTGTGTTGTTGTTGTTGTTGTTGTTGTTAGGCCCCATACCCGTAGGTTTCAGGGCGGTTCACAACATAAAATTTGACAAATTTATGTTATGGTATTTCTGCATGTTTACGATTTTACATTGCAGTGTTTAATTTATTGTACCCTGCCTTGGTAATTTAAGGAGTGGGCAGTTTACAAAATGCTTATAAGTAAATAGATAACCTGCCCTTGCCTGGTGCTGTGTTAGAAGGGAGGGAGGGAGGGAGGGAGGGGAGGGGAGGGGAGGGGAGGGAAGGGGAGGGGAGGGAAGGGAAGGGAAGGGAAGGGAAGGGAAGGGAAGGGAAGGGAAGGGAAGGGAAGGGAAGGGAAGGGAAGGGAAGGGAAGGGAAGGGAAGGGAAGGGAAGGGAGGAAAACCTTTGTATTCAAAACCTGATCGTTGCTGTAAGTTGATATCAGATGTCATTTGAGCCTGGGCTTTTGAAACTCTCTCTCTCTTGATGGATTTCCCCGCTTCCTTTTGTAGAAATTGTCGGCCTCGACTGCATCCTCGATGGGGTCAGGTACAAGAACGGACAGTCCTTCCAGCCCAATTGCAAGTACAATTGCACCTGCATCGGAGGAGCCGTGGGCTGCGTCCCCACCTGCAGAGACTCCAAGCCGCCCCTCGTTTGGTGCCCCAACCCCAAACAGATTAAGTTGAAGGGGCAGTGCTGCGAACAGTGGGTCTGCGACGACTCCAAGAAAATCAGAAAGACCTCCCCACGGCACATCTCCTCTGCAGGTATTGGCGGTGTGTGTGCGTGTGTGTACCGTGTTTCTCATATTTTAAGGCATCCCCCAAAAATAAGCCATGACAGGATTTCAAAGGGTTGGTGAAAAATAAGACATACCCCGAAAATAAGCACTATCGCAAAGCCCCGACCGAGCGAGAGGCGAAGCCGCGGGACCCAGCAGGAGCTCCCTGCCTGCTTCCCCGAGCCGTAGCGCATCGGGGGACAGAGCCGAAGATCGGCGGGCGCTCCTTGCTGGGCTTGACAAGCCCGGCAAATAGCGCCCGCCGATCTTCGGACCTGTGCTGTGTGACAGGCGGGGGTGGGGGGGAAGCGGAGATCGTTCTCCGCTCTCCCCCCCCCCCGCCTGTCACCGAAGATCGGCGGGCGCTGTTTGCTGGGCTTGACAAGCCCGGCAAACAGCGCCCGCGTGCACTTTATTAAAAAATAAGACATCCCTTGAAAATAAGCCATGTTGTGTTTTTTTGAGGAAAAAATTAATATAAGACATGGGCCAGGGTGTTGAGACATTCACCGAAACTGGGGAGCCGACAGCACCCCTTCTTGTTCTCTCCCTCCAGGAGCCGGTGTCTCAAGCGGAACATGACCCAGGGACCGCAGTAGATGGGCACATAATTAGCAGAGCTTATCCACGCAGTGGTAGCGGAGAGGATGAGGCAGATGAGAGGCATCCTGCATTTTCATTAGCAGTTTATTTACAGCATTCTAAGTACACTTAGAAGAGAGAGCGAGTGGTGCTTCTCCTCCTTCTATAGTAACAGCATTACAGCATTACAGCAATCCAGCAATCAGCATGGCTGCAGAGCTAAGAGCAAAGAGCTACATGGCTAAGAGCAAAGAGCTACATGGCTACTAACTCATACAGCAAACTCAGCATATATCAGAAACGCCTAGACATGTGACACACTACCTCAGCAACATGTCTAACCCTTAAGGTATAATGCTTAAGGTGGAACTGAATTTACTAACACAGGGGTCAGGGATGGTGGGAATTGTAGTCTCAAAACATCTGGAGGGCCGAGTTTGAGGAAGCCTGATCTACCCTTCTAAGGTGGTTTTCCTCAAGCAGGGAAAAAGGCAGGAAGCTGTATTATACAGGGGCAGAGCACTGGTTCGTTTAGCTCATATTTAAGGCCACATTCGCACTATGCATTTAAACAAGCATCGTACCATTTTCAGCAGACATGGCTCCCCCCCCCAAGAATCCTAGGAACTGTAGTTTGTTAAGGGCCCTGTGAGTTGTTAGGAGACCCCGAGTCCCCTCGCAGAGCTACAATTGCCAGAGTGGTTTAAAAGAAAAGAAAAACCAAAAAACACCAGAATGCCTATGAAACAGGGGAATATCCAGGAATCCTTGTCTTGTCTTCCTGTGCCAGCATCCATCAGTGCCAGGTTCTTTTGTCCGCCAACCCAATCATCTTCATTAGACATTTAGAAGATTATTTCATGCCACCCTTCTAAGCAATGCGACAGACAGAAAAATAGAAGAGAAGATGAAGAAATTAGAAAAGAATGTACTACGGCACTGACAATACTGAATAGGACTTGTATTTTGTACATACTGGACTTGGGGGTCAACTGGAAAGCTACATTTTAACATATTATGTCACGATGCTGATTTTGACATTACAGTGGAACCTCGGTTTATGAACACCTCGGTTTATGAATTTTCGGTTTATGAACACCGTGGACCCATCTGGAACGGATTAATTCATTTTCCATTACTTTCAATGGGAAAGTTCGCTTCAGTTTATGAACGCTTCAGTTTATGAACAGACTTCTGGAACCAATTACACCCATGCTTCAGTTTATGAACGCTTCAGTTTAAGTACTCCGCGGACCCGTCTGGAACAGATTAATCCACTTTCCATTACTTTCAATGGGAAAGTTCGCTTCAGTTTATGAACGCTTCAGTTTAAGTACTCTGCGGACCGTCTGGAACGGATTAATCCACTTTCCATTACTTTCAATGGAAAAGTTCGCTTCAGTTTATGAACACTTCAGTTTATGAACAGACTTCCGGAACCAATTGTGTTCATAAACCGAGGTACCACTGTATAAGAAGCTGTATCTGATTTTTGAGAAGTAGTTTCTAGTAAATAGCTTTGCAATTGTTACTATACGGCATATTACGTTTATGTGTTTTTCTTCTTCTTTCAATTAGAGTGGTTTAACAGCCAATTCATCTTCACAGGGAACTCTGTGCCATTCCTGAGGATGACACATAAGCTCACCTAATGCCATGTGTTCCTTTCCTCTCTCTCTTTTTTTTTTTTACAGTTTACGAAGGGGAAATTGAGTCGTGGCAGAAAAACTGCATCCTCCACACCTCTTCCTGGAGCCCCTGCTCAAAGACCTGCGGGATGGGCACGTCCCAAAGAATCTCGAACGAGAACGACCAGTGCCGCCCGACAAAAGAGACCCGGCTCTGTAACATGCGCCCATGCGAAGAGGACATCGCCAAGCACATTAAGGTACTGGATAATACAGGCACAAGTCCTGCTTGTAGGATTGCTCTTGTTTCCCCAACCACCCACAAGATGCTCCCACAATTTCTCTGGGATGGCCACTCACTTTTTATGGCATTTCCAGATGATGCCAGTTCTAAGTCCTTGCCTTCTAGTGTTTTTCCGCATTCCCTTCCTGGGTGTTTTGAGACCAGAGTGGTCACTTACATAGGCTATCCAATTGCAGCTTTATCCTGTCCAAAGAGCTGGACAACATGATGGGGTATCAGGCTTCAGGGAATCGGCTTCCTACCCCCCTTTGGAAGTAGATAAGCAGAACAAAGAGAAAGGAGTCTCTTACCAGTTAGAAACTTTAATGATCACAGCGAGAGAACAAAGAATCCATTCCTAGGAATGATGGTGCTCCCAATTAAGGGTTTCACCCACTTCTTCCCTAGTCAACCACGTCACTACCGCATCTTGTAACCTGATCTCACAACTACTGTGCTTTCTGTGCTGCCACCTTATCTGCTCTTCTTGACCTTGGGCTGAGCAGATGAATGCTTTCCAGTGACAGTGAGTCTGTTAACTCTCTCTCTCCCAGTGCTTCTCCTCCTAGCTGTTCCCCATCCAGTACTTCCCAGCTTCTGCCTTCTGAACTATGTCCCTTTGCAAACCACTGTTCCAAATCTATACTGTGGGAAGATTCAGGATCCTGATCAGGAGCAGGGGGAGGGGGAGGCTCCCACCATTCCTCCTCAATGCAGCCCTCCTCAGCATGGTCCCTGACATGGGGGCACAGAGGATTCTGGGACTTGTGGTTTAATCGAGGGATTTCACAACTGGGAAGGAAGACTGCATAACCCAGGGATAGTCTACCTATAGCCCTCTAGATGTTGTTGGACTCTAGCTCCCATAAATCCCAGCCAGCATGGCCAATGGTCAGCGATGAAGACAGCTGAGAGTTTCTAGCACTTTCCAGCCTCCTTATAGTTCTTGGAGAAGTTTTATTCTGTTTTTGAAGTTTTGTTCTGTTTTTAATGTTCTGTTGAAAGCCGCCCAGAGTGGCTGGGGAAACCCAGCCAAATGGGCGTGGTAGAAATAATAAATTATTATGAGTATTATTATTACTGGAGGCATAAATAAAAACGTTAATCGATCAAGTTGATTGCTATCATCTCTCTCTCTCTCGTGTTGTTTCTAGCCTGGAAAGAAATGCTTAGCAGTGTACAGGAGGCAGGAGCTGATGAACTATACTCTGTCTGGATGTGTGAGCAAGGCAGCTTACCGGCCGAAATACTGTGGCGTCTGTGTGGACAATCGCTGCTGTACTCCTTACAAGTCAAAGACCATCGACGTGAGCTTCGAGTGCCCGGATGGGACGGGGTTCTCCAAGAAAGTCATGTGGATCAACGCCTGTTTTTGCAACCTGAGCTGCAAGAGCCCCAACGACATTTTTGCTGACTTAGCTCATTATCACGATTACTCTGAAGTCGCTAATTAAGTTGGCTGGGTATGATGGCATGCACAGGGAGGGAGGGAGGGAGGGAGGGAGGGAGGGAGGCGGGCGAGAGGCAACTCCAATGTTTTATTGCTCTGATTTTACAGAGGGTCGAAAATAAAAGAGAATCTTCCGTCTGCTGTATGTGAAAGCAAAACCATTTGTTGATTTAACCCCCCCTCTTTCTTCTTCTTCTTCTTCTAATCATCCTGTCCTAAGTCTGCTTTGATTCAAATGTCATTTCAAATGGTCTTTTAGCAACAGGGTTTTCTGCCGGGTGCCCTGGTTCTCAAATATTTTCTGTTCTCCTGGCTGCAGGGTAGACCTTTTGATTTATTATTTCCTTTGAGGTTTTGAAGCAGAGGTTGGATGGCCATCTGTCATGGATGCTTTAGATGAGATTCCTGCATTGCAGGGGGTTGGACTAGATGACCCCGGGATCCCTTCCAACCAACTCTAAGATTCTATTACTCTTTTTAAAGTGTAGGGCTTCATCTACATAAAACACTTCTTGCCCGTTTACAGCGGTACCTTGGTTTACAACCATAATCTATTCTGGAGGTCCATTTGTAAACCAAAACAGGTTGTAACCCAAGGCACGCTTTTGCCAATTCAGCCTCTAAATTTTTTTTGTTTGTAATCCAAAAAAATGGGTTGTAATCCAAAACGTATGCAAACCAAGACGTATGCAAACCAAGGTACCACTGTATTTTCTTTAAACAGGATTTCTATACCGCTTAATCCTCAAAACCTCTAAATGCTTCACATTAAATAGACAATAAAATGTACCAATTAAATCTGAGCGTGTACAGAGTAACTAGTGAGGGAATTGGGGACCTTTCCAGGGCCTTTGCAAATAGTTCCTTCATAGTGCAGCCAATGCACAGTCATTTATTTGGGAGAATTGGTCCTACTTGTGTGTACTACTACTACTACTACTACTAAATTTTTATTTATACCCCGCCCAGAAACCGGGCTCAAGGTGGCTAACAACAAATATAAAACATTGGTTAAAAACAACTTCAAAACAGCTTTAAAACAACATAAATTACAACATAAATGTAGCATCACCAGGGCTAACTAGCGAAGTTGGTCCTGCTATGGCCAGCAAGGAGACCAGGGAAGTATTTAAATGTGGGGATCCAGAAAGGTTTCTTCATAGAAAAAGGGAAGGGAAAAAGGAATGGAGGATCAGGCTAAATTGAAGGCCAGGCCGAATAACTCTGTCTTACCGGCCTTGCGGAAGGAGTTCAAGTCCCGCAGGCCCTAGTCTCATGGGACAGAGCATTCCACCAGGTCGGTGCCATCACTGAAAAGGCCCTGGCCCTGGTGGAGGATAATCTGGCTTCTTTAGGGCCCGGGACCCTTATGCTGTTATTATTCGCAGACCTTAGGGCCCTCTGCGGGACATACCAGGAGAGGCGGTCCCGTAAGTACGAGGGTCCTAGGCCACATAGGGCTTTAAAGGTCAAAACCAGCACCTTAAACCTGACCCGGTACTCCACCGGGAGCCAGTGCAGCTGGCAAAGCGCTGGGTGAATATGCTCCCATGGCAAGGACCCCGTGAGGAGCCTCGCTGCAGCATTCTGCACCCGCTGGAGTTCCTGGGACAGTTTCAAGGGCAGCCCCACGTAGAGTGAGTTACAGTAGTCAAGCCTGGAGGTGACCGTAGCATGGATCACTGTACCCCATCCTCTTCCTCTGCATCGTGCCTTTGCTGAGAATCCCAGGTAGGCAGAGTGCTGTTGGGCTCATGTCCTGTTTCAGGCTAATCACAGGCATGTGCTTGGCCACTGTGAGAACAGGACGCTGGACTAAATGGGCTTGATCCAGTAGGATCAGGTTATGTTCTTTAAACTGGAGGCACCGGTGCATAAACAATGTGCAAAACTTCTGTGGGCTTGGTCTTCTCTTAGTGAACAGATTCAGCCCAAAGCGCTGCGGTCAGGTGTAAGGAAACCAAACTATACAATCAAGAGATGGTGCAGGAATATTCCAGCGGCTGGAGAATTGCCTTTAAGAGATGGAACAGCCTATGATCTGGCGAGAATCTGGCAGCAGAAGAGGCACCACAATTATCTCATGCTACACAGACTTCGCAACAAAGCGTTGCCCAGGCAGGGTGCATTCCCTATTCATTGAGTTCTGAAAGTCCCTATTGTGAGACAGCGCATGACGGTCACATTGTGCAATGGGCAGCTACGAGCGGCCCAGAAGAACAAAGCGCCTCTTCAGAATTCTGTGCTGAAAACAATGCTCCCAAGGTGAGATGGTACAGAAAAAGGGAAAACGTTGAGGAGGCCAGGATTGGGTTAAATAGGAAATGACTCCCTCAAAAGGAGGTTGAAGACAGACAAGGGTTTGCGATAGGGCTCAAAGTGGTTGTTGAGAAGGGTCACTTATCCCCACATTGCACAGAGCTCTTTCATGCTTTCCTTGTGTCTCAGGCTAAACGGGTTTTTGGAAATGAATGGGGCAGGCAGCTACAGAAATTGGATTTAAGGTCACCCTTAAAGGCAACTCTTCCTAAGCTATACTTCCACACAAGTGCTGGACTCCTGCAAATTTTAAAGTGCGGTTCTCCAGCCAAGCGGTGTGTACAGAAATGTTTATATCAGGATGATGCACATATCATATATCAGGATGATGTAATGATGCACATATTATAGTGAAAATAACACACAAGGCATTCTATTTAGGGAACACTAACTTGCAAAAATGCGTACAGAAGGAATGTCACCTACAAAAATGTGTGTGCTAGGAGTATTGCACACTTAAAGGTTGATTTAATTCTCATGAGGACTTAAAAAAACTATTTAAAAAAATTGTGAACTGATGTCAAAATGTGGAAGAATGAACGCAAGAGGCTGGAAAAATGAGAAACCCAAATGGACAGATTCATTCATCACCACCTGCAACCAAATGTTGCAGCGTGGAGAGCTGCTCTTCCAGATTCTAGTTGCTCCATTCCATTCCCTAATTCTAGGTCCTTAAAGGTAAAGCATTTTATGGTCACTGAATATGCTCAGTTCTTGCCGGACTAGGGTTTTTATTTGGTGGGTGTGGGTAGAGTCACCCCCTCCCAAAATCAAAAAAAAAAAAAAGATTGCAGGGATAGGATTAATGAGGGTGAGAAAGTGGTGGGGATTCGCCCCTTTTTTGCTGCATCGCCCTGCCAATGAAAACTCTCCCCCAATAACAAGTCACCCAATGAGGAAAGCTGTTGTTGGCACCAATGCTAGCGTCTGTCGCACAGCAAATAGCAGCTTGGGAGAGAAAGGTTGGCCGTCTCCTGCAATCCCACATGTCGTGACCTTAATCTTGATCTCACATTGCTTTTTAAAAAACAACAACAACTCAGGAACACTAAACACAATCTCACATTTACTGCACCATGATATCTGGCATTCTGAAAATTTGGTAATGTGGTGCCCCGAGGGAGCCCAAAATTTGGCACCCCCAAATGGATCTTCTCAATAACAGATCTTCTCCACCTGCACTGCCCTAAATCCGGGGCTGGTGGTAAGGAAGGGGATCCTGTCTTAAAGCACTTTCCACTCTCTTAAAATCAATTGATTGTCTGCAACCTTTGCTTATACAGTGGTACCTCAGAAGTCAAATGGAATCCGTTCCGGAAGTCAGTTCGACTTCCAAAACATTCGGAAACCAAGGCGCGGCTTCCGGTTGGCCGCAGGAAGCTCCTGCAGCCAATCATAAGCCACAGAAGTTGCGTGGAACGTTCGGGTTCCAAAGAACGTTTGCGAACCAGAACACTCACTTCTGAGTTTGTGGCATTCGGGAGCCAAAACGTTCGACTCGCAAGGCATTCAGGATCCAAGGTATGGCTGTATAAACTCTGGATCTCCCCCACCTGCCCTGCCCTGACTGATCCAGCAATTGGGGGGGGGGGTGTTAAAAGCAACTAAGGCAGTACCTCCTGTGGCTCCCCACAGCTTTCTGCCCCAAACACAGCAGGTTGATTCATTTATCATCGAATACAAAGGTGCCCTTTGGCATGGCAAATGTACCGTGTTTCCCCTTGTTTAAGACGTAGTCAGAAAGTAAGCCATGGCAGCATTTTTTAGCATTAGTGAAATCTAAAACACCCCCCGAAAATAAGACATACCTCCATGCGAGACCGCCGAGCGCCCCAGCCAGCCAGAGGGGCCTGGAACCGGCTGCTGTTGCTGCAGCAGCGCCTGGCCTCTTCTTTTCTTTTCTTTTCTTTTTTTGGGCTGCCCGAGGCCTGCCGCCCCGCCACCGGAACCGGCGGCTGCAGAGCGGAGCGCTCCGAAGCGCCGAGCGCTCGGAGCGCCCTGCAGCGCCTGGCCTCTTCTCTTTTTGTTTGGCTGCCCGAGGCCGGCGGCTGCAGAGCGGAGCGCGTGGCCTCTTCTTTTGGGGGGAGAGCTGCCCGAGGCCTGCCCCCCGCCACCGGAACCGCCTCGGTGCCGCGCAGAGCGCCCAGCAGCACCCCGAGCCAGTGGCCTGGCCCCTCCGAGGAGGCCTTAAGGTACAAGACATCCCCTGAAAATAAGACACCGTGGTTTTTTTTTGAGTAAAAAAAGTTATAAGACGGTGTCTTAAAAAGGGGGAAACACGGTAGCTTTCCGTAAGACCACCACAAGAGGCTGACCCCCATTGAAACCTGCTGCTGAGCGCTTCCAGGCACGAGCCACACAGACTGGCCTCCTTTGCCCGGGCAGGAATAGGATTTGGTCTGTGCCAAATGTGGGTCTGCCAACAAGGTTTCGATGCTCATGTCACACTGCCTTGCCAAGGGCTTTTCACAGTAGCAGGTGTGTGCCCAGTTATCTCAAGGAAGATTTGCTTGCATCCTGCCCCATCTTAAAGCTAAGCTGCTTAGAGAACTAGCCGGGCCCATGTCCCCCGTCGACGGGACAATTATCTGTATCTGGGACAAGGCTCAGAAATAGCATAATGTACGCTTGGCAAAAGCGTCACGTTGTGGCGGCTTGTTCTAAGCAGAGACGGCACATGTGAACCTGCTTCTCCTCTTCTGTACCTGAGCTGCCCCCACAGCAGTAGTTCTGTTGCGAAGAGGTGGCCTTCGTCAAACAGGTATATAGAAACGAAACTGATGGAGAAAGAAAAACTCTCCTGCCCTGTCAGGAATATATTCAAAATTAAGGTTCTTGAAAGCTCCAGGGCTTCATAAATTAATGTATCCATATAATACAATTTATAAAATATGCGTTGAAGCTCAACATAAAAAAAAACCAAGATCATGGCCACTGGTCCCGTCACCTCCTGGCAAACAGAAGGGGAAGAAATGGAGGCAGGGAGAGATTTTACTTTCTTGGGTTCCATGATCACTGCAGATGGTGACAGCAGTCACGAAATTAAAAGACGCCTGCTTCTTGGGAGAAAAGCAATGACAAACCTAGACAGCATCTTAAAAAGCAAAGACATCACCTTGCTGACAAAGGTCTGTATAGTTAAAGCTATGTTTTCCCCAGTAGTGATGTATGGAAGTGAGAGCTGGACCATAAAGAAGGCTGATCACCGAAGAATTGATGCTTTTGAATTATGGTGCTGGAGGAGACTCTTGAGAGTCCCATGGACTGCAAGAAGATCAAACCTATCCATTCTTAAGGAAATCAGCCCTGAGTGCTCACTGGAAGGACAGATCGTGAAGCTGAGGCTCCAATACTTTGGCCACCTCATGAGAAGAGAAGAATCCTTGGAAAAGACCCTGATGTTGGGAAAGATAGAGGGCACAAGGAGAAGGGGATGACAGAGGCCGAGATAGTTGGACAGTGTTCTTGAAGCTACCAACATGAGCCTGACCAAACTGCGGGAGGCAATGGAAGACAGGAGTGCCTGGCGTGCTCTGGTCACGAAGAGTCGGACATGACTAAACGACTAAACAACAACAATCCATGCATAGGTTGAATGTGTGTTGATCTGTTGGCATGCAACACCGGCCACACCCCAGGAAACAGCTTGGACTGGATGGCTAAAACTAAAGCTGAGGACATCTGATTAGTCTCCAACCCTCTGAGTTAGGGACTTCCCCTGCATGCAAAGATAGGCTCCAGCAGATTGTGAGGAGAGGCCAATACTTGGGTCCCATGGCCAAGAAGGCAGTTTCTGCACGTACAGTAGAGGGAAGTGAGACAGATGGAGCTCACCAACCTGGGAAGGTTGCCCATCTAGAAGAAAGAAAATATCCTTCTCCTTGATGATACACCTCTGCTGCCTTGCAGAAAATCTTTGGGAAAAGAAAAGGCCAAGGAGTAAACCGTACACAACTCCAGAGTCGATCCCTAAGATGGTTGCATGGTGTGACGGATTGGGCTTAGTTTAAGGGCTTGGGAATATATCCAGGGTGTTAAGAGTTAAGTTGCACTCACTCTGTTAAGAGTGACAGTTGGCTGCTGAAAGGTGGGACATTCTGCACTTTAAAAGAAGGGAGCAGCTGTTGGTCAGAGGAAGAGGGCGGGAGAGAGTGGTGACTGGAAGTGAGAGGGTGTGGGGCCAGGATAGTGGTGACTAGGAGAGACTGAGTTGGAATTATTGTTATTCCACTGAATGAAGATATGATATTGTAAACAAAGGGAATACTGAAACCGGTGTGTTATATTAAAAATAAAGTCTTGTTCTTGTTGTGCAAAGAAATGTCGTCGACTGTTTGATCCAGCAAGGCGGGCGGGCTCAAAAGGTGGTGAACTTGAAGAAAGAGACACTAGGACTTACAGGGTGATAAATCAGGTCCTCGAGGGACGAGAAGCTCAGGAGCGCCACATTGTTGCCCTGTGTGCTGAGGTAACAGTAACAGGGAGGGACCCTAAGTGAGGGAAGCCCTGGACTTGAGGCAAAAAGGAGCTTTATTCCCAGTAACCCAGAGCCAAGCCATGGTACCTGGATAGGTGTACCCTTGTTGTTAAAAGACCTTAACTGGAAGGGAAGATTGCTATTTTAGGCGGACCTCGAAGTACTGGTGGGGCGGGGGTTTAAGAGAGTCCTGCTCTTCGACACGGAGAAATAAAAAGCAACAGGGGGAATCTGAGAGTCAGAGGAGGGGTCCGTTGCACATGGCATCTTGTATGCCTCGTTCTGGCAACTGCTGCAGCTGAGCTGGTGCCAAACGCATTGCTCTGCTTTCCTTTGGACCAAATCAGGGAGGTCGGTGTGTGTGTGTGTGTTGTCGTCGAGGCAGCCCAGGGTCTCCGTATACCTGAAAGCCCGATATACCTGAAGGAACGTCTCCACCCCTATCACTCAGCCCGGATACTGAGGTCCACCTCCGAGGGTCTTCTGCTGGTTTCCTCACTGCAAGAAGAGAAGTTACAGGGAACCAGGCAAAGGGCCTTTTCGGCAGTGGCGCCCTTCCTGTGAAACACCCTCCCTTAGACATCAATGAGATAAAAGGACTACACAACTTTTAGAAGACATCTGAAGGCAGCCCTGTATTGGGAGGTTTTTAATGTTTGATGTTTCATTATGTTTTTATATATGCTGCAAGCTGCCCAGAGTGGGGAAAGCCAGCCAGATGGGCAGGGTACAAATTATTATGCCCAGACTTACATCCTGGGGAGGTCACTTAGGTACTGTACTGCTAACACAGCAGTTTAACTTCATCCTGGTTCTTGAGACAGTCAGGTGCCAGCAACAATGCTAGATAAGGCGATTTGCATGTGGGTTGCCCCATATTTATTTTCTGGCTCCCCCAGATTGGGCTGATAAGGACTTTTCTCAGTGTAGACTAGGGCTGGGGGACCTGAACCCCTCCAGCTACTGCTGGACTCCCATTCCTATATTCACTGACCATTGGTCAAACTGGCTGAGGCTGCTGCTTGCTGGGAGTCCAACAGCTAGGTCATAGGTCAGTGATGGCGAACCTATGACACGTGTGTCAGACATGACACACAGATCCCTCACTGCTGGCACGCGCCCCATCGGCCCATTCACGCTGTTGTTGTTGTCCCCCCCCCATTTGTTCTCCCGCTCCTCCTACAGCTTGTCTCCGCTACAGCTCGTCTCCGCTGTTAAAACCCGATCCCTTTTTTTGTTGTTGTTGCTGGTAGCCAGAGATTGGTTTTTAACCCTTTCTGTGCTGTTTTTTCCTGGCGCTTTGGCAGACTATGATTGGGTGTAACAGCGGTCGTTTTTTAACCCGTTCTGTGCTGGTTTTTTTTTGCGCTTTGGCAGACTCTGTCGGTGCTGCGTGTTAGTTCCAGCGAAGGTATTATTCGTCATTTATTTCTGTTCTCTTCCCCCCCCCAAAATTGGGGCATCCCCCCCAAAAAAGCAAAGCAAGTTTTGCACCCCCCAAATAAACCTCCCAAGACTTTGGTCAGCAGCTCCCCACAAAAAGCTCAACAACTCTGGGTACTTTGTGATAAATAAGGGGTTTTTCGTTAGGTTAGGTTAAATAATTAGTTTTTGGTTTATTAAATACAGTTATATATTACAATTATACATTTTTGTTATTTAAACTACAAATATCGTGAAATTATGGTTTTTTCCCTCAGAGTGACACACCACCCGAGTTATGCTCGGTTTTTTGGCAATTTTTGACACACCAAGCTCAAAAGGTTGCCCATCACCATCATAGGTTCTCAACTTTGGGTTCCCAGATGTTCTTGAACTAAAACACCCATCACCCATCATCCCTGACCACTCGCCATATTGGCTAGGAATGATGGGTACTGCAGTGCAATGTCTGAGAAAGGCTGCTGTAGACAAATCTGAGCCAGATCCACCCGTAGCCTGACTCTATAGGGCAGTTTCCTATAACCAACCCTATTGTAAATCACTAAGATGTCACCTAGGAAATTCTTCATAAATGAAGTCAGTTGCGATTCTCAAGGTTGACTTCTTCCCAGTTGAAGTTCATGGTTGCACATGCTGCCTTCAACATAGCCAGACCCACCCAAATTATGCACATCCCCGATTTTCCTGTGTCACTGAAAAAGGTGTACACCCCAGTGTTCATGTAAGGCCCGGCAAGTTTGGAGGTTGTTTTGGGCCTGGTCATCCCAACCTACAAGAGGTGAAGAGTAAATCTAAATGTGGTTGTGAGCAGAATACATGCTATGCTACATAAAGGTCCTTGGAGAACCAGCGCCTGACGATCCAGACTGTATATCATTCAGTATCTTGTCTCCAACCAGTCAACTGGATACTTCTGGATCCAAAACCCAAAAACTTATTTCCAACACCTGACTGTCAGTATCTGACTCTGATTACGGGCATTCTGTTTAGCATCATGGCCAACAGCCATAGGTATAGCTTTATCGATCTGCCCAGCTAGTGATCATCATCACTACTCAGGGTATGCAGTAAATTCCAAAAATATGTTTTGTCAACAAGTACTTCCACTTTTCTGTTTTGAAACTACCACCCATTTCCTTTGTTGAGTGACCCAGCATTAACATGGGCTGGGGACAGAGAGAAATCTCTGTTTGTTCAGCCTGTACAATTCATGTTATATAACCTGCTTTCATAACCTTTTTTTTTTATTATAAAAAGCAAGATAACTGTGTTAGACTTTGCATTCACAAGTCATTTTATTGGTCTTCTCTATACCCTTACCAGTGTCAACCAGAACTGCAGCCATTTTTTATGAAGGAAATTAGGGTCATGCTTTTTCTCTTCTTTTACACTGCTGCCAACTAAGTTGACATTTACAGCAAGCTGTCCATCCAACAGCCATATTACCTTTCCTGGCCAGAAACAGCAAATCTCACACCATCAACATTAAAATATGAAATTATCAACATCAACATGCTTTACACTTACACTTACGAAAACACAATTTTGTTTCCCAGTTTGGATGGTTCTGACTACTCTGGATCTTGAATAATTTGTTGTTATTGGCAAACTTACCTATGTCATGGCTCACCCAATCCAGGTAATTTTAAGAGTAAAAGTACAACAACAACTTATTATTTATACCCCGCCCATCTGGCTGGGTTTCCCCAGCCACTCTGGGCGGCTTCCAACAGACATTAAAATACTAAACATTAAATCTACTAAACATTAAAACCTTCCCTAAACAGGGCTGCCTTCAGATGTCTCCTAAAAGTCTGGTAGTTGTTTATCTCTTTAACATCTGGTGGGAGGGCGTTCCACAGGGCAGGTGTCACTACTGAGAAGGCCCTCTGCCTGGTTCCCTGTAGCTTGGCTTCTCGTAGCGAGGGAACCACCAGAAGGCCTTCGGCGCTGGACCTGAGTGTCCGAGCAGAACGATGGGGGTGGAGACGCTCCTTCAGGTATACTGGGCTAAGGCCGTTTAGGGCTTTAAAGGTCAGCACCAACACTTTGAATTGTGCTCGGAAACGTACTGGGAGCCAATGTAGGTCTTCCAATACCGGTGTTACGTGGTCTCAGCGGCCGCTCCCAGTCACCAGTCTAGCCGCCGCATTCTGGATTAATTGCAGTTTCCGGGTCACCTTCAAAGGTAGTCCCACGTAGAGCGCATTGCAGTAGTCCAAGCGGGAGATAACCAGAGCATGCATCACTCTGGTGAGACAGTCTGCGGGCAGGTAGGGTCTCAGCCTACGTACCAAATGGAGCTGATAAACAGCTGCCCTGGACACAGAACTGACCTGCACCTCCATGGACAGCTGTGAGTCCAAAATGACTCCCAGGTTGCGCACCTGGTCCCTCAGGGGCACAGTTATCCCATTCAGGACCAGGGAGTCCCCCACACCTGCCCGCCTCCTATCCTCCAAGAACAGTACTTCTGTCTTGTCAGGATTCAACCTCAATCTGTTAGCCACCACCCATCCTCCAACCGCCTCCAGGCACTCACACAGGACCTTCACTGGTTGATTTGAAAGAGAGGTAGAGCTGGGTATCATCTGCATACTGATGAACACCCAGCCCAAACCCCCTGATGATCACTCCCAGTGGCTGCATGTAGATGTTAAAAAGCATGGGGGAGAGGACAGAGCCCTGAGGCACCCCACAAGTGAGAGCCCAGGGGTCTGAACACTCAAGCTCCAGTACTGAACTAATTTCTCCCCAATGTGAAAATGTTACATTTATCCTCATCTCCTGCTTCCTGATGTTTTAACCCATTTGATGATCCATAAGAGAATGCACTCAAGGCAGTTTAAGTGATCCATACAAGTAGTGTGGTGCATTTTCAATCACCTGAGATGGACTTTCTGTTGTGCAGGGTCAACTGAAGTGCAGGGCCAACTGACGTGGGAGAGTCAAGCTCATACTTTTTTTTTTTAATCCTTATCTCAAGGATCACCATCATTTTTAGGACACAAAATAGATGCAAAACTACTGCAAAGTTACAAATTTATTTTTGAAATAAATACAAATAATTCATTAATAAACTTTTCTGAAATAGACAAGTTTCGCCTCTCAATTACCATCTGTTCCTCCTCCTCGTGAACCACCCAAGAAACTCTGCAGTTGTCATTTTAAAAATAGGTGATTTGCCTACACTAGAGCTTAGTTCTCTTTGAAATACCAAAGATATTCAGGTGTAGAGATGCTTGAAGTTTTAAATGCCAAAAATCATGAGCTATATTACAAATTGTGAAGTAGCAAATAGAAAGCCAGTGAAAAATAATCTTTAAAAAAAAACAACCATTCTAATGCTGGAAATCTGTTGCGTTGCCCACTGTTCCCCAAAATACAGCTCTGCAGACATCAGGGCAGGCCGCAGAATCAATACACCTCTACATTCACAGTCATCAAAATCTCCATTGCAGTCTTGCATCTCTTGCTCATGAACAGTGTGGAAAGTATTCATCCAGCACTAGGTCTTAATCCTGAAATGCTAGGGGCCGACCAACCTGGCAGTTGACTATAGAGCACTTTATAATCATTACACAACTTTCCCACATTCTAAGAGAACTTACTGCTGGTCCTCCAACCACCACACGCATTACTAAGTAGCCACAAGGCCAACTGATTTTGTCATATCCAAACATCCTTTTGAGGTCCAAAACGTAAGACCAATTGCTGGCATGCTTTTGACAATAATTTGAACCTTGGCCTTTACTCGCTCAAGCAGTTTTAGTTCTAAAAGGAAAAAGACTGCCACTAAATAGCATGAAGGCTTAAGATTTCGTTTGCCTGAAATTGCAATACATTCCCTATTTTAATTATATATATATATATATATATATATATATATATATATATATATATATATATATACATACACACACACACATAAAATTAACAGGCCTTGAACACTACACACAAGGCCAGACATAAATTCCCATTCGATTAATATGTACAGATTGAGTAAATCCACCTTCAACCTCACTTTCAGACTTTTTCTAAAAGTCTCCAGTCATGCATTGCTTTCCCCAAAGCAAATTATTTAAAGTCACATTGGGAAAGGGCTTTTTTTTAATAGTGTAAAAAAGGGAGGGGGTTGCAAGAGATGGATCATCTTCAAAGGCAAGATCCTAGGTAGCTTAGGTTTCAATCTTGGTGATCAAATGCTGTTAGCTTCACCACTGGACAAGTTTTAAAGCAATCTAGAATTAGTTGGAGAACAGAATAGCAGCAACCTCTGTTAAGGGAACAGAGAAACTTGAGATGCGTGCTTTATTGGTCCCTGCTGAACTCTAGTTGGGGGACAGAGTCATGTGTTACAGAAAACACTTTAGGTTAAGTATCAAGATACACAGTAGGTGGTGGTTAGGTCTCACTTCCAATTCAAGCCCCTTTCATTTAACAAGAAACTTCCATTGACTTGGGGCTGGTTTGTTCAGTGTTGTTTGCAGAGTTGGGAGTGAGCTCAATGTGAGTGTCAGTGTGAGCACGACTCCGGACGTTATCGCCAGTGTGGGCTCTGCTGCGGTTTCCTTCGCCAGTGTGGGCTCTGCTGCGGTTTCCTTCGCCAGTGTGGGACCTGCTCCTGGTCCCTTCAAGGGAGGAGACACTGGAACCAGATGCTGTGCGGGATCTCATCAGTCTGGTCATGCTTGCAGAAGGCACTGCAAACGAAATACAAGTGACAGGTGAAGATTTGTTTGTTTGTTTATAAATAAAGTCCTCCTGTATTGGTTAATGCAAATAATGAAGATCAGTGACCAGAATAGGCAACACATAAGACGGAAAATTAGATATGGAAGTGCTTGTAATCCAATGGATTGGAGAAAGATACAGAATAAACGGCATTTTTCGCTCCGTAAGACTCATGTTTTTCCTCCTAAAAAGGGGAAATGCCTGTGCATCTTATGGAGCGAATGTGTGGTCCCTGGAGCCAAATTGCCCAGGGGCAAAAAGCAGATTGTGTGTGTGTGGTTTTTTTTTTAGAAAGAGAGAAGGGGGTGTTGAAAGGAAGCCGCTGAGCAGCTGATCGGCAAACGATTGGGAGGGAGATAAGGGACGCTAGCAATAAAGGAGGCTGCCTGGGAGGGGGGATGTAAAGACAGTGAACTTGCAAGAAGAGGAGACAGGAATACTAAAACAAGCAAGGAGGAGAGAAATTAGAAGAAAAGGAGGAGCAAAAAACTGCTCCAGCTAAGGAAGACGCTAAGGGAAACAAGACGGAAGGGAGTACTGTATTGAAAGGAAGCCACTGAGCAGCTGATCGGCAAGCAATCAGGAGGGAGATAAGGGACGCTAGCGATAAAGGAGGCTGCCTGGGAGGAGGGAGGTAAAAGCACATGGATCCTCAGGATTTTTGCTAAGGCTCAAAAACGTGGTTACAAAGCACTGATCCACGTGGATTCTCAGGATTTTTGCACTGGGCTACCCCAAACTCACCAACAAATCACATATCATGTCTGTGGCCACAGCATGAACCACAAAAATCATACATCCACTGTTTCGTTCAGAATATATTTTTTCATTGTTTTCCTCCTCTAAAAACTACGTCTTATGGTCAGGTGCATCTTATAGAGCGAAAAATATGGTGTGTAGACCATCAATAAGATGCACCAGGGAAGGAAGATATGCTTGCATGAAAGAGTTTAAGGAAAGCACACAGCCAAGTCCAGGAATAAGAACCTGAAGGAAGATTTGAGGGGAAATTGGCCTAAGTGCCTAGGAACAAAAATGGATTGCAGCAGGAAGTGGATTAAGAAGGGAGGTTTGAAAGCCTAAGGTCAGTAAACCACAGTGCTGAGGTCAAAAGTGGCACTGGGCTGTATTGTGTGTGTTTAGGGAAGCTTTTAATGTTTAATAGACTACTGTATTTTAATATTCTTGGAAGCCGCCCAGAGTAGCTGGAGAAACCCAGCCAGATGGGTGGGGTATAAATGATAGATGATGATGTGTGAGAGATGCATATGCGAGGCAGTGTGGTGTAGAAGTTAGGGTGCTGGACTACTGAGCACAACTCAGCCATGAAGCTCCCTGGGTGACTTGGAGCCAGTCACTGTCTCTGAGTCTCACCTACTTCACAGAGTAAATCAAAAAGTAAATCTAAATCAAGAAACAAGACTGGGAGTTCTGAATAGGACAATCATGAGGCGGATTCAAAGTGTGTTGACCACAACGTACTTAGAAATCCCCTTCAGACCTTTCTGCTTGATATCGGAAGGTCTAAGCCAGGCTTCCCCAAACTAAGGCCCGGGGGCCAGATGCAGCCCGCGAGGCTGTTTTATGTGGCCCCTGGTGAACCCCACTGCCCGCTGCCACCGCCCGCTCTTAACAGCGCGGTGCAGCACAGCTGCCCACTTCCGGGTTGCCGGAGTGTCAGAAATAGCTTGTGCGCATGCGCAAGCATCATTTCTGGCGCACTTCCATGCCGGAGGAGGCCCATGCGCATAAGCTATTTCCGGTGTCCCAGCGACCTGGAAGTGCACCGGAAATCACGTGTGCGCAGATGTATGGGAGCATGCTCCCGCACGCTCCAGCCCGCAGCGCAATCAGCGCTGGCGGCACCGGTCCCCGGCAATTTAAGTTTGGGGACCCCTGGTCTAAGCCAAGCAGGCACATGTAGGGATGTGAGTGGTGCAGCTTGTGTACATGCCGTCTCCCCAAAGGTATTCACCATAAACGCCTGAACATAGCTAATGTGCTGCTCCAGTTTAGGACAAAGTTGATATCCCTTTAAGGGAGTCCAATACTGATGCACCCAAACTTGCACATTTTAAAACCCAGCAATTCTAGAATATAACTTTCGCCAACAAGAGAGATCCATTTAGTATGGCAGCTTAAGAGGACACTGCACATTTATTTCGAAACAAACATGTACTTACTGTATCCCATGCCCTGTATGAAGTACTTGAAAGCTTCAGCGAGCTTTGCAGGCTGTTAAAAGAAAATACCACATTTTTTAAGAAGTTGAAAGTTACCAATGGCAAACTGTTTTCAGTTTTGGACTCCAGTCTTCCAGTAACAGTAAGCCATGGAAATTAAAAAATGCTACTATGCCATGTTATCACTTCTAGGCCAGAAGCCAATTTTCTTTTAAAAGTGTGCTTGCTAAAACTCCTGCTAGTGGGTACACATAACTGAGAAAGAAGACTGGAGGTTTTGATGCGCGTTGCATCATCGTAGAGAGAAGTGCAATGCAGCTATGGTGAGCTTTTATTGAGAGGGTCGGGGCTACCATTTGGAGGGCAGGGCTACCATGGAAGTATTTTAGAAAGGATGTATATTTTAGAAAGCAGTTGCAAACAGAGTTTGGAATTCTGTAACAGAGTCTCTAAGAAACCCATCACTGCAAAGCTATAGCACTCTAGGCCAAACCAGTAATACTAGGTTTTAATTCGAAGCAGAGCGTGATTTCACTCCTGCCATCGTGTTCCCCACACCTTCAAACAGTCTGGACTTCCTCACCCCAGCATGCATTCTCTTCAGTAAGATCTTACCTGAGAAACCTGAGGAAGACCACCGCAGTCAGCCATCTGCAAAAATTAATAAAAGTATCAATCAATCAATCAATCAATCATTTATTTATTTATTTATTGTGTTTGAATAAAAACCATTACACATTCAATTGCAGATCCAACACATCAATTAAAACCTGTAAAAAGAAATCCAGAGATATACATCCATTTACAATAAGTCAAATTTAGGAGGTTGCAGAAGTACAAGTTAGATAAATGTACTGTATTATGTGTCAAGATTTAGTTAAGTGATATGATGTTTATGTGTTCTTAAGATTAGAATTATATTAATAGATTTTGTGCACTGTGTATTGAGAAAGGATTAAGAGTATTATTTAGATTAGATCATTATGAAAAAGATTGCAATCAAGATTTATAAAGTGCTAAGTAAGTGATATATAGAAATGTAGTTGGGAGGGAGGGGAGGAAGTCGATAAAGATACGGAAAATAAGATTGATTGAAAATATTGTTGTTTATGTTGTTGTGTATTGTCATTTATTATGTTTTTTGTATATTGTATATTATGTTCTTTTTATGTTTTGTTATTGCAAAAAATCAATAAATATATTTTTTTAAAAAACAAAAAACAATAAGTCAAATTAATTTATTACCTGCACAGTCTACAACATTGTCTTTTATATAGCTAGCACAAATACTTTTAGCAGCTTTAGCAAATAGGGTTGTTTTGTATGTGACAAGCGGATCACAGTCAGATAATAGCCAACCTATTTTACCTTCAGGGTTCTATCCCAGTAGCGGTGCCAGGATCTGTTCCAAAAATCTCTTTTGGGGTTTTTGATAGAGCTGACAATGGAATATATTATGGGGGAGATCTTCTTACCTCACAACCCCACAAATACAATATCTTAAATGCCTTAGAACATTTCTATATCTTTCACCTAAGAGTAAGATTAAAATATATGTCTAAGTGCGGGTTCTTTTTGTGTTGAGGAGTTACTCATTAAAGAATCCTATTTTGTTATGCCAGATTGACAATCTACTCACAAATTCCCCCCATCCCTTCAGTAGTACCTAAGACCAGGGTGGATAAAAATCAATGATTTAATTTTTTTTTTTTTAAAAAAAATCGATTTTTTTTTTTAAAAAAAATAAATCAGATTTTTAAAATAAAATGCTTTTGGAGGAAAAAATCTTCCTAAAGATAGTTTTCTATTTAAGTGACATTATAGTCCAAATGCTATTCATCAGGAAATAAGGATTTGTTTAAAGTTTTTCATGTGTGCTAAAACTCAGTCTGGTTTTTTTTATATAAAAAAATATTGTTTAACCACATCAGTTAACAAACATGGATACATATGCTATAATGTACTGTAATTGTTTCAGTTAAATAAATTGTTATTAAGGAAATGATTATTTTTCTCCTTCCAATAAAGTACAGCAGAAAAGTTGTCCAAATATAAACAATAATTTCATAATTATCTGTCAATGTATTTCTGATAGTATAACCAAATCAGTCATTTTTGATGTAACGATAAAAACTACTCTGAAAATTTATTATTCCAAAAATGAAACCTTCCTCTGGTTGTAAATATTAAAAGGATGCCAGCAAAGTTGAACCTTTCTGTAAAAAAAATAATGAGTTAAATCAAGTCTTACTGACTAGTGATTTAAATCAAATTCACTCTGCCTAAGACTCATACTTTTGTATTGAGATGCGTGAAAAGGAGTTTCACATAAGAAAAGCACAACTTCCGATTTCATTTGGGGGCAACGTGCTTCTGTTTTGAGGAGGCTGCAATAGCCTTCTTGGGATAATGCTTGAGCAAGATGTCGATGGAAAGGGCAGGAGAATTGCAGATACCACAGCTTGCACACAGGAAGAATTTAGGCTTTTTGCAAAGACATACCAAAATAGGTCCCATCACCTCCTGGCAAATAGAAGGGGAAGAAATGGAGGCAGTGAGAGATTTTACTTTCTTGGGCTCCTTGATCACTGCAGATGGTGACAGCAGTCACGAAATTAAAAGACGCCTGCTTCTTGGGAGAAAAGCAATGACAAACCTAGACAGCATCTTAAAAAGCAGAGACATCACCTTGCCGACAAAGGTCCGTATAGTTAAAGCTATGGTTTTCCCAGTAGTGATGTATGGAAGTGAGAGCTGGACCATAAAGAAGGCTGATCGCCGAAGAATTGATGCTTTTGAATTATGGTGCTGGAGGAGACTCTTGAGAGTCCCATGGACTGCAAGAAGATCAAACCTATCAATTCTTAAGGAAATCAGCCCTGAGTGCTCACTGGAAGGACAGATCGTGAAGCTGAGGCTCCAATACTTTGGCCACCTCATGAGAAGAGAAGAATCCTTGGAAAAGACCCTGATGTTGGGAAAGATTGAGGGCACTAGGAGAAGGGGACGACAGAGGACAAGATGGTTGGACAGTGTTCTCGAAGCTACGAACATGAGTTTGACCAAACTGCGGGAGGCAGTGCAAGACAGGAGTGCCTGGCGTGCTATGGTCCATGGGGTCACGAAGAGTCGGACACGACTAAACGACTAAACAACAACAACCAAAATAGAATCAGCCAGACTTTTTTTTTTAAGGCCTTTACAATTATAACAATGTTTCACTGTGGTACAGATGTCACAGTGTCCTTTTGCAGATTAGTGACAAGCATATTAAATCCCTTGGCTGTTTTGGGAGCATAACATTAATCTGTAACCTCAGGGAGGGGATCATCCCCTGGATGTTGTTGCCCAATAAACTTGCTCTTCTTCAAGCATGAGATGCTCAGCTTTTACTAACAAGAGCACTGCAACTCAGCTGTGCAATCCCACGCAAACCAAGAGGCCAGGGCTCATCATGCACAAGACCACCTTGCTTCTGGGGAGGAAGTAATTCATCTTGTCCAGAAGCAGATTCTGCACATTACTGCTTAACAGACCGTTTTAGAGTGTAGATGTTGTTTTTATTGATTGATTGTTTAGATGGGAACATGGGAATGTGCTGAAAGTGAAGGACAGGCACATTAAATGATAACAAATTCCTCAGTGAGCAGCTAGACACAAAATGACCTCATGCAACTAAACTGCCTCACACAAGGCAGTATTGTGTGCCACTTTTCCCAAATAGTAACCAGAATGCAGACATAACCTGGAGACAGATTAAATTTACAAAGTGTCCAATCCTGGAGTATCTGAAACTCAGCACACTTATTCGTTCTCATAAAAAGAGGATGGAAGCGTCTAGTAGAGACCACCATTTCTCAGTTCCTCACCACAAGTCCAACAAGGAAATGCCAATGTGGGTAAAAGCTGGTTTGCTTGCAAATAAAAATCAATATCTTTGGGTAAACCAATGATCTTACATATGATAAAAGAGGCAGCCAGGATTACCAATCTCCCAGTTCAGACTTTTTGATTTGACAATATTGATATAGACAGATCTTACACTGGGCAGTCTTTAGAAGCAGAAAGGCTTTAAAACAGGGGTCTCTAATATCTGATCTCTAGTGCCTGGCGTGCTATGGTCCATGGGGTCACGAAGAGTTGGACACGACTAAACAACAACAACAAAATATCTGATCTCTCAGATGTTCAACTACAACTCCCATCACCTGACCCATTGGTCACGTGGGTTGCAACTGATGGGAGTGTCAAGTCCAACAACTTCGCGAGGGCCACAGGATCCCCACCCCTGCTGTTGATTAAATGGTTTGAATTACACAACGGCAATGCTATACTATACAGGACATTCAAACGACCAAACTGTCAAACACTGGAAAAACTCCATCTAAGGCCAAGGACTTAAGCTATTTTCACCATCTTTGGCATGGTACAGATATATCTTCTCACCAGCCAGGGGGCAACAATGGGAGGAGATGAACTACTGGAGTTCGTTATATGACCTTCTGAAACTAACTACTGGCAGGATTAAAATCCATTATGGAATGAGTTTCTGAATGTAGTACTGGTAGCCTTATCATCTTCTGACAATGCTTACAGTCTAACAATGCTTACAGGCCTAATGCATGTACAAAAATATAGGCCAGCCATTCTGTCTACATTCTGTTTCTCCCCTACAGACAGTGAATTTTTTTTACAGCTGTTATCTACAACATTCCCTGTCTAAGCAAGACACTTGCCAACAAGCAGCAGTCACTGTGTTCAAATACTCTAGAAAACACAAAACTCCTCTGATTCTGGAGAAAGCGCTTATGTTTATTACCTTTAAGAGTGTGGTCTTTGTTGGGTCAAGTTTAGCATTGCAGTCAACCTGTTTGGAAAAGGGAGGGGGAGAAGAGTGAGCTTTATTTTTACGCTTAACAGCAAAAACGTCCTCAACACAGCACTTATGGCTCTGACTTCAAAATGTCTCAGGAAGCAAAGACCCTCAAAGGCATCCCACAACCTCCAAGCAGTGATATTGCAGATAGAAGGGAGCCTCCACAATGTGGTTAAGTCTGCAAACCATAGAATTAAGGACCAAGCTACATGTGATGCTAGTTGTATCACTGGTAGTTGTATTAAAACCAGAAATATTAGGAGCAGGGACACACCAACACCAACTGGGACTACGGTGCTTGGGGTTTAACCCTGTGTGTGTGTGTGTGTGTGCGCGCGCACACATGCTTAAAGGAACCCTGGATAAGCTGTCATTTTCCAGACTTTATTGTCCCATCTGCAAACTGGAAGTATGGGCCACCTTACAGATTTGCTGAGAACAGCACTATAAATCACTTTGAACATTAGGAGAGATAAAAGATTCAAAAATGGATTGGTAGTATTACAGTGCGATCAATGTAATGGATTCCCAGCAATGGATTATTGTGACACACTTCTAAAGCTAATCTGTACGTACCACAGCATCAACTGCAGGAGAGTTGTCTCCAACCACCAACAGTGAAGGGCACCTGAAAGGAAATAACTGAAATTGCAGCCATTGCTATATTCACTCTCAATATACAAGATTTCTAAAACAAAGTTTTTGTAACAAATTACTGAAGAATCAGGCAGCTTCTGTATAAACCACAGAATCTCAAGATATTTGTTGGTGAGTTAACTGTCACTAAGAGAAATGCACAGAACTATTTGAAGCTGGAGCCAACATGTAGCTCAAACAAATAATCCCCAACACTCTGGACCCAATTTCTCACAGTACCAAATTACTTCGCAGCAGCAAAAATACATAACCCAAACAATCAAACCTCAACCCCAAAGTAACAACGAGCAGGAAGAGAGGACATGGAACTATGAGAAGGGTGAAACATAACTAGACAAACAACCCTTAGTGAGATGTGTGTCACAGCAGAAAACAGTAAGGCAGCTGTGATGAAACTGTCTACACCAGGCATAGGCAAACACGGCCCTCCAGATGTTTTGGGACTACAACTCCCATCATCCCTGACCACTGGTCCTGTTAGCTAGAGGTAATGGGAGTTGTACAGTCGTACCTCGGGTTGCGTACTTTTCGGGTTATGTACTGCACAAACCCAGAAGCGTTTACTTCCGGGTTTGCCACGCGCGCATGCGCAGAAGAGCGTTTTCGTGATTTTTTGGGGTTACGTACCGGACCCCGGAACGAATTAGGTACGTAACCAGAGGTAGCACTGTAGTCCCAAAACATCTGGAGAGCCGAGTTTGCCTATGCCTGGTCTACATTCCAACACGGTGGCTTGTGGGCATCTGATGTCACCCTTGATGGTAGCTGTCACTAAACCACAGTAGCTAAGATTCTATTTTGCTTCTCAAGCCTTAGGCAAATGTTTAGTTTCTTACCCATTTACAGCTAAGCTTTCACGATAACGTTTTGCACAACTTGCCATACCATGACACTTGTTTCTCAAGTCACGGCTCACTGCTGTCTACCTCAGTAACTGGGACAGCCCAGGAATAAACCACATACATCTCTAAGCGGTTAAGTCCCGTAAGCTTCAGTTTGTTGAGACATCAACAAGGTAAGAGATTAAGACATGCCCATGGCACGTTCTTCATAAATGAGATTAAAGTGCAAAGTGGTGTCACCATTAATGTATTCCCTTCCTTATGTTTGTTCAAATCAATACTTGAAAAGGTATAGAAGAAATAGCAGGGGAACGAGGAGCTTGGTTGGGTATGAAAAGGAGGACAAGGCACAGTTATAAAGAGCCCTTTGCAGATGATACTAAAATTATGTCTGGCATGGGCATGGTGCCTCTTGATTCTGCCACTGAAATTCTTGCTATCAATTTAGTGGCAAAAAATGGCAACCATGAGAATTATACAATCAGTTTGACACACCAGTTTTATCTATACAGATTCATTTCAGAAATTAGCCACAACCAGATGACTACAACTAACAGAATTAAAATGGAATATGAAAAATCCTTACTGTAGAGTTACAACAGTTGTTCCAGGCATAGGCCGCTCAATGTCTAGATCTCTTCGGCTGGGGGAAAAATGAGCAAGAGACAAGTAAGCAGAAGGCTTTCATTTAACTTCTACGCACTGTTCCTATAAAAAAGCAAGGAGAAGCCATCATAATTCAGAGTTGATAACATGCAATCTGAGGGCCACATGGAGTCCCCAAGGCATGTGGTCCATAGATGCTTGTCGGAGTTGGGCTCTATTTCAGCTTACAGTTGTTCGAAAAGACCTAAATATGTCGGATACTGCCACAGCAAGTCAATCTGACAAAGCTCATGTTTAGAACGAAGGTTGTACTTCAAGAGGGATCTTTGGCCCTCCAGACATTGCTGACCTATGATTCCAATCTGACCCCGTTAGCATGCTGATTCAGGGACATAGGAAGCTGCCTTATATACAATCAGACCATTGTCCATTTAGCTCAGCATTGTCTACACTGACTGGCAGTGGCTCCCCAGTTTCAGAAAGGGGTCTCCTCCCAGCCTAACCTAGAGATGGCGGGATTGAATCTGGAACCTTTTCCATGCAAAGCATATGCTCTACTACTGAGCTATGGCCCCTTTAATAAAATCTGGAGGGCCCAAGGTTCTTCATCGCCAATTCTAGCAGACTTCAAGGCATTCTGTGGCTGACTGGACTCAAATGGGTGCAGATTGTTATCCCAAGTAATCCAGATCCCCAATAGCAGATTACCTGTTGTATGAGTTGACAAAGAGATGCAGATTGTTTTGATTCATATCATTGATGATGTGTTGGCGGTAAGTATGCATCAAATCCTGATGGTTTTGAACCTCTTCCTAAATTCAAGAAAAGCTCTCATTATATTTGGTGAGATCAATACCGGCTTTTTATAACAGCTAGTATGTTCTTCTCCAAGTGCTCCCTATACATCCATAATCCCCATCCCCTCCAGACAGTAAAGTACTTGACAGCAAAGTATGCAACGTGGAGCTCTGTCTCCGAAAGATAAACAGCAACATGCTACAGTGGGCTATTTTTCAATAGATGTTTTAGAACAGTAACACGAAAATAGCAGTTGAACTCCTGCCAGAATTGCCACATTTCAGTTACACAAACTGCCTGGTGTCTAAATCTTCCAGGTTTAATGTAGCGCTCTTAAATTTCAACATCAGAACCCACAAGGAGCAAAGTACACAAGCTAAAGCCCGCCACTATTTAAAAGCAGAAGTCTTCATGAAGTGAGGGGTGAGGAATTCTGTCCAAGGGATTAGCATAATAAAGCCTACTGAAATGTAAACAGGTATACATGCCCATATCCTTAAGTATTGGAATTCAAAATACTGCCAAGATACTGCTGCATGTCAGTTGCTAGTACCTTTTCCCTACATGAGAAAGGCAACAGGAGGAGTCTTCAAAATTTGAATGTTATAAAACACACTTACCTTACTAAAAAGATGCGAGATGACCATATCTGGCAGTGCATGAGCCCATCCAGAAATCTACAGAATTCAGAAAAATATGCATTAGGACAGTTCACACTGTCTTGCATAGCAGTCTTGCATACTCCAGTGCTGATAGTCAACCTCATCACACACAAAAACAAGTCATAGTCAAATTACATATCCAATTCATGCCATGCTGGAGAAATCATTACTTTGAGTACCGTGTTAAACATTCCTTAATTAGACCTATAGTCTTTTAAGGGTATGTGTTTTGTGTGTCACTATGGCTCCCATATTGCCGTGAGTTTCAAGGATCAACTTTTAAGAAGAAAATGATTTGCTCAGAATCTACAACAACAGAAACCACACCAGTTTAACCATTTGTTGATGCAATTCAATGTATAAAAATCCTGGTGTACCTAGTAAATTTCATCACTAGGTAAGGGGCAGGAGTGGAGTGCCAATACCAACTCCATCATGCAATGTACTTGTGTTTCAAAGCCAATCTGGAACTAATGTACAGTTGTATCAAAGTGACTTCGAAAATGATGCCAATCAACATGGATTTTTCCAATCAGTCAATAAAGGGGAGATTACAAATTTGTATTGGGCTCAGGGGTGTGCTTGGGTGCCAGTGCAAAATCTTTCCAATGACAAGCATTAGTATTTTATAAGAAAGAATTAACATGCAGTATCTTACCTTAGTTGCTGCCCAGTCCATCCATCCTTCAGCACATGGGTTGACATTAATAAGAACAAGTCCTTCCACCATATCAGGATGATTAAGCTGCAAATTGAAGAGTCATGTCAACAAACATGCAGATGCACTGAAGTAGAAACAAACAGGGAAGATTATGCTTTTAGGAAATCAGTTTAAGACAATCTGGGGGGAAACACAGATCCCTCTTCAATCTGAAGGCCTGTGAAAAGGGAAATTTGTCTTTGTAAAGGTAATTTAACCTATCTGTTTTCAGTCACTGTGTTCAAGTGGAGAGAACTAGATTTAATGTAAATACCTAGGGCAAACTAAGACAGATCATCTGCCAATTAATCCTGGACTAGCAGGAATCAGAGCAATAGTTTCAGTGGGCCATGTGCAAAATTTGAACAGTAGTTTAGCTTGTGGTTTGGATAAATAACGAAGAAAGTAAAGCAGTTGTTCCCTGTGCTTTTGTCACCCAGATGTTAACATGTAGCCTTATTAGATGATAAGGGTCCTTAAGTTGCGCCCAGGCAGGGACAGAGACAGTCAACAAGGGTTGAATCCAGAGAAAGAATTTAATTCTTAAATTTAAGATACTCTTGGTGATCAGCTCACGACGAGAGTAAAGAAACACAAATTTGCAAAGCTTCTTATACACTTCTTGGGCTCCTTTCCTCCTCCTCTGTAAATGTGCGCACGCAAGGGGGTCACAAGCACATATAAGGAAGATCCGTGTCCGGTCCTGTGCATAAACACATGCTGACTCATGCTACCCCGGTAGCATCCTCAAGCAGCCTTGAGTGGGACAAGGCCAGCCATCCGGCCTTGATAGCAAGCTGGGCATCCTGTTCCTTTTGCTTACATTACACTTTGGCACACAGAGATAGGCAAAGAAAAAAGCATTTTAAGCAAGACATCCCAGGGATATGGGGGGGCTAAGCCATACAATCAGAATTATACAATGCTACTATATCATCAGATTTAGCTCAATAATACAATTGGCAAATCTCTCCCTTCAAACATACCAAAAAATGCAAGGAAGTTATGGACTTTGATTTTAAAAACAAGACATGCACTAGCCAATTTTCATTTAGCATGACAGAAGCTGTAAAACCACTGAAAGCATAGACTCTGGTAATTGGCAGGCAATAGCATTTTAAACCCCTACCCACCATAGAAACAAGCAAACAACTTACAGCAAATCTGGTTAAGATGTAGGCACCAGCTCCAGTTCCCATTCCAATCACACTTTTCAACCTACATAAAGAAGTTATGAATAATGTTTTAAAGGGTACTTTTTTAAAAAAGGTCTGATTTCTAACAGCAAGACCTCCCCCCCTTTTCCAAATATACCTATTTTACATTAAGCTACACTGAATAGCAGCTCCATGTCTGTTCAGACATGTTAAAACAGGCAGCACTGGGCCTGACCTCATGCAGCATATCAGCCACAGTATTACTGTTACTAATTACTATTCTTACTCAGAGTTTGCCATGAGATCCCAGGTAAGGTTTCAACAATTGAATACACAATATTAAAACCAAATAAAATAGATTCCAGTCAGGAGAATAAGGTGGCTCCCAATACATATTGCGTATCAACGGTCCCAAGAAGAGTTGCGTCTTCAGCATCCGACATAAGCTACATAATGAAGGTGCCCAGATACACCCCTATGGGGAGGTAATTCCTCAGTTTAGGGGCTGCCACACAATGCGCTCTCCTGTGCTGCCACCCCCTGAACTTCTAAGGTGATCCATAGGGAAGGAGGTGGGGCCTATGTGAGGACCTTGAACTAGCCCAGCAACAAGTGCAGCTGGGTTAAAACAGAGGTTGTGCAAGTTCTAAATGGAACCCATGTCAATGAATTGCTGCTGCACTTGACATTTCCAAGTAATAATCCAATGTGGAAGCTACCAGAGCACAAGAGTGCAGTGGCCAAGTCATCTCTGTGCACTTCTAGCATACTGACCCTCCAGCAGCAAAGTTGGATCCAAGAGTATCCCCCAAGCTACAGACAAGCTCGTTCTAGGAGAATGCAACCCTGCCCAGAACAGGCCATTTCTCCATCTTTGGGACTAAATAACTTGTATCTTATCAGAATACAACTTCAATACTGTATAACCCTTATGCCACACACCCAAATAGGCATGGTGCACACCACTACCGTAAAGATACACAGGGTTGGAAAGAAGTTGCCTACATGTGTTAGCATAAGTAATTCAGATTAGGTTAATCCATTGCCTGTGCTTCATAATTCTGCCCTAGAAGGACATAGCCAGTTTCACATGAGGGCAATTAGCAGTATGGAAAGTTATATTTTGTTTGCTTAGCATTTGTCTTAGTGACTAACATAGAGACACGAGGCAGTAAATGACCATTTGTTTTTCAATATTTAAGTGATAATAAGCTATGCCAAAACCAAGTCACCAGAGTTTCCAACAATGCATAATGCAATTACTAAAAATGTTCACAAGGCAAGCCTCAGAATCTGTAGTGTCTCTTGACTAGACCAGATAGAATCCAAGAGCAGAGAAGCAAAACATTTCACAGTGGCAGTGCGCCAAACAATGTCAGTGGAAAAAAGCAGTAGATAAGCAAAGTGAACTCTTGTTTACTACAAGATAAGTCAATCACCATCTTTATTTAGACAATCACATTTTCTCCATTGCCAGTAACTTCTGTAGCCCATAGGTGCCAACTCCCTGGGGGCATAGCTGCCCGAGCACCCACAAGATTCCCCATGAAGGGGCTGGGCACCCCCAAATTTCAGTGCCAGGGCCTTACGCATTGCATGGCACCCACGGTCATGGGGCCAAGTTGGCACTTCTGCTGTAGCAACAGTGATGTGGGTTCCCTGTAGAGCCAGACTACAGAAAGGTTCAACACACAATGGATTCCAGAGCCACTACACTTCAAATAAGCTCCGCAGAACTCAACAAGGTAGAAATAAGCATGACAGAGTCCACCAAGTGGTAAACTCAGGCAGCCTTGGAATATTGTCATGCAATGGGAAAGTTGCTTCTCTCAATCTGCACTGAAAACCCTGAGTGATGCTACTTACCCAAACTGTTTCAGAATTCCAGGAAGCATTTCAGCCAATTGATCCATTGAAGGGTACATGTATCTGCAACAGCGATGATTGAAGAGACAGTTTAGTCAAGGCTCAGTTGAAGGATAGGATTTCTACTTCTAAACAGGCAATGTAAGAACAAAGCACCAGAACTCATTCAACAAAAGTTTGGTGCTTGAGAACAAACTATACCAGTTTACCTCCACTGGGGCTATAATCTGCAAGCCAAATGTTCTTCAGAAGCAAAATGTCAGGTTTAACTAGCTCAATTCATACATATGGTATGCTAGGTCACTTCATTAATATTATTTCCATGTTTTGGAACTGAGGTTGACTCTACAACAATTGTTCCATTCCCTCATTCTAGAAGAGCTGGGATTAACCTTGACAATAGATAATTGCCATTGTGACATTACATATATAGGCACGTGGCCAAGTACAACAGATGGGAAGCACACATGCAAGGACTTTGTGGGCAGAACATTATTCATTCATAAAACTGCAGCAAGCACACAGCAAGTTATGTTTCTAGGCAGATACATTTCACTAGTGACAGGGAGCTGGGATGGAATATGTTTGCTTGCTACCACTTAATATGTGAAGCAGCCCTGAAAAGCATGTTATTCTGAAATGTTTCAAAACTCCCAAGTTATTTCATATAGCAACTCCCACCATGATGTTACTCCAGGAAGAAAAGAAAGAAAAGGGTGGCATTTGCAACAGGAAAGGATGGAAGACCATATACTTTCGGCACCATAAGGAGCAATTTTGGGCAAAGATGTATCTCCACTACCAACAGTTTTTACTTCCTCTGTGCCCTTCCCCCATCACCCTCCAAACATACCTACAGTCTTATTTGTTCATGCTGTCAATATTCAATGAAGTATTCATGTCACCTAAAGTTTATCCCTAAGAAAGATTTATGAAATCTGTCTGCTCTTTAAAATCATCCTCCAAGGGTCTGCTCAGGGTACCTCCCATATTCAGAGTTTAGGCATGTGGCTACTGGAGACAAAGCCATCTCTGTAGTGAAACCCTGGTGATGAAATTCCCTTCTCTGGAAATGTCCAGCTGGGGCCAACTCCATTATTTTTTTTGTTACTGTGTTAAAGAGGTTTTCTTTTAGTGGGCTTTTAACGGAAGATTGAATTTTGTTTCCTTTTCTCTTTTAAACTGGATTTCATATTACTGTTCAGTAAGTTTGCAAAACTTACCCAGGTGGAAAAGCGGCTGCCCCATCTTGCTGTCCAGGCGCATCCACGTGGCAGACTGCAAAATGTTGTGTGATTTCTTGCATGTCTTCAAAATTGAAGAGGGGGTTGAAGCAAGTTTTGTCTTTAAGGAAGAAGAGCAGAGAGCAAGAAGAGAAGGTAGAAACATTAATGAGAGAACAGCAGTTGTCAGTCCTCGACACCTTGCAACCTGAGACCTCCATCCCCCAAATCTCGAAAGGAGTTCACCACTTAGACAAGTTATTCTTTTTTTAAAAAAGAGAGGAAAAAGTAAGTTTGCTTGATAGGCACCAAGTAAAAAGACGCCTTTCAAATCAATTCTAGTTCTATGTGTTTTTGTAGCACAAGTTCTAAGAGAAGGTTTTCATAAAAGTTTTACCATTGTCTATTTCAGTTCATGCCTCATTTATATTTGTTTTATATGGTCCTAAGCAAATTGCTAAGGACCAGATTAAACAAATATACAGTAGGAAACACAGCACTGCTCACATGAGCTGCCATATGTCTGGATTTTCCTGGACGTGTCGCCCAGACACTGCTACCCACTGCAGTATGTCTGGGAAATGCTTTGGTGCATGTAGAAGTTGGACCTGTTTAAAAGAGTGTTTAATTATTATG
The DNA here is from genome assembly GCF_965207765.1 of Zootoca vivipara. Taxonomy (NCBI): domain Eukaryota; kingdom Metazoa; phylum Chordata; class Lepidosauria; order Squamata; family Lacertidae; genus Zootoca; species Zootoca vivipara. Next base: position 78,547,388 of record NC_142591.1, read on the forward strand.
AAGTCCCATGGATCAGTATGGATAAGAAGAAATAAGCTAGAATTAATGCACTTTGTCACAAGAGAAGCAGCTGCTTGTGCACACTTGCTATGAGAGCAGCGAAGGCCAACACATTATCACACTTACGATTGAGTCCAATGTCATGGTATGTTAGAATGGCAGGCCTATTTCCTCGAGGAGTCCCACACATGGTAACATGGACAGAGCCATGTACTGTCTCAATATCTTGTTCCTGTAGGGGAGAGGGACCCTTAGTAGGCAGCAAAAATAAGGATTTTACATTCAACAAAAGGGTACCTTAAATAACCATCACCTACCACCACTTTTGACTGGTGTTGAATGGATCTATTTACTACTATCAGAATTTCCAGTAGTAAATCCTTCACTTTCCATTGATAGGCTACCAACCTGCACTTCAAATTCCTTCAGAGGACTACAACATTTTTGTTTACACATCAATTGCCCACAGTTTGCTACACACATATGCTAAAAAGAATACTGTGTGCTAGCAACTCAAAACTGATATCGTGATTTGAGTACTTAATTCCACAATCTAAATTAAACTAGGGAAATGAAGCCTGTGAACACAATCACAGTGGAACACTATCAGGACTTGGTTATGCTGAAAATATTCAGCAATTATATTGCTTGTTCTACCAAGGGTATGGGTCTAAAGGCATATGATATGCCAATCTTGCTGAAGCAAAGTGGACCTGGTAGAAAGGTTGAAAATAAAAATAAACATATTTGCCCATTAGCTGTACTGTATTGGCTTTAGGATACATAGGACTTGTTGTAGGATCTACAAAAAAATAAACAAGAAGTATTCTTGTCCACTGCCAGTCCCGCAACCAATAATAGTTTTTAAAACAGTTGTCTGAAATTATTATGTACACATTTAGAAAGCTGCTACCTACACTGTTGACTGCTACAGTGGTAAAACTGTATATACATATAGGTCAGATTTCTCCATACAAGAATAATCACCCCTGGCAAATCTACTGCTACTCCCTAGTAATCTATTTGCTACCATTACTGTCTGGTATTAGTATAAGAACTGCTAGAAGTAAGTCTGACCTCACCCTACAAATTACAGCAACTTAGTAATTTTACTTGCTATGAAAATTTGAAACAGACATCTACAAATACCTTCCACTCCACAACATGCTCTTATATGTAGACAGAAAAGTGCCCATTATGCAATTGTTTGACAATCAAAACCTCTCACAATTTAGAATTCTGAAAGGCTGACATTACAAAATGTAGGATACAATTTGTTTACCAAGCATCTTTTCCTTGCTGCACATAAACCTTAGAAACAGAAAGCTCACTCAAGGTCACATAACTCAAGAGTGCACCTCTCTGCATCTAGGATTCCATAACCTCAAGAAACTAACAGACCATAAAAGGATTGTTCATCTTACTCCAAAGTTTAATCACATATAAATCATTACAGTATGCACATACTGAACACCCATATCGGTCTTTAAAGAAGAACTATACAGTTTAGTTTTTACTTAACTTTTCCCCACAGGAAGTACTTACAGCATTATGTAATAAATAGGCAGTATCTTCCACATCCAGCACCATTTTTAGACAGTGCAGTTTGATATTAATCTCAAGGAGTCCAGAGAGAAATAAGGATCAGATTTTACTTGGACCCTATGGTAAGCTGGGTTATATAGCCAAGCTGTTGCTCTGCCTAAGCCCACAACTCCCATAATGCCCCATCAGAAAAACTAACACAAACTAGTTCAGAAGGACGTCATTCTTAAGTAGGATTTAAGACCGGTTTAACCGCAAGTGCCCATACCATACAGGTCAGACATCCACAGTGGGGGCAGGGAAGGGGCAAGGCAATACTGGGTTTTACTGTCTGGAATAGCCCTTGGTTTATGTGTAGCAGTACAGTCGTGCTAATGCCATATAGTATCTCAAGGAGGAAATCCATCTGCATGGAGAGCCTTGCCACTGGGTTAGCACAATGTGCCAAATTATTTTTGACCCAGCTGAAAGATCCTACTTATGAAAGCCTTCTGTTCTGTCAATGTCACCCAGTTTCATGAAAGGCATAGGTGGGGCACGGGGGAAGATTGTTGTTGTTTAGTCGTGTCTGACTCTTCGTGACCCCATGGACCATAGCACGCCAGGGGAAGATTAAGGTCTTTAAACTCAGAATGGTTTAGTGCTCCGAGGGTGCAAGGAAGAGCACGCATTCAAGAGTGTAAATGAATAAGTGTTTAGAAGTGTCAAAAAGTAAGTTGGAAATCACTTGGGTCATATGGGAGGAGAGTGCAGTATAGAACACTATCTGACCCTTGTGGTGAAATCAGTGTGAAGGACCTGCTTCTCATTAATACTGTTCTTATGGTAGAATGATCTGATGCAAATTCCACTTGGAAGTTGCTTTTTAAAAAATTAATCTCTGGAATTACTGAAGATCACAAACTGCTGCAACAGTCTCTTAACCCCCAGGTGTAAATTGGATTGTTCAGGGAAAATGTACCACTACTGTTACCACTTTGAGATATTTTATATACCGGTGACTCCCTACATACACAGCGATTCTGATCCGGGTCCCTCACATGCATATGAGAAATCACATAAAATGGGGAGCACCCTGGAGAGTCCTAGTGGCTCATGAGGAGACTCATCCCACAGCCCGAAGAGGACCTGTTTGGGCTCCACGGAGGATCTCTTTGTGAACCAAAGGGGCAGCGGGGCTTTGTTGAGCTGCTCAGTCTCACTGCCTAATACCAGTAGCTGAATTTTGAGCTGGTGCAGCATCAGCTAAACAAGCCCTGCTGCTTAACAAAGCGCCCCCCCCCCCTTCATAGGAACCTGCGTGGCATGGGGGGGTTGCTCACCTGAGGCACAGGGAAGGGGTGACTGCTACCCTACTCCACTGAGACATGTACAAATACTACAACTTTTGGGCAGGAAAGATGCAACCAATTGGCCTTTTAGGTGCATGTGGGAGCCTTTTAATGAAGGTCCAAAGTTAACAACTTCCAATGAGCTGCATCGTTCACAATATCACTTTTACAACACCAACAAGTAATGCAGTGGTGTGCAGAGAATCACACAAAGCTGCTACACAAGAGCAACGGGGAAGAGCAGCCCTGAAGAAATGCTCAAGTGTCCTCTGCAGGAGAGCCTTACCATGTAATGCAATCCATAGTCATTAGCAGTATATGCTACAATGATGTCTGCTGTGATGCAAGAGTGAAGTGAGAAAAGGAAGCTATGCGTCTTTTTAAAAGCACATAACAGACATGTGTCACAGAGCCCAAACCAATTTGTGCTCCAGTGAATTTCTCAAAGGATGTGGATGTATACACCTCCCTTTCATACAGGGTAGTGGCTTTCTCCTTTGGGGCCACCATGAAGGCACACACACCCCTTTTGACCCGTTTGATCTTGGGCATTGTTCTTTAACGTAGACTGATTATTCTTCTGAGACTCAAATGTGCCTATGAGGTGATGTGCATCAGGTGTGCTGCTGCTTTAACCCAACTCCCCACAAGGTGAGTTGCCTGCTGGTTGGAAAGGACTCGATCTCCCTATGTGTGAGGATGTCTCTATTATAGTTCCAGGTGAGAGATGATAAAGTGTTTGCTTTTTTCTGCTGCTGCTATTGGATTGTTTTTATTCAGTGGATCTATTTTTCTGTATGTGGTTACTGTTTAGTTGACTCTTTTGAGTGCTTTATTGATGTGACTAGATGGGGGCTGTGTGCTTTGGTTTTGTGCAGGTGGAATGAGTTAAGTGACTATGGATTTCTTGAACTATTTATGAGCTCTTTATGTTGGAGCTGTAATTATGTTGCATTTTATGTTTCTTGATGTCTGCATACAATTTGTTTTATGGAACTTAGTTTAAAGTATGTAAAATAATGTTACAAACATTGGTTTTGAATATAGAATTTGTATTGTGCTTCTTATATAGAATTCTTCTTGTTGAGATTTGTAAAAAGAAAGAGAAAAATGAAGTCATCTATAAAACTAAATTAAATGCATAAAATAGTGCAACAAACATTATTGTGGTGTAAAGTGGCTTTTTGTTTGTTTTAGCTGCAGTCACGGACACTTTACTTTTTTATTTCTGTTGTTCTTTTTTTATTTCATGGCTCCCATAGCTATAGATTCTAACTCCTGCCTCCTCACAAATACCATAATTCCAGCTTATTTTAAGACCGTGTCCCCAGATTGTTAATTGGATTGAAAACTTTCCCATGCAGGAGCACATTTGCAAAAAGAATTCATGACAAGCATAAAGTACAGCCAAATCAAAGCCTTCTTCCCAACAACAAAGCTCCAAGCTTCACATCACAACTGACCTGCTTGTCTGATTTCAGGGAAGATTTCTCTCTCTCTAAAGATGTAGCACACTGAAAACAGATGGCAGCATCCCCTAATCAACGTCAGTGTTGTAGTAAGAGGCTCTTTACTGACCGATTTGTATTAAAACACTATCTTGGGGGCGGGGGTTACCAAGGTACACTAATCCGATAGAAGGATAAAAACAAATGTGCCATCTGGTCACGTTATCTCTTGCTTTTAAAGAGGCTGTTTCCTGCTCACTAGACTAAACAATAGCATGTGAGCATTAGTCAACACCCAAGAGGTGCCATCACAGCTTGAAATGGACTGGAGCAGTTACACTTTGGCAACTGTCTTCATTACAGGAAACATTTGTAGAGTGTGTCAATTCCAAATGAACCACCACATTAACGGCAGGAATATACAAAGAGCTGTGGCACTTGTGGATGGCAACTACTTTTATTTGGCAAGAAATCAAATAGCCACTAAGCTGCCTTGTAGGTAGCGTGCTGCACTTGCATACTCCAAGTCTGAGGAAGCTTTAAGGAAGCATCAAGCATTTAAGACTAGCTGTGTTTCTCACAGCTGTCCATGGAGGCACAGGTTAATTCTGTGTCCAGGGCGGCTGTCTACCAGCTCCATCTGGTACGCAGGCTGAGACCCTACCTGCCTGCGGACTGTCTCGTCAGAGTGGTGCATGCTCTGGTTATCTCCTGCTTGGACTACTGCAATGCGCTCTACTTTGGACTACCTTTGAATGTGACCCGGAAACTGCAAATAATCCAGAATGCAGCAGCTAGACTAGTGACCGGGAGTGGCCGCCGGGACCACATAACACCGGTCCTGAGAGATCTACACTGGCTTCCAGTACGTTTCCGAGCACAATTCAAAGTGTTGGTACTGACCTTTAAAGCCCTAAACGGCCTCGGTCCTGTATACCTGAAGGAGCGTCTCCACCCCCACCATTCAGCCCAGACTCTGAGATCCAGCACTGAGGGCCTTCTGGCGGTTCCCTCATTGCGAGAAGTGAGGTTACAGGGAACCAGGCAGAGGGCCTTCTTGGTAGTGGCACCCGCCCTGTGGAACGCCCTCCCAGCAGATGTCAAGGCAATAAGTAACTATTCTACTTTCAGAAGACAACTGAAGGTGGCCCTGTTTAGGGAAGTTTTTAATGTTTGATGATGTATTGTTTTTAATATTTGGTTGGAAGCTGCCCAGAGTGGCTGGGGAAACCCAGCCAGAAGGGTGGGGTATAAATAATAAATTATTATTATTATTATTATTATTATTATTATTATTATTATTATTATTATTATGTGGCTCTGCACATTCCTCATTTTGTTTTAAACAAAGTATTGTAACAGTCAACCTTTTGAGCCAAAACTGGCTCAACAAAATAGGCAGCTGTCAATTTAGGCATGCAACACTTCACAACAATGAACCAATTAAATTCAGCTGGAGTCAGCAGAACAAGAACCAACAATAGCAAGAGACTCAAAGAAGATGCTTAAGCTAGCCTGCAAACAGTTATTTGTACCTATATTTGTTTGAAATGTGATACCACAGACCCACTCTCAGTTTGTAGCATGCTCCTTTAAGACTTGCCAGTGTTGTGCATGTGTGGCACAAAGCCAAGAATCCAAACAACACACCATGTTACAACTAGGATATAATCCTAGAATCAAAACAGTCAGGTCTGTCTCATAAAGCACACAGCCTTGGTGTTGATAGGGCTACAGAAGGGTCTATTTTTAATTTAGTAGCCATGTATGTTTTAACAGAAACACCCACATATTCTGTGGAACAAATACTGTTCTCACAAGGTACAGGAAAATTATCACATAGGTACAAAAAAAGTGTAATTCGCTGATTCAAAAGTTACAGCCAGCCCTCCTCCTGCAACCAAGCAGCAACTCCACCCCATTCCAACCAAAGTAGATCTTAACACTTCAAAGACATCCCAATGATAATAATCACTTTCTATATTTACGCATCTGATACAAATTTACCACAACTCAAGTCTATTTGTCAATGAACTTAGTCTACTTCTAGGCTGTACTGAATAACTGAATGCTCCCTGCGGGGGCGGGGGGGGGGGAGGTCTTTACTTCAAAAAAAGATGGAAGAGAATCCTTCCAGGAAGACACTAGGCATTAGTGAGAAGGCTAGTCTAGAATCCTTTCCCTCCAAATATGCTTCTTTTTTTCTGTTTTAAAGATGGAGGGAATGCTTTCATACAGATAGAATTCAGCCTTGCAAGCCTTTTACCATCTAGATGCAGATAGGCCTTGTTATGGAACTGGTCAAACAAGCCTAGTTTGGGGCAGGAAAAAAGTACATCACAAGCTTGCTTGGTATGGCATGAACACACAGTCCTCCAAGTTCCTTTATCTAACAACTTTAATATTTTTCTACGCTTAGGGCATAACACAGGGTAGACATTAGTTGCCCATTTGTGTGCCCTGCATGCTTGCTGATTTGAAACTTCAGGAAAGTTGTGCAATTTTTTTCCTAGGTATTTAACTACAGGAATTTCTCTTCCTCCCACCCCCATTGCACTGTCACCATGTGGATAGATCAATACAGCTATTTCCATGGAACAGAATGCACTCATCTTGTTACAGTACTGTACAAGAAAGGTTTGGTTCATTAAACACACAAAACTATGAAGAGTTCAACTGGTCATTAAAGAATGGCCAAGAGTCATGCTACTTTAATTGATTGCTTGACTCCTCTTCACCACTTGTAGTTGTGTAGTAGCAGAAGATCCAAGGTTTAAAGCACAAGTCTCAGATTGTAGGCTGGACTACACTACTACACTGCAAGAAATAACTTCTATATAGACTCCTGTGAGTGTCACACAAGCATTCAGAGGCTCCCGAATCTCTGGATGATTCCTTGCTATGGGCTTGCCTCATATCATATTGCATTATATCATAGCTAGAGGTGCTCCCAGATCAGTAATGTACAAATATACATGACTGCTCTGAGGCTTAGACAACATGTATAATCATGTATTATTTGTTTCCACTTGGAATTGGTAGTTTACCTAACTATAGGGTAATTTGAAGCCTATCAAATCTTTAACCAAAAGCTGACCCAGTAAAGATTAGGCAAACATTTATTTTCTTCAGTACAAACATTGACACATTTAACACAAATGTTAAATTCAGCCAACTGGTTCTCAAGCCACCACCCTTTGCTCTTTCTATTTGTAAGTTTTCAGAAACCAGTATGAGAAATGTGTGTGGCAGAAAAAACATAAAATGGAACAGAGACAACATGCTAGAAAACTAACTACTAGGGTACCTGAAGCAATTTCTCTACTCATGCTGCTGCAATAGCATTTTTCCATAAATTGATATTTTCATTTGATTTTCTGTCTGGCCTTCATCATAAGAACCCAGAGCAGGTTACAACAATAAAATATACAATTATGAAAACAAGCAAAACCATTACAATTATAAAACATATAAAACCGTTCCGAAAGGAGCAGAACAGTATAACATGGTTTTGACAAGATTTATGAAGGTTTAGCAAAATAATCATGGAGTATTTTTAGTTTTGCTAAGCAGGGCATAAATAAAAAGTAAGATTATATATATGTCCGTAATTTAAGAGTTCTGAAATAAGTTTTTACTAAATTGAAGCTTCACTTACCTGAACATCAAAGTCAGGTAGGAGATGTGTGATTGCCTAGAAAAGCATCATACAGAAGGAGGTTAGGGGAAAAGAATCCAGGTGGTTTTATTTCAATTTCAAAATGTAAACAAACAGCAGCAAGCAGCAACAACACAATATTTAATTGTGGAATTCTCCTGCTCATGGCTGGATGGCTCTCTCCACTCCCCTTTTCCAGGACACTCCATTCCATTCTCCCCCTCTTTGGTATTCCACCCCCTCCCCTCCACCAGTCATTCAGCATTCCATTACCACTGGGCATGCTCAGTCCTCATTGGGCTGCTTTCTGTTCAAATCCCAATGCAGCAAATGTTATTATTCTCTCTCTCTCCCCATACATACTGCAAATGTTAAGGCTCCCCCCCCCAATCCTGCTGATAACATTTCTCTTCTGTGTTGATGGTGCATAAGGACCAGCACTCAAGAGAACAGGGATTATTAGTATATGATGGTGCTAGAAGATCAGGGATGGGGAACTGTATCTGGCTGGTGGGATGGATCCCTAATTCCCCCACTCTTCCTGTGTCAACTTTATCAGCTGGGTGTACCATGCACATGTCAGTCATTGGAAATGAGATTAAGATCTCGGGCAAATGGCACATGCCAAAATTCAAAAGGGCTCACTGTGACTGCTGATCAACTGATCAACAGTTACAGTGACCTCCTTTGAAGGTGCACTTCAAAGTGTGCCGTTTTCAAAGGGTTATTTTCTATTTCAATCTGCTTCTCAAAATGGAGCTTTGATTTGGGAAGTGGCTTGAAAGTGAACAAGCTACTTTGAAGACACACTCTTCTGCCAACTGGCGCTTGGAACATACCTTCTAAGAAGCTTGCTCCATTTGCTCTGCAGAGCGGGGGGGAGCTCAATATTAGGAAGCAGCTTGAATGCAAACTTTTTCAACGTAGAGCAAACAAGCCCTACTGGGGAACTGCCTGTGGGCAGCTGATTCCGGGGAGGCTTCCTCTCAGCACTGATCAGCTATGACAGAAAGCTCAACTTGCAAAGGAGTAACTGGAAGTTCACATTAAGTTCCTAATCATGCATTTGCATCCATGTCCGTACAGGCCCCACACCTGAAGTCATACAGAAGGTCAGATGAAGGGCAGGTGGCTGTGGTTTGTGCAAAACATCCATATGGGCCAAACTGGAACCAGTGCCAGGACTAATTAAATCCACAGGCTGCATGTTCCCTGCTGCTGTTTTATTTTGTCTTAACAGAAGCTCTACTTTTTAGAACTAGGGTTTGTGAAACTCCAAGAGAATAGTGGTATTCAGTGTAACATTAGTCATGAGCCATGGTTAGTGCACACTGTCTGAGGATTTCTGCTTTGCTCCTCCCTTCCTCCCAGTGGGGAAACAAATCACAGAGGTCATATTAGCATTAAATTTGAAATAGAGTGTGTGGTCTCCTTTGCGCAAAATCTAGAAGCAACAAGTTGGGAAAGGCTGCTTTAGAGCATTATGCTTTACAGGAGAAGGACAACTGGATGATCCAGTGTGATCTTGTGCTCTCCCAACACCAACACTACTATCACCAGTAGGGTACCTAGGTTCCCTTGCACCCTTGGCAAGGAGCTGTACTGGCGAACCCCTGTCCCTTGTGCCTTTGGCAAGGAGATGTCGGCAGCCCAGAGCAGTGGAGAAGTGGCCCGGGGAGCACATGGACTGACAGGTGGGCTCCTAGTCACTGAGTCAACGCTCCTGGCAAGCGTGCCAACATGAAAATTCAGCTGCTAGCATTTCCAAAGCAAATGGGCCCTGTTAAGTCATGTGAAGTGATACTTTATTCTGTTTCACTTATGTAAACCCAGTCCTTTGGTTCTATTATTCCCAGGGTGGCATAAAAACAGAAAGTGAAGCAATTTTTAAAAGGCAGGATAAAACAAACATTAAAAATGGGTGTACCTTACGTTATAAAATTCTTGGGCAAATAATACATTCTTTATTTAGTGGCAGAAGAAATAAGATTAAGGGGCATGTGGGCTATGGTGGATCTTTTTCTGGTGGCCATGCACCTAACCTAACCTCAGAAGGCAGGGGCATCTGAAGAAGGGCTTCAAAAGATAGGCTCTGCCTTAGGACAAATTCATGTGGGAGTCAGTGGTCCATCATCAGCAGGTTTAGCTTACCTCTTCTCTCTCCACTAATGGTTTCACCTCCGTAATGTGAGCGTCAGGGCCGTCTGCCGACATTGTCAGTAGCTGGTACCTAAAAATGTCAAGAACAACAGTCCTTATTACAACTAATATTTATTACATATGAAAATAGATTTCTAAAAGTGTATGAAATTTCTCAAGAGTGAAAAATGTAAAGGCATACAGAACACTGCAAAGATAAAAAGCATGGCACATAGACTACATGAGGCAATGAAAAATTATCATTGTTTCTTTCATCTAGAGTTACAAGATTACACGGAAGTTCTGTATTTTAATACCCAGGAATATACTCATACTATGAATCAATCTTACGTGGCATCTTGAACCCAGATTGCTTGAATTAACAGAAACTAGATTAAGAGAAAGTATTAAGAACACTATGGACTATTAGTTTTTTTATTAGTACACCAAAAGGAACATGCCAGTCTATTTGTTTCAAGTAAAGTCCATAAAATAATGAAGGAAACCACAGGAGGGGAAGCTGAATAATAAGTTCCTGCAGTTTTCCAGCAGGAGCTGGCTAAAGGAACAAGTCTGCAGCCTGTGTAACACACAACAAAGTTTAGACACAGTAGCTTTGGGTCAGCTACAAAGTCCTGGATGTCCTTTAAACAGGAATGCAATTTTCCAACATATGATTAAGAACTGAAGCATTAAGAACTGGCTTTTAGCAGTTAAACTTTTTATATGGCTTCTGGTTTCTTTTGAAAAAGGATTACATATTTCTACACAATCTTAACCAAGGAGTGTTAACTTGCAAAAGAAAAATAGATTTAAAAAATACTTGGTTGTCAATTATTTAAAGAAACTGTGAAGGATGTGCCACAAAGGGAAAGTCAGTTGCAAAAATTGGTTTAGCATCAAGTGCCACTTATAATGAGGAAAATGGCATCAAAGGCTCCCTATCAAGATTCAACCTCTAGAGGGAGTTAAGAGCACATGGACAAACTACTCTGAGTTCTTTGAACTACTTCTTATGTTATAAATGTAAGTCAAAGGAATGCTTCTTTAAGTTCATCTCATGATAAAATAGGGGAGGATTTATACAATGCTATAGCATGGTTTGTCAGAGTGAGTGAGTGAATCAGGCTTAACAGCCTATGACATGGAAAGGCTGTGTGTCTTTCTACAATGCACCACAGTGGAAGCTGGTTCATTAGGGGAAATGGGCACTGGTTCTCGCCAGCCCCCACCTGCCTGCCTTCTTACTTGCAACCAGTCTAGGTGGTGGATCTGGCTGTCAGCACCATCCTCTTTATTCTGTGTTGCCCTTGTAGAACTCAGCAAGTAGGAGGCTGGAGACAAAACTAAAGTTTGTTGGCTCTGGCTCCACCCAATTTTTGTCTCCCTGCCTTCTGCCCTTCCAATCGTAATGCGCACCAGCTACCACTGATGCACTGAGAACAAAAAGCAAACTTTTGCTCTCCTGAGCAAGTTGACAAGGAAATGTTACATTTCCATGGAGTCAATATGAGTACAAATGCATAGGAAGCTCAAGGTGGTTGGTTTTTTTTCCTTAAATGGTTGGAGGTCATTCAAGGATGAATTTGAAAACTTCAGCTCCAAAGTAGGACCCCTGCCCATTAAGATATGTCAGTGTCAATTAATCATTAGATCTTGTCTCTTCTAATGGATGCCACAGTGGGAAGCATATTATTTTATGTAACCACTGTAGAGAGATACAGCTAAAAGAATGAGGTACTGGGAGAAACATAACTGCATAATTAGAATACTTATTTTATATGTACTTTGGGAAAAATTCCTGTGTTCAAGAGGCCAAAATACAAAACTTGTTTTATATCTGTGGTTATTCATGCTAGCAAATTTACAGATGAATTTTAACAAGGTTCTCTACTGGGGGCCCTCTCCACCTTTTGCTACTTTATAGGTCATAAGGTCTTCTAAATAGAATAGCCTGCTTATGCAGTCATAATAGGTTCCCAACAACCTCAGTCTCATTAATGCAACTGTGGCCAATCTAGTTAAGGATTAAAGCTCAACACTGTCACTCTTGTTAGAATTAATGACCCTTAATTGTGTAGAAAATTCCCCTTCGAATGGATCACGTACTTATGCCAAACGGGGAAGGAGAAAACAAAGTCACTGTGCGACCTTGAAAAGCATGACTATGCATTGTGACTCCACAGCCTGAGTCTTCCAAGAGCCAAATATACCACTGGTGTAGTTCTCATCTCCATCTGTAGAGGCTCCCTCCTCTCATGGCTTAACAACATGTACCGTGTTTCTCATAAAATAAGACGTACCTATAAAATAAGCCATGGCAGGATTTCCATCCGCTGAAAAAATATAAGACATACCCCGAAAATAAGCCGGAGTGCTAGGCGCAGTTCTGGAGGGCGCCAAGGAAGAGGAAGATGCCTGTCGGGTTGGGGCCCGGAACTGGATGCTGCCACTACTGCAGCCCCGCCAAAACACCCAGCAGTGTGCGCCGCGTGGAGCCCCGAGCCAGCGGGACCCAGCAATGCCCAGCAGCCCACACTGCGTGGAGCCCCGAGCCAGTGGGATCCAGCAGCGCGCCCCGCTGAAGCGTTGACAAAGCGCCCAGCAGCGCCACGCAGAGCGCCCCAAGCCAGCGAGACCCAGCAGTGCTCTGTAGCACTTTGAATCCTCCTCCTGCTGCTGCTGCGGCTCGGGGTGCTCTGTGCGGCGCTGCTAGGTGCTTTGTCAGCGCTTCAGTTGGGTCCTGCTGGCTCGGGGCTCCACGCGGCGCGCACTGCTGGGCGCTTTAGCAGCACTTCAGCAGCAGCAACAGCAAGTTCCGGGCGCCGAGCCGCGGCAGGAAGAGAAGGGTGCTTGCCAGGTCAGCGCCGCGTGGAGTGAGTCTGCTGAGTGACCCAAGCCAGCGGGACCCAGCAGCAGCAACGCCGGCCGCGGCAGGAGGAGTACCATACAGTACTTACCGGTAATAAAAAAAATAAGACACCCCCCGAGTAAAATAAATATAAGACGGTGTCTTATTTTAGGAGAAACACGGGTAGCACAGACACAAGAGTGGAGGTTGCCATCTGTGAATATAATTCTTCCCAGCATTTGTAGTACCCTGAGCTCTGGTACTTAAGGCAGCCAACACACACCCTTCATCTTCAGTCCCCAAACCCTCTCAAAAATTCTTGCATTCAAGCTTGTTCTCAGGTGCTATATCACTTTTGTTTCATTGTTTCCACAATGTATGTAAAGTAGAATTAGGATCAATAATCTTACAAGCCACATCTTGTTTAACAGCTCCTATTGGAGAGGGAATATAGAGAAAAGTATTTAACGTATTGATGTTTTTTGTGGAATGCCCCCCTTAGTGAGGTGAGCCTGTCGCCTTCATTACTGAACTTCAGTTGAAATTTAACAACATCCTGTCAACAAGCATATTATTCCTGTCACTGATCTATCAATCACCTTCTAAGAAACTGCCTTGGAGATGTACACTGAAGATCATCAGAAACAGCTCAAAGAACAAAAACAGCAAATACATTTAATACAAAACTGAAACCATACAAAGTAAACACTCGTCGTAAAGACCTATTTATCCAGTTGGGAAAATCTGTGGCTGATGTCTTCAATTGTTTCTGGACAGTGCAGGTGTCTGTCAAGGTAGGACAGGAATGATATTCCACAAAACAGGGGCAGCTACATTAAAGCCCTGCTTCAAGTTACTGCAGAGTGGGCTTCAGCGATATTTGATGGCTGAGAGATACTGGCTGTGGCAACAGTGAATTAAAAACACTGATTTCAAATTGTTTTAAATGGGTTTTTATTTGATTTTAAATTTTACCGTTTTAACATTCAGCTGTTTGCCACCTTGGGTTCCTCTGGAAGGAACAGCAGGAAACAATTTTTTAAATAAATATATTTTGGAACATGGTTCTTCATATTCCAGCAGTTATAAGGGACAATGGGTAACCCTTACTACTTCTACTCTACTTGTTCTAGCCTCTCAACTGTATCTTTATTATACCCATATCCTACAATTTTTCCAGAGGCTGTTATCTAACTGTTCTAGACAAACGGAAACCAAATTCTTTTTTTAAAAAAAAAATTCTATACCACCCCTACACAGAAGAGTCTATGGCGACTTAGTCATGACAGTAGTTTAAAATACAACACATACATCAGCATCCACATACATCAGCATCCTGAAGCAGCTGTAAGTTCCCTCGAGCGATAAATAAATTTTGTGAAATAAAATAACTCTGCAACAGCCAAACAATTGTGCTAAAAGCTTGTAACCAGAGTATGCCTGGTTAAAAGTATGTAACAAGAAAATGCCTGAATGAACAAATTAGGAAGTGTCAAAAATTTGCTAATCCAGATTCACTGCCCTCACACAGAAGTTCATATATTTATTGAATTTGATTCATACACCATTTATCAAAAGATCCACATTTTATGCACATTTTACAGAATTTCAAAATACTATTAAAAACTGCATCAGAACATCTATATTTTCCCAAATGTGTGCAGTCACACTGAGGATATGTGCATTTTTATATGTAACCATACAAATGACATTTCCCACTGAAAGCTGGACAGACCATAGCTATTGCAAACACAGATAATCTTTTGCAAAATAAGAAAACTGCTTCCCTTTTGATCCTTATTGGCATTGTCATCATTACTTATTGAAATAGACCACATACAACCCATTTTTCTCACTCCGTAATTTAGCATGTTTCTCCTGAAGGTGCTTATCTTTACAGAGAAGTCAAAATGAATGCTAAGGGAAGTGAATTCCTTGATTCCACCACTGAAAAGAGATCAGTGGAGATGAACTCTAGGTAAGTCAATGTTTTCCCCTTTTCAACCTTCTAGCCCAGGGCTGCAAGAGGCAACAGAAGAAGGCAAGATTACACACACTCTCTCTTTAACATGCTAGTTTTCTACATGCAAGGGATTTTTAATAAGGCTCTCAAATGTGGGGAACCTTTTCTTCGAGGAGTCATAGTGTGGCATCGATATGTCTTTAATCAGACTGTTAACTTTCATCCATTGCCACTACTGATTAGTTGAAGCCATAGGCTTGTAAACAGTTACAACAATTGACACAGAAAAGTATTTCATCAGAGGGCTTGAAAGAGAAGTAAATAAAAAATGCAAAGGGAAAAAATGCTAATTTGATATGAAAATTTATAGGGTAACTGAAAAGTTATCAACCTAACCCAAACTAAAGTCAATTTCAACTCAAATTCTCCCTAGTTTATGTGGAAAACAAAGTACCAATGAATTCAACAGACCTTATTCCCAAGTTTATGTAACATTAAAGCCTTAGAATCAGAACTTCAACATCTCTCATCTGCAAGCACTAATCTGTTTTCCAAATTGTAACTGGATTAATCCTTTATTATATCCTAAAGTTAAAGGCGGCTGGCTTTGCTCTATTGCCTTCTCACATTTTTAACAGAACATTTGAGAAATATTTTGTGAGGCATGTTAAAATCTTTCTCCAATTATGTATTAGAAATATGTTAGAAATATTAATATAAAGAAATCAGAAATTTTGATTTCTAACTGACTTCAAGAAGGGAGGGTCATAAACAGCTCAGAATCTGCTAATTTTTGCAGACTGTATAGGTACTACTGATGCTTAATTTACCTTTGTGAAATATCTAGAATTCTTGTATTTTTTACTTTGTATTTTTGATTATCTGGATAGTTAGTTAGCACTTTGTATTTGTTTTCCATATTAAAATAGTCACTGTTACAAATCACTGATACAGATTGACTTGTAATACTGATGACTTGCCCCCCCCTCTTGCAATAAAATTCCCAAGAACAATTCTTCCTCAAAGCAGACCATTTCAGTATATGTAAGCTACCTTTCCCCACTATCTGCATTTTTATCCTTGTGTATATTAAATTGGTTTGTGGACCATATTAGAAACTGCACATGCACACCATGAAAAACCTGTGCACATTTGCATATGTATGGCTCAATCTAAATCAACAGAACCACCATAATCATAAGCAAATCAGCTAAGCTAAAAGAGTTAAGCTTTCTGTTGTTATCTGGGACCACCACCACAAAAGTGATAACTGAGCTACCAACAGGTGTCTTCTTGGAGAAATATTCTCTACCTGCAAATTTCTTTTTAAATCTTTCGATTATCATACCCCAGTCTAAAAACAAGTTCTCTGTTCAATTTTTTATTAAAAAAACAACAACTATGCACAAGAATTCCCTAACCTGAAAACTCACAAACCACATTGCTAACTTTGTTTCGCCAGAGTAAATACCTTTACTATCTCCCAGAACCTTGAACTTCATCACAGTTCTTGTGAACCAACCCCCTTCACCTCTTCCCTTTCAGTTTATTGTTCAACTATGTTCTTTGGGAGTTTGTTACTGCTAATATCAGGGGATATCTTATTTTACTTTCCTTAGCTTTAGTTTGTGCTTGCCTTCACTATTTTCTACATTGTTACTGGCCAGAATTATTACAAATATTTCTTTAGGTTGCTTGCAAGGGACCACCCACTCCCCCACCCACCCACCCAATAAAGAGTTGCTTTTTCTGCTTTTCAGCACCCCACGGAGGATTATTTCCTTCCCAAACAGTAGTAGTCACAATGAAAGAAAGAAGGAGGGCTAGATTTTTTGTTTAAGGGTTGAATATGGTTTGAAAACAAAATTGCTGCTTGAAATGTGTACACATCCACTTTCATCTCTGAAATAATAAAAACCATCTCTGAGCAGAGGCAACAATGGGAAATAAACAGATGTGCATGCCATGAGAAACAAAATATCTCAAATCACTTTCATCTCTTTAAAAAACATGTCTCCAAATAAAGTTCTACCCAACAAATTATAAAGCTATTTTTCCCACTACTGCAATTATTTCAAGGTTGTACATCACTGGTTGTTGTTTTAAAAAATACACTGAGGGAAAATAAAGAAAACAGAACATAAAACCAAGCAAACGTGCATCCATAAAGACAAGAAATAATTGACCTATACAGTTGAAAAGTATGCCAAATCTATAGAATCACACAGGGTGGATTTGATTTAAATCAAACTGATTTAAATCACGATTTAAATCATGATTTAAATCACTAGTCAGTAAGGCTTGATTTAAATCATAGTTTTCTACATAAAGACTAATTCTTGCTGGTATAACTTTAATATGTAAGTAGATGAAGATTTTTAGAGTAACAACTTTTCATATTAGTTTTTTATCCCCAGTTTAATCGGTTAATCATTGATATTTGGACAACTTTACTGTTGTACTTAGGAAGGAGAAAAATAATCATTACCTTAATAATAACAATTTAAATAGATTTATTCAACTGAAATAATAACATTACAGCATATGTTATTTGCTTAAACAAACATCCATGTATGTTAACTAATTTGGCTAAACAAAAACAAAATATATATATTTTAAGAAACTTAGACTGTCAGCCCAGCCTACACATGAAAAACTTAAACACTGTCCACTCCAAACAATCAGAAAAATGTTGTTTCTATTCTATTCACTGAACTTCTTGAAACTTAGCACTGAAGGGGTTGTTTCTGTATTCATAGGTTCGTAGAACAATAGGATTAAGGTCTTTTTCTCAACTCTGTTCGTGTTATAACATTTTTGCTGTGAAGAAGAGGCATGTGATCTCTGTTGAGTCAAATTCAGTTTTGAGAACTGCAAAAGTAAACCAAGCATCTGTGATAATATCTTGTAGGCAGAGAAACTGCCCAATAATCTTACAAAAACCTCTGGAAGAGCATGGCATTGTGAATGGATTAATGGAATTTATTTACCCAAAAAATTAAACATATACAACCTTATTCTACATAATTAAAAAACTAATCTTTATTTCATGATGGAACAACCTTTGGATGGTAATATATTTTCCTCAAAAAGCATTTTATTTTAAAAAATCCGATTTAAATCAAAAAAATCCTATTTAAATAAAAAAATCCGATTTTTAAATATTTTTTTAAAAAAATCATTGATTTTTATCCACCCTGGAATCACATAAGGTAAACCCAAAGTCTCTTTTCCTTGATGAATATTCCAATGAACCAAAAAAACCATGCCATTTCTGTAAGAAGTCACTCCTCTTCCCATATCAATTTCTAATGTTCATTCATCTACCCATCTTTCACTACCTACATCTATAACTTTCATCAATTAATTTGATAGCTCTAAGAGGCTTAGACTAATTTATGGAGGATAAGACTAGCAATGAATACAATTCATGGTCACTATATGCTACCTCTATGATCAGAGACAGAATTGTTTCTAAGTACCAGTTGCTGGGAAACAGCACAATAATGCTATTGCCCTCATGTCCTGTCCCTGAGCTTCCCCTTAGGCATCTGGTTGTGGGTAAACAAGATAGGCCTTTTGTCTGATTCACCATTTGGTCTCAATCGTCTTATCTATCATTTTAAGTATATCACCTGCTTCTCAATAGCTGACCAGAACAAGTTTTGCTGCAACCAACAGATTCTCTGGCAACAGTTTAGACCAGGCATCCCCAAACTGCGGCCCTCCAGATGTCTTGGACTACAACTCCCATGATCTCTAGCTAACAGGACCAGTGGTCAGGAATGATGGGAATTGTAGTCCAAAACATCTGGAGGGCCGAAGTTTGGGGGTGCCTGGTTTAGACCTTCTATAATGAACGCCTTCAATGAACTAAGGTGATTTAACTCACTTTGCCTTTGCTTTGTGAGCTATCCCTTCAAGAATTATTGCAAAAATATTTGAATGCTTTTTAGGTTTCCTCCATCTTACTTGCAAGCAAGCAACTAAAGTTCAAGTATTAAAATTCAATTTAATCCCTGTAACTTGGAAAATAATGTGCTCAGCTTAGTTCCAAGAAGCCTCAGTTTGCAGGCATATGGCAGAAATATGCACGACAAACACTATACATCCAACATGTGAAATCATTAACCACGACCCCCCCCCAAAAAAAATCCAGTTCAGTCTTTACATTATCATATGCCCTCTATAAGTGATTTTCTTGCACTTCATTCAAGTGAGCCTAGGCTAAACAAAGCTTTCAAGAGACAACTGTCCCTTGTGCTTCCTACCTTAGCTTTAAATACTGTAGACACAAATTAGTGCAAGAACTGCTGTAGAAATGCTGGCTTAAAGAAACTGTGCTTGGAATGAACTCAGGAGTGTAACTTAGATGTTAAACAACAGTCTCCATGTAGCTAATACCCTTCCAAGCTGCCAAAAAAACAAATCACATTTCTTCTCCCATGTCTACCAGTGATGTGGAGCAGGGGAACCCATGCTATCATATCCCACCACACATTTCTTTAGATTATGTCATGGAGGAGCAGAAAGAAAGCCAGACATGAGTGGCAGAAATACACTTTTTGTGGCAGTCACGTGGCTTTTCGTAACTTCTCATTTTACCCTCCAAAACATGCAAGTCCAACTGGAGTCAACTGGAGGTGGGGGGAATCCAGCTGAAGAAAGCAAGGATATTGGTTCATCTTCTCGCCCATAATTTATATATTTAGATTTATATATTGATTTTCTGCCTGAATAAGTAAACGTCCAATAAACCAAAAGTTAACATACTAAGCGCTTCTTAGCTTATGCAAACCTTTTCAGAAAATGCTACTTGTTAATTAAACAATGAACCCATCCTGGCAGTTATCAAGATCCATTTAGCACCTTCAGCATGATAGCAACTCTGCAAAACAGTGTGCTTCTCAACTGGTCAGGGCTTCCGCATGGAGCTGGCCAGCTCTGCAATGTTCAGGAATCATCTTGTGTGACAAACATTCTGAAATAATCCAGGGGAATACATTTGGCAGTCTGAATGTTTTCTCTCCAATTCAACCATTTTAGAAGATTTGCATTTGCCTGCTGAAACATCAAAATCCTCTTAGCAGCAATTTGACATCAGGAGTTTACTTTATCTATTACAAGCCCAGCCCCATCAGTCCTCTTCTCAATACCCCACTTTTGTAAACATGACCTAGATGTACACAGCAGCATTTAACATACCTAAACTTAGCCAGTCCACCAAACAATTCATCCAATTACAAACTGTAACAGAAGAGCAAGTGGAAGAATGATTGACAGTAGGGGAGTGGGATGGAGACATCTGAAGGCAGCTTTTAATGTTTAATAGATTATTGTGTTTTGATGTCTGTTGGAGGCCTCCCAGAGAGGCTGGGGAGGCCCGGCCAGATGGGCAGGGTATAAATAATATATTATTTATATTATTATTATTATTAAATATTGGGCAGTTAGAGCAAACAACTGGTAAGGAATGCTGCTTGGAAAATGGCAGAGTTGTGGTTGCAAAGGAAGCAGAGGGAAAGGGGGGATGAAACGGGAATAATAATGAAACCATATGTAAGAGTTGGAATAACAATTATGAAGGGTCAGTAAATCAGAACTCAATAATTCTGAATAAAATGACCACTTCTGAACATTATGTTCCTAAATAAATATAAGCTAATGTTTTAATTGTACTGTACTGTATTGTGGTGGACTTCCATTTCATGCAAAGAAGTATCTGAAGAAGTGTGTATGCACACGAAAGCTCATACCAATGACAAACTTAGTTGGTCTCTAAGGTGCTACTGGAAGGAATTTTTTTATTTTGTATTGTGTTATGTTCTGGTCGGATTCTGTGATAAATTTATCTCACCCATGTGTCTTGTACACATGTACTTGCTGGCTGGACTCAGCATAGCTGCAGAGAGACTAACCTTGGTAACGTGAGACAAGCGCTTCTTAGGGGGGGGGGGTCCCAGAAATGTCACAATATGCTTATCAGCAAGTTTGGCTTACTGCACACAGTATATAAATATGCTAAGATTAAGGCTGCCAGTCAGTAAGATTATATATGTTAATGAGGTCTGGCCACAATGGCCTTTCACATCTCCAAGGTCAGTGAAAGAAAGCACTTTTCTTCTCTATAAACTAGACTGCATTGTACTTTGATAGCAAAGGTTCTAACTTCAAACGCGTATATCCCAGAATTGGAGTCTATGCTGATCATGACGCTTCACAATTGCTGTTTATGACATCTAGTGGCAGAAATCCCATATTCTGACACCTCAGCATGGCAGTTAAGCCATATTGTATCCATATGTAGCTATGGGCCAGAGATTGAGAAGAAATGAATTGCCTAGGGCTGCCCAATGAGTTTGTAACTGGAGTTTGCTTCTGGAACTCTTAAATTTATTATCACCATCCAAAGAATTTATTTAAAGTTAAACCAGATTCAGACTCGATTCAGGAGCAAAGCTACTGCCAGCTGAGCCAGCCCAAGCCTAGCAGAGGGAGAACAAGACTTTTAAATATAGTTTGACTTGCATTACCCTTTTTGATGGTGCAAATTCTGCCAGTTTGCCAGGACATGTGAACAGAACTAGGATCCACCTTAAGTTCCCCCTGCCAAGTCCTGTCCTCACCATGTCTGCTTTTGAAGATTTACACAAGTCTCAGTTCAGACAGCTTCAGCACCCCTGGCTAAGTTGCTTTGGTGTATCTTCAGCTGAGCCACAGCTGGGGACACAGCCAGAAAGGTGCTACATCCTAACTTGCTCATCCTGGTGGATCTTTAGGACTGCCCCCTAACAGGTTCCATTAAAAGGTTCTTGCTTGTCTCCTTTAATCAGCCCCTGATCAGTTTCAGGTAAAACTATAAACATTGTGCAAAACATTGCAGCTGTCAGTTCTGCTAACATGCTGCTGCTTTAAGATTTGCAAGCACAAAAGCTTGCAAAATAAAAGCACCCACTCTTTTTTCTATAAATTATGATTAGACATACCAGTAGCTCAATAACTACCTTTGTGGATTAGACAATGGTCCATTTAGTACAACATTCTGTGTCTAACAGCTGCTGGCCACAAGCATGGCATTTCCTTGTCAATTAGCATTTCTGTATTTATATTTTGCTTTTCTATTCAAGACAGATCTCCCCAGTGGTTAATTAAAAACAATCCATTAAAAGGACCTTTCACCTTGACACAGCCTTTCCTAACCTGGCACCCTCCAGATGTTCTTATCTACAACTCCATCAGGCTCAGCCAGCATAGTTGATGGTCAGGGCTGATGGGAGCTGTAGTCTAAAACATCTGGATGACATCTGTCAGGGAAGGCTGCTGCCCTAGCACTGAAAAATGTCAATAGTATCTCTAGGCATTTTCTTTCACTGTGAATACTTGTGGAATCCTAATGCTTTTTCAGTTTCAACAGCACACCAAGGGAGACCAGGCTGTCTAAAAATGCTCTATAAAATCTTGACTTTCAGGAGACCTCTCAACTTTCTACTTGCTTTTCTAACTACAAAATGACATTATTTACTCTTGTCTTCAATCTCACTACATCATCTCTTTGTAACTGTGGCTCAGCCCTAACTTTACTATAATGCTAGTTACTGGTAGGTAGCCGTGTGGTCTGCCGTAGTCGAAACCAAAATTAAAAAATTCCTTCCAGTAGCACCTTAGAGACCAACTAAGTTTGTCATTGATATGAGCTTTCATGTGCATGCACACTTCTTCAGATACACTGAAACAGAAGTCACCAGACATATATAGTGAGAGGGTGGGGAGGGGTATTACTCAGAAGGGTGGTGGGAATATAGAGACATTAGATTCTTATCTCATTATACATGATAAAGCTATTTTCAGCCATCTCACCCCTTGCTTCTTCCTGTAAGACCAAGTGCAATTGTCAACAGTCGTCAACAGGTTTACCACACCTATCAGCCAATCACCCATTCCCACCACCCTTCTGAATAAAACCCCTCCCCATCCTCTCACTATATATAAGGGTCTGGTGACTTCTGTTTCAGTGTATCTTAAGAAATGTGCGTGCACACGAAAGCTCATACCAATGACAAACTTAGTTGGTCTCTAATGTGCTACTGGAAGGAATTTTTTATTTTGTTTTTACTGTAATGCAACTTTCATTTTTGTCCATAATCCTGTAGCTTAGTTTGTAATTCACCACCTTTGACTCAAACCCTTTAACCATTTTAACCAAACAGATTATCTTCCCTAATTTCTTATCTTTCTCCCTGCATTTTCAGCAGTTTTCCCTCATTTTGTTTCAACTTTTCTTCTGACACACTTCTCATAATTTTCCCTTTCCATTACCTTTATTTTCCACCGCAAACATTCATTTGAAAGTAGAGCCCAAACATCTTCAGTAGCGAATCCTCAATAATTAGAAGCTCTGAGTTGAATCCAGAGCTAGGCTGTTCCCAAAAGCCGTATTTATTGATCAGTAATCCCAATTTGTTTGCACAAAGTTTGTGGTAAGGTTATACTACACCTGTTGTTTATTCACCATTCATTCTGGTTTGTTTGTGGTAAGGTCACATGATGTCACATACAGCAATTGTTACCTCACAGTTACCAGTTCATTTCCCTATCAATTTATTTACTGCAAAAGTCTATACCTGAAAAATGACATGTCTGGAAGTGGCTTAAGTTATATTTTGAGAAGACCCACTGAAATTAGTGGGACTTACAAAATTAAAAAAATTCCTTCCAGTAGCACCTTAGAGACCAACTACGTTTGTTATTGGTATGAGCTTTCGTGTGCATGCACACTTCTTCAGATACACTGAAACAGAAGTCACCAGACCCTTATGTATGGTCAGTCCTGCAAGACCAATTGCAGTCGTTAACAGTCGTCAACAGGTTTACCACTCCTATTAGCGAATCACCCATTCCCACCACCCTTCTGAGTAATACCCCTCTGCACCCTCTCAATATATATAAGGGTCTGGTGACTTCTGTTTCAGTGTATCTGAAGAAGTGTGCATGCACACGAAAGCTTATACCAATGACAAACTTAGTTGGTTCTCTGGAAGGAATTTTTTTTATTTTTTGTTTCGACTACGTCAGACCAACACCTACCTGTAACTAGTGGAACTTATGTTAGCCATAACTAAGTTCTGTTGAGTTCACTGTGTCTGAATTCAACCCTATACTCCTGCAATGTCTTTATAATGGTTCCAGCATCCCCAACACATTTTGATATTGTAATTTATTTTACCTGCTGAAGAGTCTAGGTCAGGCATCCCCAAACTGTGGCCCTCCAGATGTTTTGGCCTACAACTTCCATGATTCTTAGCTAACAGGACCAGCGGTCGGGGAAGATGGGAACTGTAGTCCAAAACATCTGGAGGGCCACAGTTTGGGGATGCCTGGTCTAGGTTTATCTGCTATTGTAGAGATTCTATATTAAGTAAAACTACATAGCTGATCATGAACCAAACTGGAGAAATAATTTTTTAAAAGATTCAATTATGAATACGTTGTGTCTAAATAACTCCTTATATTATTCCTTAATCCACGCAAATTAACAATATTGTAAGAATAACATCGGACTGTATCGGGTTAAAGGCCCCTCTAGTCCAGCATCCTGTTCTCATAGTGGCCAACCAGATGCCCACAAAATCAATAATAATACTGATTAAGCATTAAGACACTGAATGTTTCCATAACAGCCAAGTCAGAAACTGCTTAGAGGTTTTCTTACAACCAAGCAGTATATAAAATGCTAAACAAACAAATGGTTAAATAAATAAATAAATCAGTCAGCAGCCATAAAAATCTGCATCAATAGTACTGGTAAATTCTGCAGTAGTAAGGTCAATAGTGGAGTCAATAGTAACAATAAATTCAATTGCAGAAAAAATATTGTTGATTAGTAGTCATAACATTGAAAAGATTACTTGTTATAATAAATTTAACAGCTATAGTAATTATGTGAGTTCGCAGCAGTAAATCAATTATATCAGTGAGCAGTAAGTAGAGGTTTCAGTTGAGCGGCACCAATTAGAAATAGTTGTAATGTTTCGACCCCAACTGGGTAGAAAAGATGCATACTGTACAATATAGGCACTTCATTTGACTATGGAAGAATTGTACTCACACATAGTATCTTTACTCACTGTAATTAATCATTGTCCACAAGCTTTTTCTTTCATTCACCTTTAAATACAAGACCTTGCTTCAGCATTCACTCTTCCTACGGTATATAACTATATAAGAGCTACCAGTAGAGGGAGCAGAAATTCGCTTTTTCACCAATCAAGTTAGAGAACCTCCTAAAGCTTATGGATGCAGTCCTCCCAAGCACTGTACTGTATTGACTTTTCCACAGCACCCATTACAGTACTCAGTTTTCAAGTGTGCACTTATGTCTGCCCTTGCACTGCTGCTGGAGTGATCCCCAAGGCACTTCCTCAGTACCAGACAAGTTCTTCAAGGTAAGGACCCAGAAGTCCCGTCGTCGTCGTCCCCACACACACACTGCTGGCTGCTTCACACCCCCTTTGCCTCGTAAAGGATCAATCAGGCTGTGATCCCCAAATCAGCCTTGCAGAGGAGATAGCTTGACAGGGTTGGTTACTGCTCCTGCATAGATATCCCAAGGCACTACCTTTAAAATATTTGTACCCTGCTGTTTTACCCAAGGAAGATTTCCATGATGGCTGGCACTATTTAAAACGATTCTACAGTGGTGCCTCGCTTAACGAATGCCCTGCTTAACGAAATTTCCGCTTAACGAAAGGATTTTTCGAGCGGAGTTTGCCTCGCTAGACGAATGAAAATTCGTCTAGCGAATCGCGGTTTCCCATAGGAATGCATTGAAATTCAATTAATGCGTTCCTATGGGCAAAAAACAATGCGAAAAAAATTCAATGCATTCCTATGGGACTCACTAGACAAATTTTTTCATTATAAGAAAAGACCCGTGGAACGAATTAAATTCGTCTAGCGAGGCACCACTGTATTCAAATAATTAAAGATAAACGCATATCAACACTAACATACAAGAGGAGCAGCCAGTTAATCAAATCAAGATCACCTTAGCAAAAATGAAGGTTTTTAAGTGGCCCCGCAAAACATAATAATGTATATTTTTTGAGAATGAAGCCAGATTCTGTTCTTCCACTTGATCTAAAGGTGGTATCACATGAAGTAAGGCCTCAAAAGAAGATCTTAATATATGGGATGATATTTAAAGGAGTTGGTTGCTATTTATAGCAAAACTCCTCTGATCATGATCAATAGAAACCTGCCTATGAGTCATATATGCAAACTCTTGTTTACCAATATAAAAATCTGCAATAAGCTTTCAAGTCGCAAAACCAGTTTAAAACTACAGGCTTTAATTTCTTTTCCTCATTGAAGTCTAGTACAGGGCTAAGCAACAGCTGCTGAGATTACGAAAGATTGAGAGGCGAGGAAAACCGGAAGCAGAATTCTGTGACAGGACTGTGGGCTCAGTTTTGCTGCCGGAAATGGATTCCTGGGCTGAGCACTGTACAGTATTCTTTGATTCTATGTTAACCACACACACTCCATTGGCCACCATCTGACTGCAACTGGAGGACCTCATTTTGGAATTATTATTATATATAAAAAAAGATTTCACAATGCTTAAGTATGTCACCCCATAGTCTAGTAGAAACAGGAGCATTTCTTTACATAGCTTTTTATAGAAAAGGGAAACAGGAAGACAGGGTAACACTGGCAGTTTAAGGGGTGCTATAATTATGCATTCATTTTTTGTGTTTTTCTTTGATTTGATGATCTGGGCATAACTCCTAAAGCAAGCTGTCATTAGTAAACTACAACAGCAGCAAAGGGGCCAATGAAATTGAAGAAAAAACAGTCTGCTGCAACTTTTTGCAGTTCTGCTTATAAATGTTTGCAACTTGCCAGTTCTAATTTCAGTGTCTGCCGCCACCTCCCTACAGAGTGACAACTTGTTTCCCTATTCCAAGTCCAGCCCAACTGGCTAACCTCTAGAGGTTTCCAGCTGTTTCTACTGTTTTCCAAGGAAGAACATTTGATGTCAAAACGCAAACTGCTAGAATTTCCTTTCCTGTAGAGGTCCTTTCCAAACCAGTAGAATACCAGATCTTTGTTCTCTATTTTACATGCAAATGTGAGGAGCCCTACACCAAGGATCTCCATAAAACTGGAGTGCCACTGGAAAGAGAGCTCCAGGATGCAAGACATTTTCTTTACCTTTTCTCTAAAGGGAAACACTTCGTCTCTTCCTATCTACCTCCACACCACTAACTGATACGATTCCAGTTAGAGGTAGGTAGCCGTGTTGGTCTGCCGTAGTCGAAACAAAATTTAAAAATTCATTCCAGTAGCACCTTAGAGACCAACTAAGTTTGTCATTGGTATGAGCTTTCGTGTGCATGCATAACTTCTTCAGATTCGATTCCATTCTAAAAAAAACAACTTTCCATTTTACAACAAAGCACATCTGCGGTCATCCCACTGTATGCTCACAGTGCCAGGAATAAAAGCAGGCATCACTGTTTTCCAAGCTGCTACACTTGGAAACTCATGGGTGGCTGTATATATATTTGGTTGTTATACTCTTCCCCAGAAAAGAACATGTTGAAAATACTTGATTCCAACTTAATGTGCTTTGCATGGTAGCCCCAGTCACCCAAACACCCCATTTTATGAAAACTTGCCAACATACATCAGACAAGCAGCCATTTCTAGCACTTGAGAGTCTATGTATACTTTAATCAACAAATACGTTACTCTACTTCAGGCAGTAACCACTTTCCTCACCACATCAATTATAAACAAACAAACCGCATGCACTAGTAAATTCCTAGAGAAGTAGCCATGTTGCAGGAGGAAAGCAGAGTCTCATTTAATAAAAATAATAAATATCTAACAAATAATTATAAGGGAATGGCATCAGAACTATTCAAAATTGTGATTTAAAAATCACATGACACTTTAAAGACTACCAGATGTATTGTGGCATACATTTTTGTGGACTAGAGCTGACTTCAACTGAGGAAGTGAGCTCAAGTCCATGAAAACGTATGCCACGTTTTTATGTGTGCTATAACAGACTAACAGCTACACCTCTGGAATTGAAGATCTGGAGTGTATTATTAAAATTTTCATCTTACCCACAAAAAGAACAAGCACCTGGAAGAATATCTATTAATGGATGTATGGTACTGCAACCAATCTATTTTTGTGGATGGAATAGAGCCATGAAGATGCCACCCATCCACTTTGAATCCAACTCTTCCCCAAAAACTTTCATGGGAAAACTCCAGTGTTTAACCCCTGCATAGGTCGTGACAAACTTGTTTTCCTCTTCAGACCACTCTAGTAGAGCATTCTGCTCCCTTCGTAGAAATAATAGTACACCTCATCCATGCCCAGAATATTGAACTAAAGTCTATACTGCCCCTAAACACAAGGGATTTGTGAATGCTTCCTCATCTTCTTTTCTCTTTCCCCCTCTGCTAATAAAGGAAAAAAAGATGGTTCAATTCCTTCTTAACCCTCATACACCTGAAAACTGCAAACCTAAATAGCCTTTTCAGAAATAGATCCATTAACCACGAGCAGCAGGCAGAACCTTCATGTGCAAAGGCAGGATAACTCAATACCAGATGCAGGGGAAACAACAATAAAGGAGGCCTGTTGCCGCTCTGCCCTGCATTATGAGCTCTCCAGACTCCAGAGACAACTAAATGACCATTTGTTGGATACAGGGTGCTGCACGGAGATGAAATAGAAGATGAAATATTGGTCTAATCCAAAAGGCTGCTTCTTCTGTCACGAACAATTAAAGTAAACCATTTCAAAATGAATAAAGTGGGGGGATAGTGTAAGAGAATGGGACAACAAGAAGAATGGAACAGATCTATCCTCCTCCAAACAAAAATACCTGAAGGCAGGGAAGGGGTCCCCTTTTGCCACCATCCAAAGAGAAGCAAGTTCCGTTACGTGAGGCAACATCAGAGAAGATTTTGTGAAGCTGAATTCAGTTTGCTGTAACAGAGACTCTCTTGGGTCATCCAAATAGCCCTGTTGACAATCAGCTATTCTTTATTGTTTATTATGAAGCCTTTGCACAGTGATGACCCGTAACCTTGTGTATTTTCTTAAAAAATAGTAATAATGCTGGGCTACCATCATCTATTTGATACTTATATGACTTTTCCTACCTGTTTATGACTTATTTGTTTGTTTTTAAAAACCCAGCAACAATGAATGGCCCATTATTTGAGGTGACAATGAGACTTGAAAGAGACATCAAACCCATCACCTTCACACTGGGATGATTTGGGCCAGGGGAGAAGGAAAGGAAGAAAAGAGAGAAGATCCAGAACAGCAGAAAACAGGCCCAACTTTTGAGCAGTAGGGTGGGAGCTGTGGGGGGGGGGGGGCGGCGGTGCAGGTAAGGCAGAAAATACATAAATACATAAAATGGGAGGGGAGAAATCACAGGAGGGGAAAGAAGGATTTTTAAGGCACCTTCAAAGGGAAAGGTAGGCAAGGACCTCGCCTTTCCCCTTTGGAGAACCACCATCTTGGGGAGAAATATTCACTTTTCATCCTTATACCCCCACCTTTCCTCACAAAGCTGCATGCATCCCTTCGCACCACCAATTCTACCCATTGCATTGTCTTCACGACAACCCTGTTGAGTAGGGCTAGGCTGAAGGTCAGGTGTGTTGTTTTTGTTGTGGCCTCATGTTTTTCATAGATCACAGACAGACAACTTTATTTCTATTAATATTTAATTGTTTTAAGTGACAATTTCTCTGGTTTCTCACTATTAAACGTTCATAGAACTAAGTGAATGACAACAACTGCGGTCAAATTCTTGGGGTGGGATTCATGGGTGTAGCCAGGGGGCGGGGGGAGCTTACCCCCCCCCCAATCAAGTAAATAAATAAAAATACTTAACTAAAAGTAGAAATTTTGACAGATTTTTCTGAGCACTCGGGATCAAAAGAAAGCCATTTAAAGACGACTGGGAAACATTTATTGAATACGTCAAAAATACTGTAACTGTACAAGCTGAAAACGTTTGCAGCATTAAAATAAATTCAATCTTCGATGGATGTAAAAGTGGAAAACTGATTTGAATGGTTACGGTAAAAATATGCAGGTACATGTATATGACATGTAAAATGAACCATGAAAAAGAGAAGAAGGGAAGTCATTGGATCATTTCAAAGTTTGTTATTTGGAAATGTAAAATTGGGAAACTTAATAAAAATGATGACCAAGAAAAAAAGAAAAAGCCGTTTGAAACAACTGTCGTCGGGACATTTCGTTCTGAATCTGCTAGACAGAATCCGACAGAGGATGGTGACAGGTGGGTGTCCCGTCTCTCCCCCCCCCCCTCCGGCCGTCCTTAAAGACAAAACCCAACGTAAATAAACGGCTACGCCCGGGATTCGAACTCGCGACCCTGCCATCGAAACCGTTAACGCCACACACGCGCACGCGCCAACCGCCGTTCCTCCGCCTCGCCTCTTACCTGGGGGTATTGGGGGGTGGGCCTGCCTCCTCACAAGAAATCCGCGTCAGAAATCGGACCCTCTCCAATAAGGCGAGGAAGTGGGGGGGGGGAGTACCAAAAAGTTTAAACGAATAAAAAGAGAGGGAAAACGTCGACGAGGGTCTCCCAGGAAACGGCGGCTTCGAGAGAGAGAGGGAGAGCGCGAAGAACTAAAAACCAAACGCCTCCCGAGCTTTCTGGATGTTGGCGCGCGAGGGGCGCCGCGCGAGCTTTTATAAGTTAACTCCGGCCCAGGGCCACGCCTCCTCCGGGAGCGCCACGCCCCTCGCTCGCGCCCACCTTTGAATGCAACGCCTCGGGCGTGGCCACGCCCTCCTCCCGCCCACTGGAAGGAAGACTGGACCACACGCACGTCTCTCTTTCTCCCCCCCCCCCGCGGCTCCTCCTCCTCCTCCTAGCCACGCCTATCGTTCTAGCTCCGCCCCCTCCGCAATCTCACCGAAGGAATCAACCTGTTGCTGCGCGGAGCCCCTTTCGCGGGCCCTTTGCGCGGCTTTTTTCCCGCGGGCATCTGCATAAATGCAGTTTTCGCTTGCTTTGCCTGTTCACAGCAGCTCCGATTCCTCCTCTTCTTGCCCAGGAGCCGGGCTGGGAGATTGCAAAAAAGCAACAGCTAAAGCGTTGCAGAGAGAGGCTTGCAAACTTTGAAAGGCGATGCCTGCATGCGCGCGCTAGTTTGGAAAGGCTTCTTAGCCCGTCCCGTTGAATTAAACCGGGAGTTACTCCAGAGTAAACGGGCAGAGAGGGTATTGCAAAGTGCAAACAAAACAAAAGCACAACGACAGCAACTGGGCGTGCAGAGAGGATTGCGAAATAAAAGGCAGCGCCTGCGCGCGCTTATTTTGAGAAACCAGCTTCAGTTCTTCTGTGGGGGAGATTTAGCTTTCCAGTAGAAACAAAAGCGAGGAGGATCCGGGCTGCACATTGTTATCATTCAGGTTATTGGAAGACCCCCACCGTAGCATTCAAGTGGGACTTGCCTACGAGTCAACGCACCCAAGGATCGGGCAAGGCACAAGAAAAATAGAAAGCGCTCGCTTGTAGCGGTTTGTGCGTCAAACTTTCCAGGATTTTAAAGTTCCCCACTTAACCTCTTCCTTTGATACCGCATGTGTGGCAGGAGAATGGTGGATTTTAGCACAGACATTTTATTCATCTGTTGCACTGAATACCACGTTTTGCTCCAAGGAGTGCAGCGTGGTCTAAAACCGTAGAATTATAGAATTTTAGAGTTGGAAGGGAACCTGAGGATCATCTAGTCCAACCTCTTAAAGTGCAGGAATATGCAGTTGTCCCTTTCGGGGACCGAACCTGCAACCCTGGCATTATCAGCACTGCTCTAACTAACTAAGCTATCCAAGCTCTGCAGCTGGTTCTCCGCTCTCTCCACTTTATGCTCACAACCACCCTGCGAGGTAGGTTTGGCTGAGAGGCAGTGAAGGGACCTGGATCACACAGCGACCTGCCAATGACAGGTAGAGGCTGGTTATGTCCCCATCCTCCTTGCTGCGGTTTACAAGGGCAAAATTGAGGCTAAGATGGGGGACAGCAGGCAACTAACCCACCACACACACCTCCCACTCCCCAGGCCATCTATAAGTAAAAAGGAACTGATAATATCTTGCCCAAAAGCATCTCAGAAAACAAGCAGTGGATGCCAGGACAAAATTAAAGTGTATGGGTGGTGGTGGGGAGAATGAAAATACACAATTCCTTGCTGGACAACACAATATTATACTTTCCTTTCAGTATTCCTACTTTGGGGACTGTGTGAACTGTTTATATATCCTGCTATTGGCCAACTGAGGGTCCCCCCCCCTAGGGTAGCAAGAAGGGAAGCAGCCATCACACTAAGTGTTTGCTCCAATTTTAAACAGAGCTGTCCGTGCAAATCGTGCTCAAGTCCTGCAGAGTTCCTTGGAATTAAATGTTCCCAGCAAGATGCTGGCTACACCACCATCAAATGTGATATATATATATATATATATATATATATATATATATATATATATATATATAGCTGGTAGGCAGGAAAACAATTTTTTCTGGAAATATTTTATCTGTTCTGATAGCGCAAATCTTTACGAATCCTCTCCCAAGAGGGATGGCCACCAAGTTAGAATGTTAGGAAAATTCACAGAGGATAAGTATCAAATCCTATTGCATAAACAGAGCTCATTCTGTTCACGCAACAACTTAGTTGAATTCTGTCCACAATCATCAGAGTCCTAGCTAGGCAAAGCATTTTTACAGATTAAATCAGAATGGCTGCAATGTATGTATGGGCTATGCGTCGGTGTCTGACAATGACATTTGTACTCCACTTTTTTGCTCTGAAAGGCCCCTAAAGCAGTGAACAACATATTGGTACAAAATGAAAAATAAAATAAACAGAAAGCAATTGATCAATATAAAACAGCAAAATCAGCAGGTGCCCACTCATTGCATGTGCAAACCGTGTTTTGTGGTCTCACGGCAGACACAGGTGATCACTGCCACTCTTCCCAGTGGGTCTTTCTCCAATGAGGCAGTTGCGAGGACTGAAGGATCCCGCCTTCCCGTCGCTTTCTAAGTCTCCTCCCCCTGAGACTCCTTCATCTTGACTGCCTTTGCTCTGCCCTCTTCATACCTCTTTGGGTTCTGGGATACCACGTGGAGAGGGCAGCTGATTGCAGCAGGAGAGGAAGACTCCCTGGCTTCTTCAGAAGGCCTCCTGATCTCTGCCTCTTGACCACCGTACCTCCTTTCCAGCCTCCACTTCTTCCTCCGATTCTGGACTGCTTTCTGCCACAGCCTCTTCCTGCTCACTAAACCCTGTTGTCTTCAGCTTCCAACACCTCCTCGTCCCAATCTGCTCCCTCTGATCACAAATCATCATCTCATCACCAATCCACTGGCTCTCAGCCTTCTTCCCCTGGGGGTTTCCTTTGGGGTTCCCAGGCTGGTGCTTCTCACCACTCCTCGGCATCCAGTCAGTTCCATAGTATCTAGATTCCCCATCAGGGCCAGCATTCCACTGTCAGTCTCAAAATAAATAGCCATTGCTACTCTTCACTGGCTGGGCTAGCTGGCTGAACTTTCCAACTCCTCCGATAGGCAGCTGTTTTGCCAACGTAGCAGAAAAAGATTGCAGCCACCTCCCACCTTCCAGTCAGAGGAAATTCCACAGCTTCGGGGCCACTGTCAAAAAGGCCATGTTCGCTCTCCCTGTCAGTTGGGCCTCTGACAATGCCAGGACGTCCTCTGCTGGTGGGCTCGACGGGGGGGGGCAGCATCACATGGCAGAAGAGTGTAAGATGCGTTCATTTCCCTGGCTGAACAAACAGACCTTTTTCGCCCAAAGCAAGGTACATGCCCTCTCCTGCTTCCCCAGTCCTAAAGCTCTCTAAATTATAAGAACAACAACATAGATGGTGGGTCAAGGCACACTCTGGCATAAGAATTAGAAACAGATCTGGAGGAGTAATGGCAACTGAAAATGATGGAATATGCAGAGCTAGCAGGGTAAAGAGAACAAAAGGAATAGACGAAATAAAATATGCAGTTAATTTTGAAAGTACAAGGAACCATGCATGGATGGAGAAGAAGAGAAGTGACTGGATGTACTGTTGTGGAAAATGTATACCTGAAAATTTGAGATATAGATATATACAGTATATAGGAGAATTAGATCTGGGTTCCTCCAAATTCAGACTTCATCCGTGGCTGGAAAAATTTCCTCCTTGGAAACCACAACTGGAATAAAAGTTTCCACGGTGAAAACAAAAATAAGATTGTCTTGGTTTTGGGTGTTATTACTAATCCGGGTCAGTGAGAGTTCCTTTTGAGTTGGGATGGGAGGAAGATGACCTTGCTTGAAACTTGTTCCAAGATCTGTTAAATCTTCACTTACTCCTGGGTAACAGCTAGACGTGGTAACATGCTGCTAGGAGGATGTGGGACCCTGTTCCTCCTGATGAAGGCTGCCAACCCATGGGAAGGAGAGGCAGAGATAACACAAAAAAAACGCAACCACCTGTGCTTGAAACAGCAACTTGATCTGCAGAAATCAACTGCACTTGTGAAGCAACCTTATACTGGGCCAGTTTGCACCAAACACTAAAGCAAGCTTAGCACTGTGTACACAAACTAGATTGAGCCTCAGTGAAGCCTTGGGGGTCACATGACCCTCTCCTCCATTACTGATACAAATCCTAGATTTTCATTAAGTACAAGCCAGGAATTGGGGTTTAAAACTAACTCTTGATTCAAACCGAATCATGGGCTGTGAAGATTGTGCACCTAACTCTAAACCAGCCTTCATCAAGTTTTGTGCTTTAACTCACATCACCCCGAGTTCTGCTTCCTGGGGCTGATGGGAGTTGTAGTCCAAAATATCTGAAGGGCACCAGATTGATGAAGCCTGCCCTACACTATCACGCGAGTCATGTTAATTCACTGAGTGCACCAAGTCAAACTATTGTTCCTTCTCATCCACTATTGCATTTTCTTAGTGACAACATACTGCAGTTTGATTGCTAGAAAATTGTAACATCGGATATGTTTACAACAGATGGAAGACTTAAACAAAAACCCTGTGTCTGTTTACTCATAGGTAAATCACCTTGCACCCAGAGGCCTTTAGGATTGCAACTTGGGATGGCCAACTGCAGGGCTGTCTTAAGACGTGCAAAGATCCCTCCGGCACCCCCCTTTCCCAGAGTTGTCACCCTTTTTTTAAGGGCTGCAGGAGGCGGGCAACGACTGGAGGGTGGCTCCTCTGGCAGGGAAGAGGCGGAGGCTGGATACAGTGCCTCCTGGCTCAGCTAGCCGCTTCGTGCCGCGGTGGCCACGGCAGGCAGCATACTGAGCGTGCGGGCCTGTGCCAAGCGAGTGAAGGCGCGTGCGCCGCTCCCGCCAAGCGTCAGCTTGGTTTTTTCCCTTTTAGCCTTCTGCCGCCCCACAGAATCCACCGCCTGCAGGCTAAAAGGGGGGAAACCGAGTGAACGCTCGGTGGGGGCGGCGCACACACCCTCGCTCACTGAGGGCACTCGTTCAGTGTTCCATGGACTCTCGCCTGGTGCCTTGGCGCCCCATGCCACTAGCCTCAATGGGTAAGACGGGCCTGGCCAACTGAATAGAAAAAGCAAAATAAAAAAAATCCTTCAGTAGCACCTTAAAGACCAACTAAGTTTTTATTTTGGTATGTGGTTCCTGATGTCAGATTTATGTCCATTTATCCACAAGACAGAGAAACCAGTAGGAGAACACTTCAATCTCCCAGGACATTCTATACAAGATCTCAAAGCAGCTGTTTTATTACAGAAAAATTTCAGAAACAGACTAGAAAGAGAAGTTGCTGAACTGCAACTTATTACCAAGCTTAAAACTATGGAGAGACCAGGTCTGAATAAAGACATTGGATTCTTATCTCATTATCCATGATCTAGCTTTCTTTAGCGCCTCAGCCCTTGCTCCCCCCCCGCAGGACCAATTGCAGTCATCAGCAGTCGTTAACAACCATCAACAGGTTTACCACTCCTATCAGCCCATTACCCATTCCCTCCCCCACCCCCCCACCCTCTGAATATACATAAGGGTCTGGTGGATTCTGTTTCAGTGTATCTGATGACGTGTGCATGCACACGAAAGCTCATACCAAAATAAAAACTTAGTTGGTCTTTAAGGTGCTACTGAAGGAATTTTTTTTATTTTGCTTCGACTCAGACCAATACGGCTACCCACCTGTGAATAGAAAAAGTTTCTGCAACAGTAACTTGAGCAATAGAAGATAATGCATAATAATTATTTTCTTCACAACATGGAGATGAGCCTGTTGTTTGGTTTTTATTTTTTATTGTTTAAAAAACAACAACAAAAACCAGTTTTTAAAATCTGGGAAGTCATCTGTACCCCTTGACAACACATAAGCAACAGCAAATTTCTGAGGGCTGTCAACCGAACAGAGACAAATGCCTGGACTGGGTTGCTCTGCGTGTAGATCACTCACCAGAAAAACAAGGGGCAAGGCTCAGCTGTTTTCATTCATTGGCTGTGCATCCTTGCCAAACAGTCAGCCCTTGTGCTGGTCTATGCCACTGCAGCGGGCAAACATCTTGCAAGGATGGGAAATGTGTGGGTCTCGGGATGTTCCTGAACTACAACCCCTATCAGCCTCAGCAAGCTTGATCGATAGTCAGGGATTATGGGAGATGTAGTCCAGCCACATCTGGAGGGCCACAGATTGCCCATCCTTGAGTGCAATTCCTTTCTAGGCGATGACAGCAGTGGGAAAAGTTGAGCTTCCCATTTCCCCTGCAAAAGAGATTTCCACTCTGTAACTATCACGAGCTGCGAAGCGGCAAGTCAGATTGCAGAACAATAGATGAACACAGAAACTCTTCCCCATTAGGATATTTTGCTTTTTTCAAAAAAAGTTGCACCGTTCACACCCAAAACAATTAGCTACTCTGCACAAGTAACTCTGGAGTTTTCCATTTATTCATAATGATGCTGCAGTTGGTGAGTGTTTAACTAGACAGCATATTGCAAGTTGAATGAGATGTTTGCTCAGCCATGTCTCGGTTAAGCACGAGTCTGTTATGGGGACCATACTGTTTACAGAACATGCCACCGTTTATGACTCAGCACAGCTTCTCTTGATACGGTTGCCACAGGGAGACAATGTAAAATGCTGAAGATTCACTCCATGGATTCACGCCACTCACGTGAAAGCAAATTCATGGGGTTTCCATGTGCCAACCACATTTTTAATTTTCAGCACCATGAATGGAAGAGGGAATTCTCATTGCTGTTTGGGTCCATTCATGTCGTTATACAATACTTAATAATCACAATTTTATTATTTGTCCCCCGCCCATCCGACTGGAAACCCCAGCCACTCTGGGCGGCTTCCAGCAAATATAAAAACATGATAAAACATTAAAAACTGCCTTGAACCTCAGTTTGGAAGAAAGCTGTGGTAGAAATGCATTTGATAAATTAGCAACAACTTGTTGTTTGTCATCCTGGGCTCCTTTGGGAGGAAAGATGGGATGTGAATCTCCATCATTCTGCCCAGACACTGAGGTCTAGCACCGAGGGCCTTCTGGCAGTTCCCTCGTTGCGAGAAGCCAAGTTGCAGGGAACTAGGCAGAGGGCCTTCTCGGTGGTGGCGCCTGCCCTGTGGAACGCCCTCCCAACAGATGTCAAAAAGGAAAACAACTACCAGACTTTTAGAAGACATCTGAAGGCAGCCCTGTTCAGGGAGGCTTTTTAATGTTTAATAAATTACTGTGTTCTATTTTTCTGTTGGAAGCCGCCCAGAGTGGCTGGGGAGACCCAGCCAGATGGGCGGGGTATAAATAATAAGTTGTTGTTGTTGTTGTTAGAAAGACAGGTGTCTTGATTTTATTGTAAAAATGTTTGCAGCGGTGGAAATTAAACCCCTCTCTAGTGCCACGAGCCTGAAGCAAATCCTACTCCTTCCTAATACTGCTCTTTTTAAAAAACAACAAAGCAGGATTTCCTCTCGAACCATCTAGTTTGAGCCTAGCATGTCACCATAGCCTGGGGGGGAGCTGACATCTACACAGCAGATCAATTGCCCTTTTAACAAACACCCATTGCAGATCCATAGGGAGGAGGGTGACCTCAATTACCAGCATCAAAATAATTTCACTATGGAATCAAAGCTGCCAGGAAAACAACAACAACAACACTCCTCCCTCAAGGGCTGCCATGGCATGCAAGAGCCCTATTCTGCTCTTGAGTCAGAGGCTCACCTGCAGTTGCTCACGTCCCTGCCGAAGAAGTTCCCGCCTCGAGTTTTGAAGCCAACCTGCTTCCGGCAGGTTCTCCTGACTAGTTTCAGAAAGAGTTTGCAGGAGGAGGTGTCTGCTGCTTCCATTGCTGGGTGATGCAGAGGAGGACCAGGGGGGGAAGGGGTCTTCTACTATCTACCAAATGGTTCAGGAGTGCTGGCTGTGCACCTCTTTGAAAGCTACGCTGTAGCTCTTTGCATCAGGGGCACCTGTGCAAAAAAACCTCACATGCAGCCCTTTAGCCTGATTAACAGCTTGCATTCTGGGAATGCTGAGCCCACAATTTCATTGGCTGCCTATGCCACATTCACAAAACAATGGACTATGTCATCATCTGCCTGGATCCTCAAAAAGGGACATGCTATATCTCATGTCCTCATAGAATCATAGAATCATAGAGTTGGAAGAGACCACGAGGGCCATCCAATCCAACCCCCTGCCAAGCAGGAAACACCATCAAAGCATTCTTGACATATGGCTGTCAAGCCTCTTCCTAAAGACCTCCAAAGAAGGAGACTCCACCACACTCCTTGGTAGCAAATTCCACTGCCGAACAGCTCTTACTGTCAGGAAGTTCTTCCTAATGTTTAGGTGGAATCTTCTTTCTTGTAGCTTGAATTCATTGCTCCGTGTCCGCTTCTCTGG
The DNA here is from genome assembly GCF_965207765.1 of Zootoca vivipara. Lineage (NCBI taxonomy): Eukaryota > Metazoa > Chordata > Lepidosauria > Squamata > Lacertidae > Zootoca > Zootoca vivipara. Next base: position 78,586,326 of record NC_142591.1, read on the forward strand.
AGCAACAGAAAACAATCTTTCTCCCTCCTCCATATGACATCCTTTCATATATTTGAACATGGCTATCATATCACCCCTTAACCTTCTCTTCTCCAGGCTTCTCTTCTCCTCAATCAATCCAATATACATGCTCTTTTTCTGGAGTAAAAATATGCACAATTGCCTGGAAGAGAGAGAGAGAGAGAGAGAGAGAGAGAGAGAGAGAGAGAGAAGAGAGAGAGAGAGAGAGAGAGAGAGAGAGAGAGAGAGAGAGAGAGAGAGAGAGAGAGAGCCTTTTCTCTCCCTCTCTCATAATAGTATATAACCCAATGAGGGCATCCAGTGAAGGGGTGCGGAATCTTCGGCTTCCTAGAAGATTCCCATCAGTGCCAGCACTCCCAGGGATGATGGGAGTTGAAGTTCACATGATGAAGAGACTGCTTTTGATTCTCTCTGTCCTTCCTGAATTAAATCAAGCTTTCTGTTCACTCTGTGTATGGAATGCTCTCCTCTGCTGTTCTGCCCTGAAATGCTAGCATATTATATTAAATTGCAAGCACAGAACTTTCAGGGTAGGATGGTCAATTGCACCAAGCTTCCTTTTCAGTTAAATCAGAAGTGGGGGACCTTTGGCCCTCCAAATGTTGCTGAACAAACAGCTCCCATCATGCCTGGTCATTGCCCATGGTTGCAAGCATTGATGGGAGTTGTAGTTCAGGAATATCTGGAGGACAAAATATTGTTGTTGTGTTGTTTAGTCGTTTAGTCGTGTCTGACTCTTCGTGACCCCATGGACCATAGCACGCCAGGCACTCCTGTCTTCCACTGCCTCCCGCAGTTAGGTCAAACTCATGTTGGTAGCTTCGAGAACACTGTCCAACCATCTCGTCCTCTGTCGTCCCCTTCTCCTTGTGCCCTCCATCTTTCCCAACACCAGGGTCTTTTCCAGGGAGTCTTCTCTTCTCATGAGGTGGCCAAAGTATTGGAGCCTCAGCTTCACGATCTGTCCTTCCAGTGAGCACTACACCTTATTGTAGAGGCTGGACAGCTATATCTATCTATTTATCTATATAGAGAGCTAAACTGGTGACTGGGAGTAACCACCATCCATGACCATATAACACCGGTCCTAAAGGATCTTCACTGGCTCCTAGTACATTTCCAAGCACAATTCAAAGTGTTGGTTGGCTTTAAAGCCCTAAACAGCCTCGGCCCAGGATACCTGAAGGAGCGTCTCCACCCCCATCGTTCAGCCTGGACATTGAGGTCCAGCTCCGAGGGCCTTCTGGCGGTTCCCTCAATGCGAGAAGCGAGGTTACAGGGAATCAGGCAGACAGCCTTCTTGGTAGTGGAACCCTCCCTGTGGAATGCCCTCCCTTCAGTTATCAAGGAAATAAACAACTACATAACTTTTATAAGGCCCCAACCAGAGAAGAATGGATAATCAAGATGATGGACTATGCTGAAATGGCAAAACTGACTGGGAGAATCAGGAACCAAGAAGACAAGAAATTTAATAAAGAATGGGGGGAAGTTTATAGACTACCTTAAAGAGCACTGTAAACATCTAAAAACATTACCAGGACTGATATAGCACTTGTAATGTATGAATTTTATGGTTAAAATGGGATATAAACAAAATCTGGATGAATATTATAAGATGCAGTAGGAAAAGATTTGCAATGGAAATCATGATGAGGCAGGGGGAAGTCTAAGGATTCAGGGAATCCTATATATGCACAAAATTGATTTTATTTGAATGTAAATCATACATGAAAAAACTGGGAAGAATTTTTTTGGGGGGGGGGGGAGAACTACATAACTTTTAGAACAGTGTTTCCCAACCTTGTGCCTCCAGCTGTTTTCGGACTACAATTCCCATCATTCCTGACCACTGGTCTTGCTAGCTAGGGATGATGGGAGTTGTAGTCCCAAAACATCTGGAGGCACAAGGTTGGGAAACACTGTTTTAGAAGACATCTGAAGGCAGCTCTTTATCAGGAAGTTTTTAATGTTTGATATTTTATTATGTTTTATATATGCTGTAAGCCACCCAGAGTAGCTGGGGAAACCCAGCCAGATGGGCGGGTTAGAAATATCATCATCATCATCTTGAGCAGGCATAGGCAAACTCCAGCCCTCCAGATGTTTGGGACTACAATTCCCATCATCCCTAGCTATTAGGACCAGTGGTCTGGGATGATGGGAATTGTAGTCCCAAACATCTGGAGGGCCGGAGTTTGCCTACGCCTGATCTTGAGGATGCTGTAACTCTAGATTCCCTGCATTAAGCAGAGGGTTTGCCTTACCTGACCCCCCCCCCCCAAATTCTTTTAAAGACACAGTTGAGCCCACTGCAAGTCAGCGAGTGTGAAGAGTCAGTTTGGTTCATGGGAACTGCCCCAGAAACTCTCTCCAAGGCTTCCAAAGGCAGTCATGGGGCTTTGAATCACCACTGTGTGCAAGATGTTAGGATTGCCTTGCAGCACGTTGCCTCAGCTTTAAAGGAGTGTCTGGGTTGCAGGCAAGAAGTCAAGGCTTTCAAGTACGGATGAGTCACCCTGATTATTTCCAGAACATAGACACACACACACACACACACACACACACACACACACACACACACCTCTGCTAGACAAGGCTTGTCAAACCAAGGACCATCACAGCCCATAATGTAAAGCATGCTTAAATTAGGTTTCGTTAGTGAGAGCAGTTCCTGAATGAACCTGATAAGCAAATCAAACACATACTTCTTTGTTCTTTTTTCGTTGTTGTTTTATTAAAATTCACATAAAATCACCTCTTCTGCACGGAATGCATTTGGTCTCTAAATATAACAGGAAGGGAGTTCCTCTTTTGCACACTTAAATACAGGCAGAAATCGCTATGAATTGGGTGGCATAGTGGACAGGGCAGAGAGGGGACTGGGGGAATGAGCAGCTGAAAAAAGCAAGAAAATTACACATCAACGAACCTTAGCAGTGTGGCTCACTTGGCTTGCCTCTCCAAAAAGGTATGGGAGTTTCCTTTACATGAATGAAGGGGGTGGAATAATATAATGGCAACATTATTTACACAAGTTACATAATTTTGCCACAGTGCACAGTGAGTCACAACATAGTTTTTGGAGGAAGCTGGATTGCAGCGGAATGGAAATAGTGCTGCACATGAGAAATGCAGAACAGAATGGAAACTAATGCCTTCTTAGCCCCCAAACTTTGCATTACATTGTAAGCCCTTTAGACACGGAGGTGGCATTCATTCCCAGCTACTGGGGGACAGATCCGTAGCTGCCACTGTTTAGGTTCAATGAGGCTAGCGGCCACAGTTCAGCAACGGGGTTGGCTCATTATCCTGGAGAGGAAGTTAAATGCAGAGTCAACTGTATCCGAAAAAGCCCAAGCCAAGAATAAAAATAGGCTTTGGCAACAAGTGGCTGTGCAGACTTCCGGATTTCCACAGCTGTTTGAAGCTGTTTCCTAGTAGTAATGGGAGGACAGGAGTTTTCATGCTTCACTCTTACCAGTTTGACGCCAGTTTGAAGGCTCCTACAGGAGCCCGTGCATGCATTTAGGAAAAGCACATGGCCCAGCCCTCTCAGAGAGGACCATTTCAGAATGTATGGGGCACAGAGTCCGAAGGCCTGTGTTAGTAAATCAGGGCAATTTACTAGCGCAAGTCCGCAGTCACAATCATGTTCCTCTCCATAGCTGGTACTTTCCTATTCACTGTTTCCTGTTTGGAAAGGAATGGTGACCTGCAAGTTTACAGAACTTTGCTTTTGCAAAGCTGCGAGGGTCATTTTATGCACTCCAGCCTAGTCTCTTTACTGCAGTGTCTTTGCAGCATTTTTCAGCAGCGGTGCTTTATTGCATAGCATTCAGCACCACCCAATTCAAGCTTGTTCCTAACGCTTGCGCTCAGTTCATATAACCTCGGCATTTCCCGGGCAGGAGTAGAGTTGCCATGTCATCGCCACAAGTACTAGGTTGAAAAACAAGCCAACTGTTGGGTTATTTTAGGTTGCAACAGCCTAGATTCTTGCTCCCAAGTTCTTCTGGGTGCTGTAGTTTTGCAATCAAACAAAAAGATCCCAGTTGAGCACCAAAGTGTCTCGGACAGTTTCCACAACACAGCGTGCATCCGGGTTTCTTCATTCATTCCAGTGATGGACAGTGGTGCTGTGGTCTAAACCACAGAGCATAGGTCTTGCCGATCGGAAGGTTGGTGGTTCGAATCCCTGTGACAGGGTGAGCTCCCATTGCCTGGTCCCAGCTCCTGCAAACCTAGCAGTTCAAAAGCACATCAAAGTGCAAGTAGATAAATAGGTACCGCTCCGGCAGGAAGGTAAACAGCGTTTCCATGCGCTGCTCTGGCTTCGCCAGAAGCAGCTTAGTCATGCTGGCCACATGACCCGGAAAAACTGTTGGAAGACAAACGCCGGCTGCCTCGGCCAGTAAAGCGAGATGAGTGCCGCAACTCCAGAGTCGTTTATGACTGGACTTAACTGTCAGGGGTCCTTTACCTTTTACCCCCAAAGATACATATGGAGAGCCTCTGGCAGAGAAGACTATTTGGGGCAGGAGAGACAAATTGTCTGACTCAGTATGAAGGCCAAACTATCTATCTATCATATCTATCTATCATCTCTCTCTCTCTCTCTCTCTCTCTCTCTCTCTCTATCTATCTATCTATCTATCTATCTATCTATCTATCTATCTATCTATCTATCTATCACACTTATATATCACCTCTCCAAGGAGCTTAAGGTGCTGTTACCTGGTTCACCGCTCAAATTTTATCCTCCCAACAACCCTGCGAGGTAGGTTGGCTGAGGGACAGCCCTGATCCAAGGTCACCCAGTGAGCTTCACGGCTGCGAGGGAATTTGAAACCTGGTCTCCCAGGCAATAGTCCAGATCTAACTATCACACCAGACTGACTACTTTAACATAACTCCCTGTTCTGTTAGCAACAGAGCTGTGCCTTTAAGTCAGGGGCAGAGAACCTCATGCACGGGAGTTGAATGCAGCCCTGCCAAGAAGAACTGTTATTTCAGGTTTAGTTGCACATGCTTCTTAATGAGCAACAAAGAATCTAGAATCAATATACCGGATGGCAGACACATTCTGCCGAAAGTAAGGAAGCAAGACTGACTCATCCATGCTGCATTGGAAGCCAGTCCATGGTAGAGAAAGTGCGTAATTTGCAATGCATCTGGTTCAAAATCAAGACCTGGGAGAGACCTCAGAGGAAATCAGCAGCGGCTGGTTTTCAACCCGAAGTGCTTTGAGACAAAAGCGTTTCACAGAAACTCTCCCCCAAAGAGCAGGCCCACCAGTTACAGGGCAAGTGAGCTGGAAAGATCTAACTTTCAAGGGAAAGATGCTTGCAAAACAAAAGCATGTGTTTCCTCTCCCCACCCACCCACCCACTTGCATTTCCTGAAGAAATGATGACAACCAGAAAGGTTTTCAAGGTCAAGCATCCAAGAGCCCCCTATCGAAAGGCAGCGGACATGATTTTGGTTCTGAAAATGTGGGATCTTCTGTTTATTTTGCCTGGAAAACCACAGGCTCTGTTTCTTTGCGTCTTGTTACTCCCCTCTGCAAGTGTAGCCCCAGAGAGAAATGTCTGCAGTTTGTGCCTCTTGCTCCTATTGTTTCTTTAAATAGTGTATTAGAGCTGGAGAGAGCCGTGCAAATCCATCTTGTCAACCCCCGTTGCTTAAATGCAGGAAAACCAAAAGAGCCACTGTGGCAGAGTGGTTAGGGTTGAATTAGGACCTGAGAGACCAGGCTTCAAATCCCAACTCATCCATGAAACTCACTGGGTGACCTTGAGCCAGCCACCAACTCTCAGCCTAACCTACCTCATAGGGTTCTTGTTGGGATTGAATGAGGAAGCGGAGAGCCGGTCACAACACTTTGAGTTCCTTGCAGAAAGGGTAGGGTATAAAAGCTAGTGGAACAGGTATTAATAGAGCATGACACACACAAAACAAAACAAAACAAAACCTGGAATGAGCCATAGCCAGATACTGCCTCCATATTCTCAACCCATCAGTCTCTAGATAAAGGTGGATGGGGCTGGATGGAAGTATTCTGCACCAGAAAACACATCCTCCCTCTGTAAAACAAACCTATAGACTAGTGAACGCTGCACATCAACTCCTTGTCTGGTTTGTTTTTTTTAAAAAGGCAACTGTAGCATTTGCCTTATTCGCTGGAGTTTTCTAAATGGGAGCATTGTTTCTCAGGCTGGCAATAACGTTCTCTCTGTCATTTGTTTGTCGATGTCTTCCTAACCCTTTCATTTTTGTTTTACTTAGAAAAAAACAATCTATAATAATCTGTGCCCTTAGCAGCGGGCATAAAACAATTTAAAGCCGCTATTCATGTGCAAGGAACAGGTATATGCAACCTGTTTACATTTATTTTTTAAATTAAGTCTCTCAAATAGCACCACGGCGAGGTTTGCCTGGTGTAAAAAGGCAGGGAGTTGCAGAGCTCCGGTCCTGCCATGATAATGGAACAGCTCCTAGCAAAGATGGAATTGGCATTATATGGCCTGGTAAAAGTGAAAGTGCTGCAGTTTGACGAGATCAAATAGGCACCAGGGGGGGGGCAAGTTGATCCCCTAACTAAACAATTCCTCAGCCTCTTAAGTGTGACATTTTGAGCTTGGCCCAGTGGGGAATTGGAAACCAGTGCAGAAGTTTGAGCAGAGGCGTAATAGGCAGAATCTCATGCCTGTCAGCAATTGCGCTGCAGCATTCAGTGCTAGCTGCAGATCGCAGAACAACCAGGGGGGAGCCCCACACATGAATGCCTTGCAATCATCCAGTGTCTGGACCAGCTGCCTAGTTAAAGTGGTTGCAGCAGCCGAAGCCGGTAAGAAGGTGCTCCTAGCCCTACAGGTACCCTGCTCCCCTAATGATGGAGCTGGATCCAGGAGTCGGCCCTAGTTGTACCTGGTCCTTCCAGATTATGCAACCCACTGGCCTGTTTCTGTGACACAGGAAACATTCACTCACAGAGCTTCCACATTGCCAGGATTTCTAGAATCATAGAATCGCAGTTGGAAGGGACCCCGAGGGTTGTCGAGTCCAAGCCCCTGCAAAGCAGGAATCTCAACAAAAGCATCCCTGACAGATGGCCACCCGACCTCTGCTTAAAAACCACCAACTTCCAAGGGAGTCCGTTCCATGGATGACTTACAGCTGTTTACTTTAGTATAAAAGACAATGGAGGCCCAGAGCCTCTAACTATTGGCAACCATGTTAAGAGTAGCACCGTCAATGGGTTCTTTGCCATCTGGAAGGCAGATGCTGTTTCTACGATTATGAACTCTTCACTCACCTAGTTACTATTGCATACACTTTACAACAGTGGGTGAAATATCCCAAAACAAGAATCCAGGGTCATGTGTTCACCACCTAATAAAGGTTGGGCGCAGGTGGCGCTGTGGTCTAAACCTCCCTGGCCTGGCCCTTGCCTCCGCTCCAGCCGGAAAAAGGAAAGCGCGCACCAAGCAGGTTTGCGAGCAAGCTGTCAGTGTGTGCTTTTTACCGGGCGGCGGGCTCAGCTTGGATGTCGCGGGGGCAGTGCCGAGTGTCACCCCCTGAGTGGAACTCGGGGCACAGCGCCCCCTACGACCCCTTGCTACATGCCTGCGGGAAGGTAAACTGTGTTTCTGTGCACTCTGGTTTCTGTCACAGTGTCCTGTTGTGCCAGAAGTGGTTTAGTCATGCTGGCCACAAGACCTGGAAAGCTGTCTGTGGACAAACTCCGGCTCCCTTGGCCTGAAAGTGAGATGAGTGCTGCCACAACCCCATAGTCGCCTTTGACTGGACTTAACCATCCAGAGGTCCTTTACCTTTTACCTTTTTATGGCATGTTGCCTCACCTAGGAGTTGTGCTGCATGTGCCAAGAAAGGCACCCCAAGTTCCTTTGCAATACTACAGAGGCTCACTGCTCAAATCTGATGCTCCTATCCTTACACCCCTTGAAAGGCTGCTTGCACAATGATTCAGAATAAATGTTATGAGGGTTCTTACTAATCTATGAGTAAGTAGATCCTGCACATGTAGGAGAAAAAGGCAACAATGACATCTTTCTTTCTTTCTTTCTTTCTTTCTTTCTTTCTTTCTTTCTTTCTTTCTTTCTTTCTTTCTTTCTTTCTTTCTTTCTTTCGACAATGTCTTGCTTGACTTGGACCAAAAATGTCAGCAAATTCCCGGCTTTGCGAAAACGATCTGGTTCTTTCAAGAGTAGCAGTGGTGGAGTTTGTTCTGGCCAGTTCTGAGCTTTGGAACAGACTTAGGCTCAAACATCTAGTAGTTCTCTTCTAGACTCATTCCTTGCAAAGATAAAAGTCTCGATCTGCCTTTGAAGTGGGGTGAGGGGAAATAGCCTTTTCGAAAGGTTAGACAACGGTGCTCGCTTTAGAGTCCAACAATACTTATTTTAGGCTTCGTCCACAATTCCACAAATTATATATATATTCGGGGAAGCATTGAACTTTTAAAAAAGGGTGGCTATGTCAGCATTATGGAAGGTTGTGATTTTTTATTTTTTATTTTTGTATTTGTTCCCCTGGTATTTACCTGTAATTCTATGGGTTGCTGCAGGATTTTATCCCCAGTGCTATTCAAGATCTCTATAAAGGGAGTGGTCCATAGATATGAGATGACACTCAGCTCTATTTCTCCACAATATCTGAATCAGGTGAGATCATGTAGACCCTTGACCAGAGTCTGGATGCAGTGGATGAGAGTGAATAGACTAAATATTAGGAATAGCTTCCTGACCGTAAGAGCTGTCTGGCAGTGGAACAGACTCCCTTGGGAAGTGGTGGACTCTCCTTCCTTGGAGGTTTTTGGATGGTCATCTGTCGTGGATACTTTAGCTGAGATTGCAGGGGGTTCGACTAGATGACCTTCGAAGTCCTTTCCAACTCTACAATTCTATGAACTTTCATCATCCCTGGCATTTGCATGCTGTGGCTGATAGGAGTTCCAGTCCCAAACATCTGGCAGGCACCACATTGCCTGCCCAGGAAATTAGGCTAGATGACCGTTCTGCGCTGCAGAAAGGGAAGTCATGATGTATGGGGAAATAAATTTGTAAATGGCAATATATATGAACATTGCACAGAAGTCTCAGGTGCTTATCAGTCTATAAAAAATGGAAATGTTTCATTTTGTTATCACCACCTCTTTCCTTGTTGTGACTGCAGACACACAAAATATGGAAGGAAGGACTAACACAAATTTTCTGTCATAAGCTTTTGTCAACCAGAAATTCCGTCAAAGAACTCCTTAATTCAAACGTGTCAAGGCCATTTTCCTTCTGTTCCTAATATTGCTATAAAAAAACCAACAACAGGTTAGGAGTGCACATATATTCCATTTGACAAAGGCATGAGTTATTTGCAGTAATGTATAAAGCAAGGCTTCAAGTTTTGCAGGACCGGAAGAACGGGAAATGTAGCTGGAACAAAGCTTTTGAGAGAGCAGCGCTCCTTAAGGAACCCAAATATCTTCATAGGCATTTCCGATGGGTAGAAGCCAGGTCAGAAAAACTGTACTGTAGGTCTTTTAAGCACACGCGATACAGTGCACAGCAGGGAACTGAAAACAGCTCTGGACACACCCACAACACAAAGCCTCACGTAAGTCATCGCTGGCACCCATTGAGTCTGGCAGGGAGGCCAACAGGAGGTGGCGCTAGAGCCCATGACAGGCAGAGCTACTCCCCTCCCTGGTTGTAAGGAAGAAGGCAGGAAGGTGGGGACTAGCTGAGCTCAGGGTAAAGTTGGCAGGGCAGCAGCCCATTCATCCTAATGGATCAGCCTCCACTGCTTCCAGTATTTCACTGATGGAAGCGGAGCTGTTCCCTTTGTCATTAGAACCTGTGGGTCGTACTCTGAAATCCAAAGTCTTACTGGGAGTTATGGGCTGGAAATGACATGCGATCCCTGAACAACAGGAACAGCTGGCAACTGCTTTTAAAGGGAAAATTCCAGAACCCTCCTGCTACAATATCAGAGTGGCTGTATGGGACATGACATTGATGATCAAATTTGTGAGCCCTGAACGGATTACAAGAAGGCAGACAGGCAACTGTTTAGTGGGAAGATGGAATATGTTTTATTATATTATGGAATAGTAAAGCACAAGACAATGTGAACCCTTGTATGATATTAGTAAATATTGGAAGTACTTAAAGTCTGGATAATGATTATGATGATGCTCCTAAACATAATGGATGACTCGTGATTTTTATGTTGCCGAAACACAAACTTTCGGAGGGCCATAGCTCAGCTGTAGAGCATCTGCTTTGCATGCAGAAGATCTGAAATTCAATCATCTCCAGTTAGGGCTGAGGAATAGAGCTGCTGCCAGTCAGTGCAGACAATACTGAAGTGGATGGACCAGTTGCCTAACTTGGAATAAGGCAGTTCTATGTTCCTGATTCTTAATTCTGAATTGCATTAAGGTAAGAATAAGCCAGGAGCCCCATCTGCACTATGCAGCTAAAGCAGTATCAGGCCCCTTTAAACAGCCATGGCTTCCCGCAAAGAAAGCTGGGAAATGTAGGTTGTTAATGGTGATGAGAGGGAGAAATTCCCCATCAAAGCTACAATTTTCAGAGTTGTTGGTTTTTTTAACAAGCAATCCCTCTTCCCAGGGAGCTGTGGGAATTGTAGCTCTGTGAGGGTGGGGTAAGGAATAATAACAACAATCATTTATATACTGCTTATGTGACAAAACGGCTTCTAAGCAGCTTGCAACTATAACATAAATACATAATTTCAACATAATAACAGTTTCATTGGGCAGTGGGCACTAGAACGCCCTTAATTAAAATATACAATAAAAACAAGCAATTTAAAAGCATGGCAGTTAAAACAGTTATATAGCCAGTCAAAACAATAAAATCTGCAGTTCAGATTGCTTGCTGAAACAAGTGTGCCTTTTTAAAAAACGTATTAAAGATTTCTTGGTTTTTTGCAATGTCTCATTTTTCAAGTTACATTTTCTACAAATCAGTTCCATTTTTTTGAGACATTAGTGTTACCTTAGGAAGAAAAGGGGGAAAGAGGTGGAGGGGGCCATGGTGAGTGGGGGTGGGGTGGCGATGTTTCTATTCTACTTAATGTATGTGTGGGGTTTTGTGTCAGCGTCACTTGTCCGGGTTCTCTTTGCTATTTGCTTGTGTTGGGGTTGGCCTAGGGTGTGGTTGTTTGTTTGTGGCTTTGGCAGGGCCGTCTTAAGCGGGTCGGGCGCCCTGGCGCCGTGGTGCACGGATCGCTCCGGCGCCCTCGCCCCGACCCACTTCTTCCCACGGCTGGTGGGCGGGCGCAGCGTGCAGCGTGGTTTCCGCGCGGCTTCGCCATGCAGCACCCCCCTGCTGACCTGGCGCCCCGCGCCCCCCAGCCTACCCCTAGAGCCGGCCCTGGGCTTTGGTGAACATTGTTTTCATGTGGTGGGTGGGTGTTTTCGAGTCAGGTTAGCCATATTGATTCATATGCTGCTGGTGGATTCTTGTCGTTGTCTTGTTGGGCTCTGTATGTGATGGGGGGGGGGCATACCGAGGTGCAGGCATCTTCTTCTATTTGCCCCCATGTCAGTTTCAGTTTATTGGTTAGTTTTTCTAATAAGGCTGTTTCCCACACAATTTGGTACCATTGGTCCATGCTTACTTCTGACAGGTCTCTCTAGTGTTTGGCTATGATGTTTCTGGCTGCTGAGAGCAGGTGGGTTCAGGGGTGTGGGAAGATAGGGGCGGTGGGGGCGGGGCGCCCGGGTGGCACGATCCCAGGGGCGCCATTGCAGCTGCCTGCCCCGCCCCCAAAATGCGTGCCACGTCCCTGCGCATGGCACGCCACGCCCCCAAAGCACGCACCACGTCCCTGGAGGCAGCACGCCTGCCCTCCGCCCCCGGTGGCGGAGCATGAAGCTCTGCCGCAGGGTGGGTTACAAGTGTGCCCTTTTATCCTTGTTGTTGTTGTAAATATGGTGTTATATAACCACCCTTTTCATTAAATTGGAGGGGGGAAAGGAGGAGGACGAAAGGGGAGGCAGCAGAGATCAAAGTGCACCACCATAAACGTTAATTGCAGTCACACCCTCGAATGTTCATGGGCGTTTGAAACGTTCCCAATTAAGACATTGTTGTGCCGGGGGGGGGGGGGAGGGGATGGTCGGAGTGAGCTAATCATTTGCCGAGCGTGTTTACTTTGTCTCAGGCTTATCTAGTAAAGATTTCAACTACTTTCATGGCCGAGGTGGAATTCTGACCCTCTTTAAGTCAACCCGAGTTTGGTTATTGATTCCGGTGGGTCAAAAACTCACCCCCTGGACTTGCAAGCTTGCATGATTATAGGGTCAGCCTGCGAGGGCTGCCAAACCTTCGAGCTTCAGTAGGAAAACAAGCCATGTGATCCATCAGTTAAGACTGCAAACTTTGGACTGCACGTGTGTGTGTGTGTGTGTGTGTGTGTGTGTGTGTGTGTGAGAGAGAGAGAGAGAGAGAGAGAGAGAGAGAGAGAGAGAGAGAGAGAGAGAGAGATCCAGTTCAAAAGTGCCAAGGGTAGCAGCGGAGCACATGTCCGCACTGTCCAGGGTAGGCACGCTCCCGAGGGGGGCCTGGTGCAGAGGGTGCCCCTCCCAGGCATGGGATAGCCATTTGGGTGTCCGGAGTGGCGTGCACGCCCTGCAGCCGGGGGCAGAGCAAGCCGCCCATGGTGGACATTTGGCACGCCGCCCACCTGCGACTCCCAAGCCTCGCCCAAGCTCTCAAAATGAAGTGAGGGGGGGGGAAATGCTGCCAGCAAAGCGGCACAGCTCCCCCCTTGCCCCGACGGCTCAGGGTAGGCTTGAGAGTTTCGAGCGGACAGTGCGCCAATTGTCATCCCGCTCAGTGAGGGCACCCGGGGCGGTCCGCCCGCACTCACCCCCTTCCTACGCCCCTGGCCAAGGGAGCGCACATGGCACCTCTCCTATCAGCGCAGGCAGTTGGTGATGGACCTACACAACATGGGCACCCCAAACTCCATCTACAACCCCAAATGCTCCAGTACCGCCAACGCTGCTGTGATTTGGCCGATGTGGCTCCCTTCCTCAAATGGAGACCCTCATTCCTCAAAGGACCACTGGACACAGATCGGGGGAGGCCAGGTTGCAGGCAGGTAGCCTTAGAATAAGATGTATTATCTCGATCCTGCAGCGCACACAAACACCAACTGCACATTTTGCCTTTAGGCTTGAAGCACAAATAGAATCTTCTCACTGGTGTTTAGAGTGTCAGACTAGGACCTGGGAAACGAAGGTTCGAATCTCCACTGGGCCATGAAGCTCACTGGGTGACCTAGAGCCAGTCCTTCATATCAGCCTAACCTACCTCACAGGGTTGTCGGCAGGGTTTGACGAGGCCCTAAGCTCCTGAAGGTAATGGGGCCCTTTAAATGTCCAGCTGTCCTTTTGTCACTGTTTTTTTTGTGTTGAATATATGCTATATTCTAATTTATGGACCTAATAGGTATCTAAAGCCATTTGCACATACAATCATACGTTCGCTGTGGGTTGCGTACATCACAGGTTACGAATGTGCCAAACCAGAAGTCCCGGAAGTGCGATTCACGCATGCGCAGATGTGCCAAATGACGTCACGCGCATGCGCAGTAGTGCCGAATCGCGCGGTGAGCATGCGCAGATTCGGCGCTTCAGGTTGCGTACTGCTCTGGATGCGAATGGGACTCCGGAACAGATCCCATTCGCATCCACAGTTACCACTGTACTGTAACAAAATATGTATTTTATCAAAGTAATTGTTGAACTGAAATACAATTAAGAAGAAGTCTATTTCTGGGGTGCCTCCAAGAGAGTGGGGCCCTACACTATAGCTTGTTTAGTTTATATGTAAATCCGGCACTGGTTGTGGGATTAAATGAGGAGAACCATGGACGCCACTTGGAGCTCCTTGGAGAAAAAGGTGGGGTGTGGATGCAATAGATTAATTTAAAAAGAATAATAATCCTGGAGCCACAAATGTTGACCGTCTTTATTAGTGGTTGCCATCAACTTCCAGATTATTTAGGAGTGTATAGGGTTTTGTGGGGCATAACACCCATGGGTGGCAATGTAGCAGTCCCTACTTTGCTGCTTCCAGGGCCCTGCTTGACTCTGAATTTCCACTCGACTCATTTCTGACAATCTAGCCAAGGAAATGAAGGTAAAAGAAGAAAAAGAGGTGCAAAGGAAAGGCAGGATCCAGCCAAGCAGTTATGTAAGTGCAACAATTTTTAGCTCTTTGTTGCAACTGCCTTCTCATCTCCCAAATCTCAAACGCTCTGATGAAAATAGGGACGTCCTATTTAATAATAATAATAATACCCTGCCCATCTGACAAGGTTGCCCCAGCTACTCTAGGTGGCTTCCAACATCTATAAAAACATAGTAAAACATTAAGCATTTTGAAATTTCCCTATACAGGACTGCCTTCAGGTGTCCTCTAAAGGTTGTATAGTTACTTATTTCCAGTGCTTGGGGGGGCGGGCGGACACAAGGGTACACATACCCCTAAACATTTTGTGAATCTTTGTACTTTTGTTCATTTACTGTATTTATTTTCCCTGATTTGATCTATAAAATAGTGATTTTCTTGAGTCAAAATGAGAGTACCCCTAAACTTGGCTTGGGATCACCTGACTCCATAACACTGATTAAAATGGGGGTGTCCTCCAATACCCTACAACATTTCTTCAATTTTGGGATCAAACCAGAAACGGGGGTGGGGTGGGTGGGAGGCTTACTTAAATCCAGGACTGTCCCTGGAAAATAGGGACACTTGGAGCGTCTGCTCTGGTCTGGAGGGTCGGAGAAATTCTCAGAGCAGATTTAAGAGGGTGACCGGGGAGGGGGGGGGAGGATGCTGAAGAGACATGGCACAGCTAAAAGTCCTCATGTTGCTGCAACTGTTCAGTTGGAATACAGCCTGAAGTCTCTCTCAAAGGCTGTTTTGCTCTTTTTCAAGTGTTATAAGATTTAAGGCCTCAAATATATAAATTTATAAATTTAATGTTCATAAATTCACAAGGCAAACTACATAAATATATAAACCGCAGGTCTGAAACAGTACAGGAAGACAGTCCTGAAACCATTTTGACCAGGGGTCAGCAAACTTTTTCAGCAGGGGTCCGGTCCACTGTCCCTCAGACCTTGTGGGGGGCCAGACTATATTTTGAAAAAAAAATATGAATGAATTCCTATGCCCCACAAATAACCCAGAGATGCATTTTAAATAAAAGGACACATTCTGCTCATGTAAAAACATGCTGATTCCTGGACCATCTGCGGGCCGGATTTAGAAGGTGATTGGGCCACATCCGGCCCCTGGGCCTTAGTTTGGGGACCCCTGATTTCGACTCTCACTCTCCCAAATTGACCTCAAATGTTTCTCTGCAAGGAGGGGGGGAATTAAATAACCTCCCCATTGTCTCTTTGCTCACAATTCCTGCCTTAGTGGCACATTTTAAGATATGAATTGGGACACGGGTGGCGCTGCGGGTTAAACCACAGAGCCTAGGGCTTGCCTATCGGAAGGTCGGCGGTTCGAATCCCCGCGACGGGGTGAGCTCCTGCTGCTCGGTCCCTGCTCCTGCCAACCTAGCAATTCGAAAGCACGCCCCAAAAGTGCAAGTAGATAAATAGGTACTGCTCCGGCGGGAAGGTAAACGGTGTTTCCGTGTGCTGCTCTGGTTCGCCAGAAGCGGCTTAGTCATGCTGGCCACATGACCCGGAAGCTGTACGCTGGCTCCCTCGGCCAGTATAGCGAGATGAGCATTGCAACCCCAGAGTCATCCGCGACTGGAACTAATAGTCAGGGGTCCCTTTACCCTTTAAGATATGAATAGGGTGAGCCTGTGACCTGGACTCAGGAATTGGGTATTTAACATCACAAAAGGATGGCCAGGCTCTCCATGTAAACCCATCAACAGGTTTCCTGCCAGACAGGATTCTGTTGTAGATGCCCCTTCTGTGATGTATGTATGACGTATTGGGGGTGGTGGTCCTGGGCTGCAGGGTGGCAATTTAAACAGTCTATATAAGGCCATAGGGACCCAGGTGGCACTGTGGGCTAAACCACTGAGCCTAGGGCTTGCCGATCAGAAGGTTGGCGGTTCGAATCCCTGTGACGGGGTGAGCGCCCGTTGCTTGGTCCCAGCTCCTGCCAACCTAGCAGTTCGAAAGCACATCAAAATGCAAGTAGATAAATAGGAACCGCTATAGCGGGAAGGTAAACGGTGTTTCCATGTGCTGCTCTGGTTTGCCAGAAGCGGCTTTGTCATGCTGGCCACATGACCTGGAAGCTGTACGCCGGCTCCCTCGGCCAATAATGCGAGATGAGCGCGCAACCCCAGAGTCGGCCACGACTGGACCTAATGGTCAGGGGTCCCTTTACCTTTACCTTTTTATATAAGGCCATGCACACCATAGTTCTGGGTTCCTCCTCCCTCCTGCATGTGGTCAGTGAGGACCCTATTGCAACAGTTCAATAAAGATCAGGCTTACTAAGCCGCTTTGCTTCTCAATATTCTCTGCTTGGCCTCTGTTATTTTCTCCTACTGATAGGGAACCCACTTAAGGACTCTATACAGGCTCTTGGATACCCCATAAGGGAAAAAAGGGCAGATTTTGTTTACAACAGGAGGAAGATATATTAAGACTGCAAACATGGACAAAGTTCAGCAGGCAACATTGTGCAGGCCTTGCTGTTAATGTTGCACCAGACACGCTGCATTTTGGCTAACCCACTGAGTTGCCCGCGAGACAGTTCAAACAAAACCTTCCCCTGGCTTGGCCTGAACAGGGCCAGATGGATGTGAGGACTCGAGTTGGGCAAGACTTCCTAAAGGGCACCTCTCAGCTCTCTCCCTCCATCCCTGTCCTTTAGTTTTTACAAAAGGAATGGTCTCCCGCCCCAAGAAAGGCGTTTGTCTGAAAAGGTCAAGGCCCTCGGCTGCTGCCGTTCCAGAGCATCGTTGCTGCCAAACACGACTCTGTTGTTTATGGGATGTGGGTGCCAAGGATTAATTATGAGGTTCAAATGACTTGCCCGTTTGGAAACCCACAAAAGGAGGTTTCGCACAATTGCACACCTGATTCATGTGACGTCTCCAGCTAGGAGTGGCACCAGTTTTAATGGGCAGTAAAGGAAAGTTGGCTCCAGCCCTACAGCATTTTACCAAAGAGAAAGCCCCATTAAAGGAAGGCAGCGAAACTCGAACCCAAACCAGGTGATGTGTTAGTTTCGTCTCTGTGTCCTCGGGACACAGGGATGTTGTTGTTGGTCTCTACAAAAATTGCCGCATTGGGGGCCTAGTGTGGGGAGTCGGAAGGCCTAATCCTTTGCCTCCCGCTATGGCTATGATTTCATCGCAAACATGCAGCATTGCAAGCAATTTTCAGGGGTGGGTGGGGTGGAACTACCATCCATTAAATGGGAGCTTTTTCCCTATGAAAATTGCAGAGCTGATTTGAATTGAGAGAATGGCAAAGGCGTACAGGATTAAAGCCTTCTGGATCGAAATCTTTAGCAATCAGGGGCACCAACTATAGGGGGCAGAAGGGGCTTCAGCCCCCTCAATATTTAATAATAATAATAATAATAGTAATAATAATTTTTTATTTATACCCCGCCCTCCCCAGTCAAAACCAGGCTCAGGGCGGCTAACACCAATAAAATTACAATAAGACATAAAAGAAAAGAAAATAATTAATTAAAATACAATATTAAAATTTAAAATTTAAAATGCAGCCTCATTTTAAGTAGTCCATAAATCCAAGCCATGAGGGAGGAAAACACAGGGGTCAGACTGAATCCAACCCAAAGGCCAGGTGGAACAGCTCTGTCTTGCAGGCCCTGCAGAAAGATGACAAATCCCGCAGGGCCCT
The DNA here is from genome assembly GCF_965207765.1 of Zootoca vivipara. Taxonomy (NCBI): domain Eukaryota; kingdom Metazoa; phylum Chordata; class Lepidosauria; order Squamata; family Lacertidae; genus Zootoca; species Zootoca vivipara. The sequence continues at coordinate 78,604,267 of NC_142591.1, forward strand.
GGTCTCCTGTGAAAGAGCGTTCCACCAAGTTGGGGCCAATACTGAAAAGGCCCTGGCCCTAGTTGAGGCCAATCTAGCCACCTTATGGCTCGGGATCTCCAGAATATTGTTGTTTGTAGACCTTAAGGTCCTCCGCGGGGCTTACCAGGAGAGGCGGTCCCGTAGGTACGAGGGTCCCAAGCCGCATAGGGCTTTAAAGGTCAAAACCTTTTCTGGACTGAGTGCCAAGCTCCCCCCAATATTGAGGGGGGGGCCTCCATCCCCCGCTGACCCTGGGCAAGTACTGACCCGCCCGGGGGGGGTATGGGTCACATGACACCAGCCCCCTCGATGGGGGGGGGCAAATCAGAACCCCTGGTGTAAAGTATCTTGCATTTAAGTAAATGGTTTAAATCACACAGCTATACATAGAAGTCAGATTTCAGGAGAAATCTGTCCTGAGTCTCATATATTAATTTCCAACTTGTTGCTGTTTTGCTACGTTCTTCTCTCCAAAGGAACCCAAAGGCACTTTTCAAAAATCAAAACACACAGTACAATGTGACCTAAAACAAGGTTATCAATAAGAGAAAGGCAAGTCTAGGGAAGTTTTTAATGTTTGATATGTTATCACTTTTTTACTGTTAGGCTATTATTAATATTCTGTTGGGAACCGCCCAGAGTGGCTGGGGAAACCCAGCCAAAGGTGAGGGGGTATAAATATATTATCATTATCATTATCATTATCATTATCATTATCATTATTATTATATATGGCAGACAAAGAATTAAAACAGTTTAATGAAAAGAACCAAAGGACCATTAGCAATATTTGTATATTCGTTGTGATTCGCAATAATAAAAACACTGTGATACTCTAGCCCTTTCGGAGTGAGCCGTTCTTGGCATCTCTTCTCATCCTGCAATATCACCGTTTGCGCAAAGTCCAAATACATAGGTACAAGACTGAATCCTCATTTGAACTAATTTTGTAAGTGAAAACTGCTCAGTGTTTCCTTACACTTTCCCCTAGCATTTCCCCAACACATAATAATAATAATAATAATAATAATAATAATAATAATAATAATAATATTTTTACCCCGCCCATCTGGCTGGGTTCCCCCAGCCACTCTGGGCGGCTTCCAACAAAACATTAAAATACAGAAATCAAACATTAAAAGCTTCCCTAAACAGGGCTGCCTTGAGATGCCTTCTAAACGTCTGGTAATTGTTGTTCTCTTTGACCTCTGGTGGGAGGGCATTCCACAGGGTGGGTGCCACTACCAAGAAGGCCCTCTGCCTGGTTCCCTGTAACTTGGCTTCTCGTAGTGAGGGAACCGCCAGAAGACCCTTGGCGCTGGACCTCAGTGTCCGGGCAGAACGATGGGGGTGGAGACGCTCCTTCAGGTATACTGGACCGAGGCCGTTTAGGGCTTTAAAGGTCAACACCAACACTTTGAATTGTGCTCGGAAACGTACTGGGAGCCAATGTAGGTCTTTCAGGACCGGTGTTATGTGGTCTCGGTGGCCACTCCCAGTCACCAGTCTAGCTGCCGCATTCTGGGTTAGTTGTAGTTTCCGGGTCACCTTCAAAGGTAGCCCCACGTAGAGCGCATTGCAGTAGTCCAAGCGAGAGATAACTTCTATATCCATTTAAAATTCATGCATATACAATATATCCCTAGTAATAATTTGCTTAACATGTTTTGTAGCTTATCGAAGTCATTTGGCCTTTATTGGGTTAGTTGATTTCTTCCTTATCTCCTCCTCCTTTTGTATTGATCATGCATGACTAATATCATTAAGATATATCACTTGGTGTTAATGTCTGTTAATGAAATGCGTGTTTCATTTTCATAGTAAGGAAAAGATGAACTTTCACCGTCACAACATCTAAAACTCAAAGCCTCTTTCAAAGAGGCCAGTTGCAAATTTTTATCCTCCCGAAGGCACTGAGCCAGGTGAAAATTTCCACACTCTTTTCAGCCTTGCAGAAGACCTTGGGCTGGCAGTGACTGTATCCAACGAAAGTTATTTGCTCAAGCACTTATGACAGAAACGTCTGCAAGATTGCTACAGAAGCGGATCACGTGGGAGCATAAAATAAATAGTAAAAACAGGAATGATTAAACCAAGATGTATCTTCTAAAGCGATTTTGAAGATAGCAACACACGGAGTTGCTTATTGCTTGCTTTTTTTCTTGCAAAGTTCCTTCCAAATGAGCTGCCGCATAATGCCTCCTTGGTTGAATTTTCACTCATCTGGTGCAGAGAGCAGAGCAAAGCTGGGAAGAAAGAGTGGCTAGAAATCTGAACTAAGAGAATCATATAGTCATAGAATTGTAGAGTTGGAAGGGACAATTGGGGTCATCTAGTCCAACCCCCTGCAATGCAGGAATCTTTTGCCCAATGTGGGGCTCGAACCCACGAGCCTGAGAGCCTCATGCTCTACCTGTTGAGAAGAATTACTTATGATGCACTGTTTGGCTATGCTCACAGTTACTGCATTTCCCCCCTCCTTTTTAGTTATCTCGTGCCTTAAGTTGCTGCATGGCTGAGGCAGAAATTCAACCGGGGAGGAGTTCCCCCCCAAAAACCCCCCACTGAAAACCTGCTGAATTTCTGCCTGTTGCAAGGATGTACAGCTGCCTGAAAAAGTTGGCCCTCCTAGCCATTCTTAAGGCAGATTAAATTTGCAAACAGCACAGAATGAATTCAGTCTAGACGACAGCTTCCTTTGCTGTGGAAGGAGCTAATTAACAGACTAATTAGGAGTTAATTGGAAATGATTGCTCAGCCAGAGCAGCAGAGCTCTCTGGTCGAAGCTCTTGCTGGGCATCGATGAACTTAGATCTTGGGGGGGGGGGGGAAATCCTAAGGAAACCATGTTGAGAGTGAAAAGGCTTGTAAAGGGCACAGCTCTGCGTAACTTCTGCTTGCCCCAGGCTCTGAGTAAGGTTGCCAACTTCTGCTCCCTGGCAGGTTGCCTGCTCTTTAACAGTTGCTGCAAGTCTCATGCATTCAGCCAGTGAAACTTCCCCCTTTTATTTGGGCCAAAAAGAGAGAGTTGCCTCTCTTGTTAATCTTGACAGCCATATGCGGAGGCTTGACAGCCATATGTCCAGAATGCTTTGATGGTGTTTCCTGCTTGGCAGGGGGTTGGACTGGATGGCCCTTGTGGTCTCTTCCAACTCTATGATTCTATTCTAATTTCTTGTTAAGTCTGCAGCCCACCTCGCAGGGTTGTTGTGAGAATAGTATGGGGGGAAGGGGAGAACCCTGCATGCCTCACCTTGAGCAAATGGAGAGAAGGTGGGATAGACTCGCAATATAAAATTAAAACAAATAAAAAGGGACTATCTCAAAGTTCTTACAGAATAATAGCCAAGTCCAGGTGGGAAATGGACAGCCCCTAAGAGGCAGTCATCCTGAGACTTTCTGAAACTTTTCTAGAACAGCTCAGCCTTCCATTCCAAACTTCCACCTGTGTCTACACCACCACCTTCTCACTTAGGGCCCTGCAATGCCGGAGAGCGGGGTGTTTAACTCTTAGAATTGTAGAGTTGGAAGGGACCCCTGAGGGTCATCTAGTCCAACCCCCTGCAATGCAGGAATCTCCGCTAAAGCATGCAGGACAGATGGCCACCCAACCTCTGCTTTAAAACTTTCTTCTTCCTATACCTGTTTCCTAGGAACCGTTTGGTGTGGTGTCCCAGCCTATTGCGATCAAGCAGACATCTTCACTTTACTCTATTTGACACCTGCTGTAGAGATTCTTGTTTCGACAACCCTACCCAGACGCTTGAGAAGTTGATGTGATTTTAATCCGTTTTAGTATTTTAAATTTTGTACGTTTTAAAGTAGGGCTGTGAATCTTTCCTGATTGTATAGTCTTATAATTTTGTAAACCGCTCTGAGGTTGTTGTTTTTAACACCCAAGCATAGCTGCCAAGTTTTCACTTTTCTCGCGAGGAAGCCTATTCAGCATAAGGGAAAATCCCTGTAAAAAAGGGATAACTTGGCAGCTATGCACCCAAGTGGTGTATCAATTTCATGAAATCAAACAAACAAACAAACAAACACTCTTTTACCTTCCTGAATTGTCTCCCCAACCCCTCCAGCCCCTTTGAAGCTGCTATTAGCACCGCTGGGGTATTTTGATTGGGGAAACTCTGCAAGGAAATGAGCTTAGCATTCACTTCTCCATCCATGAAGCTCCAACCCAACCCAACCCTTCCAGCTGGTTTCTAGCTTTTTTTTAAGGCATCAGGAAAAGCACATGAAGTTTGACCCTTTTGCTGAAGGAGAGGAGAGGGGCTACTAGCACATCTCACCAGGAATTTGTGCATGCTTACCCAGGAGCAAAGTGCTCAGTGTGACTTACGCTCAAGTAAGTGTGTTTAGGATTGCAATTTTAGGAGACAATACCCCATCCACTACAAGACTTGGGAGATATGCAATGCCCAATAGGACAAAATTGAGTTTTCCACCAGCCCCGAGGACTGCAGTATTTCTATACAGCTTACACACTTCAAATTTGTGTTAAATATTTAGTCTCAGCATCCTGAATCATGTAGAATTTGATCTGTGCTGCTCCTCAAAAAACAAACAGGCGGCATTCTTCCCCACCAAGGCATGCTGTTGGAAAAGCTGCAGCTGTAGGATTTCTGCCCGTTGTGCAGCTTTTAAAGGAGCCCCGCCCAAGAGGAAGCAGAGGGAGGCTTTCCTTAGAAGTAGTCAAGAAAGTTGAAAGGTACCCAAAGTGTCACCTAGCCCAACCCTCTAAATGCAGCGATAAAAGGAAGCGAGTCCTCTGCCCCAAGCATCTTAGACTTCAATTCAGATAGAGCTGGGTGTGGGAGGAGGGAAAGGGGAAATGGCAAGAAAATCAATTCTAGCAACTTGCCATGAAGCTCCAATAGCTCTTTAATAGATAGATTTTTTTACCTGGTTGTCGATACCGCATGCATTGATCTGTTGCTCGCTCACTCAAGTTGGGGACCAACCAGGATCCTGCCTGTCCGTCCTTGGTTTGCAGTTAAAAATGGCATGTAGTTCCTGAGAGCCGAATCGAGCAAAGCTGGCTTTTTTTGGGGGGGGGAGGGGAGTCAAATCATGCAAGTTGAGGCATTTGTAGCAGCTCAGAGGCTGACCTGGATTTCGCCCAGCTCCAAGGCCATTTTCCCCACCCGGGCCAACAAGACTTCCTTTTTATAAACACTGTAATTATCTTCTGGACATAATTCCCGTCACAATTTTGATTGGGAAATGGAGCTGCTTAGGAAAGGCTTACAAGACAACATCTGTTCAATGGCGGACATTTGGGTCAGGGCAGGAGCCGCTGGGGAGGGAATTAAATCGCCGAAGCAATGGCAGGGGAAACGGGATGCGTTCCTCACGAGGGCCGACGTTGCTTCCAAGAAGTGTGCATAAGACACATCAAGGGCAGAGGCCCTCTCTCTCTTTCCGCCACCCCCCCCCCCACTCATTCACATCGTGTGCATAATTCTGCAGGAGCACAGAAAAACACAGGCCTAACATTGCGCTGGGCACAGAATTCAGAGGCTGCATGGAAAAAAAAACCCAGGCATGCTACTAGTCCTCACTGATGCAAAGACATGGCTGCTTTCTGAAACCTCACCCACCTGAAGGGTGATGGAATAAGGCTTCCAACATTGACAGGGAAAGATCCCGTGAGATTTGGTTTTGGCCATTTGAATTAATTTTTTAAAATATATTTCAGGTTTTGTTTTTTTTTAAATCTGATATTACATTAAACAAACATATCTTGACTCCCACCCCACTCCTTTTGTGGTTTCTAAATGTGGTTTCTAAATTTGTAACATGGCATTTTCTTCATTATTCCAAATAAATTAAAAAATTAATAAATTGTCCAGTAGCATCTTAAAGACCAACTACCATATTTTTCCATGTATAAGATGCCCCCTATTTGGGGGGACTCTGATTTAAGAAAATGGGGGGAGATGTATCCGTGTATAAGACGCCTCCAAATTTTTGACATTACTTTTTAGGGAAAAAACATAGTCTTATACATGGAAAAATACAGTAAGTTTGTTCTGGGTATAAACTTTTGTGTGCATGCACACTTGAAAGCTTATACCCAGAACAAACTTAGTTAGTCTCTAAGGTGCTACTGGACAATTTTTTAATTTATTTCGACTTATTTTGACTGCGTCAGACCAACACGGCTACCTACCTGAATCTATTCATTATTCCAATTATTCATTACTCTTTGGTTTCCTTTTAAGTTCTATTTTAACTGTTTGGTTTAAGTTAATTCTGCCAATGAATTTAGCTGTGCAGAGTGACATTTAAAATAATAATTCTCAATCCCCCCCCAGTCTCTTGTAAAGCTTTTTGCCTTTTGGTTCCTTATTGCTCCCGTTAGTTTTGCCATTTCGGCACAGTAAACATTCTGCCGCTGCTCCTTGGTGGGTACAGAATCTTCTTTCCATCTCTGTGCATAAAGTATCTTGGTCGCTGTTGTGGCACACATAAACAGTTTTTTTGTTTTGTCTTTTTGTCTTTAGGTAACTGTACCAATTATCCCTAAAAGAGTTTTTGGTTTCTTAATAAAAGTAATTTTAAATATTTTCTTCAATTCGTTATATATCATTGCCCAGAATCCCACTCACCCTTTTTGTGCAGTGGCATTGCAGGATGGAGGAGGCTTCACTGGGCCCCCAATGGGGGAATTCAAACGGCTGTGCCCTCCCTGATGGGGGGCATGAGCCCCACCCGCCTATCAGGAACTGGATCCTAGCATGCACCCTGCTTTGGCAAATGGGGATGCAGGTTGGGACTTGGGCAGAGCCAAGGGCCGGATTTAGGTTTGATGAGGCCCTAAGCTACTGAAGGTAATGGGGCCAGCTGTCCTTTGTCAACAACCAATTGTCATATGGTAATTATTGGACCTAATAGGTATCTAAAGCCATTTGCACATAACAAAATATGTATTTTATCAAAGTAATTGTTGAACTGAAATACAATTAAGAAGAAGTGCATTAATAGTGAAATACAATTAAGAAGAAGTATATTAACGGTGAAATAATTATTTAAGCTCTAACTTGAAATGATTTTTTTATTCATAACAAACTTAATAATGCAAACACATTGGCATTTGGCAATAACAAAAGTTCCTTTAGAGACACAATTTACAAAGATTCATAATCTAGTCTCTAGAAACTTGCTATAATATGAAATAATAATAGGTGTAAATATATGATGCAAACTACTAATAATTATAAATAGCAGAACGTAGGCACCCTATGTATAGAAATGAGCAAACCAGTGATATTTTAGGGAGCAGGCTAGCAGGCGGGGGGCCCATGACTTACATCATAGGAGCTTACACAACACAAAACACTGTTGCTGTATGTAGGTTTTATTTTATTTGTTTTTTATCTTATATTTTGGAAATGTACATCCATTTTTTTCGTTTAATTTTTTGGGGGCCCCCCAAGAGAATGGGGCCCTAAGCTATAGCTTGTTTAGCTTATATGTAAATCCGGCACTGGCGGAGCCGATGGTGGGCTTCCCTCGGAGCTGCCCCTCGCCCATTTAAGCAGCCAGCACCTGGGGGCTCAGCCTGTTCCTGCTCTAGGTTTCCCCGCTCGCCCACCCTCAGTTTAAGCAGATAGTCCCTGGCTTTGCTGTGGCTCTGGTGGTCTTTTGTCCTTTAAGGGGCTGGGTAGGAATTTGCCCACTGGGCTAATTGACACTGACCTGGTGGTTTTGCCTACCTCATCGCAATCGTCACAACTGGTTGGGCATTGGGGCAATCCTTTGTTTTGGATGGAGGGGAGGTTGTAGTCTCCACCTGCCCTTCCAAACTCTGGGGTATCCTGTTAAAGGGATCCAGGGGAGTGGCCATGTCCGTGTGCCCTGGAGGGGGGGCAAGGGCTGAAGGCACTCCCCCCAATGGCGGTCCCTGCGGGGGTCACCCTATTGGATATTAGTCTTAGGAACCCCCGCCTGAATGACCATGCCCAAACCAAACCTCTTTCATCTGTATTCAATAAAGTTGTGGCTTGTTTTGACCTGAAACCAGTCTTATTGGTCTCTTATTATACGGGTTGGGATATGGTCCTGCAAGGCTTCTGGGAAATGATATATCACTTCTTACATTTCCAGCATATGCTTGATTTTGATTTGTGCATTTTTGCTAATTTAGTAGGTGTCAAATGCCATCTGTACATCGTTTTCAAATAGGTTTCTTTCAATGTAGAGCATGCAGTAAATTTCATATCCACACGGCCATTTGAATTTAGACACGTTGAGTGCATAGTCTGTTACGCAGAACAGCCAACTGCTACGGAAAGGCTACTTTTTGCACACACTGACATCCCCTTCTCCATCCTCTATCCAGACAAGCAAGAGACACACATTCCAGCCAGGCTAAAAGACTCAAGGAGGAGATGAAGCAAACCGCTGAGGGTGTGTGGCTTGCGAAGAGTCCCAGGGAACGATACAAAAGCCCAGAGAGTCACATTTGCTACACAGGCTGGAGGAAGAACGGCGAGAGGAATGGGGCTTTATGCTGGCCATCAGGCAATGGCTTTTTCCAACTGCCTTGCCCTTCCTTCCATTTCCCCCAGCCCTGGGAGCCTTTCCCAGATCATGGCTTCAAGAACAGCAGAAGTAGCTGGGAAGAGAGAAGAGCAGTTCCTGGATTATTATTATGTTTAAATAATTTTATAAACTGTGTGCCTTTGTTTCTCAGTTTGACCCTTTTGCATGGTATTCTATGATGTTCTCTTTATTGCTAATAGTATGGTACAGTGGTACCTTGGTTCTTAAACTTAATCTGTTCCGGAAGTCCGTTCGACTCCTGAAACTGTTTGAAAACCAAGGCGCAGCTTCCGATTGGCTACAGGAGCTTCCTGCACTCGAGCGGAAGCCGCATCAGATGTTCGGCTTCCAAAAAATTTCTCAATCTAGAACACTTCCGGGTTAGCAGCATTCGGGAGCCGATTTGTTTAACAACTAAGCCATTCAAGAATCAAGGTACCACTGTAATTATTTGTCTTTGTTAAGAGGGAATTTCTGTTTAATCATTGTTTGCTGGCATTTAATTTCATTGTGTACCATTATAATCTAATGGATTACTGAGTATTACTTTATTTGATGTGTTGTTTACTTTAAAGTTATGTTTTTATTATGGTTTTTTTTATTGGATCAGATTGTTATAAGGTGTGTGTGATCTTTGTTGCTTCTTCAGCTTGTAGCTTGTAAACTGCCTTGTGCATAGTAATATAGAAAGGCAGTATATTAATTAAAAGTGAAATGAAATGAAATCCTTGTGGTACAGCGTAGAGCCCTTGAATGCAGAAAGTTGCAGGTTCATAAAACCATAGAACTGTATAGCTGGAAGGACTCTTGGAAGGAATGACAGATGGCCATCCAACCTCTGCTTAAAAACTTCCAACGAAGGAGAGCCCACAACAGTTCCTGTAACATAGGCAGGGGGAAATCTATCAATTTCAATTTGCCTCCATTTCTCATTTATGCACTCAGCATTTCCATATCAGCTTGCATTTCCCCCCTTTAAAATCCTCACAGAAATTCATAGGGGTTTTATAGCGAATTTCCCCCAGCCATGCATATTTTGTATTCAGTTTTCCCTAATATACTCACGTTTCCAAATCGATTTTCCATAAGGCAAAGCACTATTGTATGTTACTTTCACTAATACGGGCATTTGAATGCACACTTTGCCTTAGTCGGTGCATTTTGGGCACACGTTGCCTGGCTGGAGAACTGCATTGCAAAATTCAGAGACGTGCAAATTTCGAAGCACCCTGTAGTGCTCTAGAGCAGTGTTTCCCAACCTTGTGCCTCCAGATGTTTGGGGACTACAACTCCCATCATTCCTGACCACTGGTCTTGCTAGCTAGGGATGATGGGAGTTGTAGTCCCAAAACATCTGGAGGCACAAGGTTGGGAAACACTGCTCTAGAGGCTGCAAATTAGGTAAATCAATCTTCAAATGTGCACTGAATCAAAATCTTCCACCCTGGATCAGCAGTCCAAGTTCAGGGTAAGACCAAATGGCACCCAAAGCAAGGATAAACTTCAGTGGTCCCCTCCCCTTCTTCAAATTGTTGTTGTTTAGTTGTTTAGTTATGTCTGACTCTTCATGACCCCATGGACCAGAGCATGCCAGGCACTCCTGTCTTCCACTGCCTCCCGCAGTTTGGTCAAACTCATGTTTGTAGCTTTGAGAACACTGTCCAACCATCTCATCCTCTGTCGTCCCCTTCTCCTTGTGCCCTCAATCTTTCCCAACATCAGGGTCTTTTCCAGGGATTCTTCTCTTCTCATGAGGTGGCCAAAGTATTGGAGCCTCAGCTTCACGATCTGTCCTTCCAGTGAGCACTCAGGGCTGATTTCCTTAAGAATGGATAGGTTTGATCTTCTTGCAGTCCATGGGACTCTCAAGAGTCTCCTCCAGCACCATAATTCAAAAGCATCAATTTTTCAGTGATCAGCCTTCTTTATGGTCCAGCTCTCATTCCATACATCACTACTGGGAAAACCATAGTTTTAACTATACAAACCTTTGTTGGCAAGGTGGTGTCTCTGCTTTTTAAGATGCTGTCTAGGTTTGTTATTGCTTTTCTCCCAAGAAGCAAAATAAAAAAATTCCTTCCAGTAGCACATTAGAGACCAACTAAGTTTGTCATAGGTATGAGCTTTCGTGTGCATGCACACTTCTTCAGATATCTGGTATCTGAAGAAGTGTGCATGCACATGAAAGCTTATACCAATGACAAACTTAGTTGGTCTCTAAGGTGCTACTCGAAAGATTTTTTAAATTTTTTTTGTTTGACAGGCATATGTCAGGAATGCTTTGATGGTGTTTCCTGCTTGGCAGGGGGTTGGACTGGATGGCCCTTGTGGTCTCTTCCAACTCTATGATTCTAAGAAGCAGTCTGGCTCAAAGAAATTCATTTGAGAGGAGATTTTCACATTTCTGCAGAGGAAACAGCTTCACCTGTTGAACTTCAGCATGTTGGACCCAGCAACTGGTCTGGGAAAGAGAGGTGGCAATCATCTTTGCACAAGACGAGGAGGGAGACAGGCAGCAGCCTGCACGCTTTGGTTAGAACTTTTGGTTGGAAGAGAACAGTCATTATTGAGCCTGTGATGCAATTGCCAAAATTAGTCAGTGAAGGCATGTGAGCTGAGTTTTTTTTTGGGAGAGCTTTTTCCTGGCTGCGAGGAGACGTGCAGAGGGTCACACAAAGCATTTTATGTGAACACACCCCAAAAGCCAATCTTCCCAGTCACCACAGGCCGTGACTCATGTTTGCATTTCCTTTTAAAAGGGAAGATAGAGAAACCAAACAGAAGGGACCGAATCTTTGTGGCGGTTGCAAAGCAGAGGGGAAGGTTGGAATGAGGGAGGGCAAAGGTGGAGCAGCTTGCCATTTGCTCAGAGGCCGTGAAAAGGCCACATTGGTGGTCACCAGAATATAGCTGTATAAAACAAAGAAAGAGCGCCTTCCCTCATCCCATTCAGATACAAAATGTTTCCAGTTTCAGGTGTAGGCAATGTGGTGGCTGCGAGGTGTTTGGGATCAGCCACAGCCAGCAGGGGCAAAAGTCAGGGATAATGGAAGTTCATAGAATCATAGAATTGCAGAGTTAGAAGGGACCCCGAGAGTCATCTAGTCCAACCCCTGCAATGCAGGAATCTCAACTAAAGCATCCATGGCAGATGGCCATCCAACCTTTGCTTGCAAAACTCCAAGGAAAGTCCATCAGCTCTTGTGGGAGTCCATTCCACTGTCAAACAGCTCTTGCTGTCAGAAAGTTCTTCCTAATGTTTAGTCGGAATCTCCTTTCTTGTCACTTGAAACCATTGGTTCGTCTCCTACCCTGCAGAGCAGGAGAAAACAAACTTGTTCTCTCTTCCATGTGACAACCTTTGAGATATTTGAGGATGGCTATCCTATCTCCCTCAGTCTCCTCTTTTCCAAGCTGAACATACCCAGCTCCTTCAACTGTTCCTCATCAGGCTTGGTTTCCAGACTCTTTATCATCTTGGTTGCCCTCCTCTGCACACGTTCCAGCTTGCGATCTTTGAAGGTGGCTTTCCAATCTCTTCTCTTCTCCTCACCACCCCAAGAGGAACCATAAAAACTAAGTGCGGACATTTGCATAAAATTCACATGTGCCAATTTATATGTACAGATGCAGATTTAGAAATAATGACTCTTCTTGAATAGAAATACAAAACATTTCACCACAGCGAGGAAGACTGCTACCAAATGGCTTTTGTGGCTGCTCAGTCCTGGTGTTAACTGCGGAGGGCCAACTTCAAGGCTCCACATTATTCCCCTTTGTGGAGTTTTTTTCCCCCAACTAATTTTTATTCATTTTCCAATATTCACACAAATAAAATCACAAAAAAACAAAACAAAAAAAACATGAAAAAGAAAAACATAACAGTTCTTACATTTTTTTACTTAACATTGTTGACTTCCTCAATTCCCCCCACACTGGGTCCATTTTAAAATCTCAATTAAGCAATTTTCATTTTGTACCTCAAATCATTCTAACACATTTTAGCATTATCTCTCAACTAATCTATTCTAAAAAACGTCCACTATCCTCCACCAATAATTAATCAATTAATCCAAATCAAAAATTATTTTCCCATCCTCTGTCTTTTATTTCTCCCCTTAGCTTAAAATTTATTACCAAAAACTTTCCATGAATTCAAATATTAATTTTTCTAACATAATTAAACTAAATCAGCCCCCCTTCCCCTGGATTCAGGGTCTCCCAGATGATTCAGCAAGTTCCATAGGTCATTCCAGTTTCGGACCATCTAAAGCAATAAAAAAATAACATCCATTATTGCTCCACTCCCACCCTGTCCCTTCCTATCCACCCTTCTTCCTTGGTCATCCCCTGCTACCTCACCAATTCTTTAAATGTCACAAGACACCATCCAACTGCTTTTTCACTTTTTAGCCCTTTCACAATTTTACTTTCCCTTAAATTCTGGCCCCAGTATGGATTCCGCCCTCCCTCTCTCACTAGGAGGGCATTATTCCATACTGGTTCTTCTTTAAAAGCTCTTGGAATCAAACATGAATCTTGTCGTCCCCCCCCCCCCCTCTCACTGGGGGAACAATGTTCCCTTCGCCTTCCTTTTCTTCTTTTAATTATACATTATCCAGGACTGGTGGTTGTAGGTCTTTCTTGTCTAGATTCTCAGTTGGGAATAATCCTTCTTCATTTTCCACACAGTTCTGAATTATTTTTTTCATTTTAGCAATCTGTATTGTGTTCTGATACACGTCGCATCTTAAATCTTCAATAAGTTCCAGAAGTTGTTTTTGAAAGTCCAAGTCAGATGATGTTGTGTCTACTGACATCCTGCTCGTCCTGGGAAAGCAGAGATTGCTAGACAGGAAACGGTGTAGTTCTTATTTCCAAAGTTCAGAAACAAAGTTATGTCCGATCTGGTTACAAACTCTCATTTTTAATTCTTCTTCATATCTTAAAAATCTTGTGTCCATTTATGAAAAGAGCATTGTCCAACTTCATATACACAGTCTTATATTTTGTGCTCTCTTCACTGCTGACAGTTTCCAGCCTCAAAGAGGTAAGCAAATTCCTTTGTATTATGATGTCATAATGGCGGCTCGCTGATCCCTCCAGGGACCCGACTCTAGCTTTCAGGGGGACTTTCCCCAGTCCAGAATAAAGATCTTTACAGGGGTTTTGGTAGGTTCAATCCTTCCCCCCTTTACCCTGCCTTAGGGGGAAGGTTTTAGCTCCAGTTTTTGATAATTGAATGCTTCCTGTCAGTCTTTCCGGCTTCGGGCAAATTAACTGCGTCTCAATTCACTCAATGGGGGAGATCGACTTCCTCTTTAAATCTCCTCCCATATCCAATAATGCAAATAATGCTAATCTTGGCATTCAGCTTAGCTTGGAAATATCTCTTGCCCCAAATGTGCCCACCACCCACCTTAAGATTCACCTTTTGGGATTTGTTGATTTGCCTCCTTGAGGGGGAGGCTGGAAAAAACACACACAGACTGGCTATGGAAAATGGGAGCGGCTTATTTATCATTGGCTCCCAGTACGTTTCCAAGCACAATTCAAAGTGTTGGTGCTGACCTTTAAAGCCCTAAATGGCCTCGGTCCAGTATACCTGAAGCAGTGACTCCACCTCCATCACTCCGCCCGGACACTGAGGTCCAGCGCCGAGGGCCTTCTGGCGGTTCCCTCGCTACGAGAAGCCAAGTTGCAGGGAACCAGGCAGAGGGCCTTCTCGGGAAGTGGCGCCCGCCCTGTGGAACGCCCTCCCATCGGAGGTCAAAGAGAAAAACAGCTACCAGATTTTTAGAGGACATCTGAAGGCAGCCCTGTTTAGGGAGGCTTTTAATCTTTAATCGATTATTTTATTCTTCTGTTGGAAGCCGCCCAGAGTGGCTGGGGAAACCCAGGCAGATGGGTGGGGTATAAATAATAATAATAAATAATAAATAATAATCCATTTGCCCTTCCCTACTGGTCTGGTGATAATGAATGAATATATGAACACAAAATGGTTATTGACAAGGCTGCCACATTTTTTCCTTCTTAAGTGCCTGTGCCTTTAATATCACTGAAACTCAACAGATGAAGATTTCCCTGCCACAGAGTTACAGTCATGGGGGGGGGGGTTGTCTGTTTAATTTTAGGGTTTAAATAAGTCACTCCTGCCGCAGATATTGTCACAGAGAAAGCTTTGCCTGTTGAATTTCAGCCTGTCATGGAGCTCCATTGTCCGACACCGCAGGAGCTATGATTTTTTTTATTCACTTGTATTTAAAGGAGACTCTTCTCAAGTCTCGCTGTCCAAAACAGTATGCAAAATGAAACACAGCCATCCTTTGAACTCCTCACTTCCCTGAATTTTGCAGCACAGTTTTCCAGCAATGTAGCATGTATAAAAATTCATATATTAGGGTTCCAAGGTATATATTGATGAAAAGGCCATGCACAACTGTATTATATTTGGGGATTATTATTATTCTTTAGCAAAAGAATGTGTACATTTGGCAAAATTGCATGCAAACATGTGTCTTAGGAGAAATTAGCACTAAAATACAATTAATTATCCTGAGTCTTTTTAATAAATTGCAAACTTTAGGTGGAAATGCGAAGAATTGAGTTTAAGATTGGGGAGAGCCAGTGGAGAAGTGGTTAGAGTGTTGGACTATGACCTGGGAGACCTGGGTTTAAATCCCCCTTGAGCCATGATACTCACTGGGTGACCTTGGGCCAGTCCTTGCCTCTCAGCCTAACCTACCTCACAGGGTTGTTGTGAGGACAAAATGGGGGGGAACCCCACTTGGAGCTCCTTAGAGGAAAGATGGGGTGCCATAAATAAATGCAAGAAACTTGGAGGATCCAAAATCGTCTGCTTTACCCCAAACCTTTGCCCAAGAGACAGTGTGTCACCTGTCGGCTCCTGCTCATTTAATAGATGTCTGTGGCAGTTAGAAATATGTATGGTCAATGAATGAAAAAGGATTTTAAGGAAGCAGAGGCAGCAGGACTGCTATTGTGAAAGCTGCTTTCCTGTACATATCAACCCTGTTTCTAGAAGTCACTTTGCGGACGGGAACTCTGTCCTGGAGAGTGTAATAAATTACAGATCTTATGATGCAGAAGGAATGTGAAATCCAGGGTCACGGAGGCTTGTGTCTCCATCAGGATGCCTAGATCTTTGGACACAGCTTTTAAAATAATAAATAAATAAAATACATGTGACTTGTAAGGTTGCCAACTTTTTTTTAGTGGCCCTGCTCCTGTGCCATTAGCATCAGCTTGACTGGCAAAAGGTAAATGAGATGCACTTTTCCTGTTTTGGAAATGTGGAATTGGAAAAACCCTCCCTGCACAATTTCAGTCTGTTAAAAGCCTTTTTTTGTTTTAGTTTATTTATGAGTGTTCCCCCCCCCCCCGGGCCGTCTTAAGGACATCCAGCGCCGTGGCGCAAAGGTCCCTCCAGCGCCCCCTCCCTTTCCCACAATTTAGCCTGGGGTGGAGGGTGCCCTGGCGAAAGGTTAAGTGTGGATGGGTCCTAAGTTTGTACATGTTGAGGCAATGGATAGGGAGCACAAGAGAAGCAGAGTCCATGTAGCCACCCGCAGCAACACTCACTTTTCTCGCATGCTTCCCACTGCAAGAAAGCGCATCCCACACGAGTTTCCCCACTGGAATGCAAACACGTGTTGAGCAGCCGCCCTTCGCGGACCTCCCCATTGCAGGTCCGAGCTGCACATGTGGCGATTTCCCTGCCGCCAGTGATTTCCCTGCCGCCAGTGATTTCCCTGCCGCCAGTGCCGCCCTTCCTCTGTATGGGGGGGCACACAAAAATGGGGCTTGAGGACGGTCAATTGTGGGGGGAATGAGAAATGTCCCTATTTTGACTGAGGAATGTTGGAGGGTTTGCAACAGTGGAGTAGTGCTGTTGTTGTCCTGTTGTCTCTGAAGGCTTCCCATATTGTAGGGAACATGTTTCTGGGTTAAATAGGACTTTGGTTTGATCCAGCACAGCAATGCTTTCCTGTTCCTTGCAGCCAGCGAACCCCTTTCCTATCCGTTCCCATAAGCAGCTGAAGCGGACTCACCAGGAAGACGAAAACACAAAAGTCTGCCAGGCTGAGTCAGCCTTCAGCCTTCCACCGAACTCATAATTCTTTCCTCCAATAAAGCCTTGGCAGGCGCCTCTGAAGATTTTGGAAGGAGAGGAGCGCCATCGTAGGCCCCTCCATCTATCAAGACCACACAGGGTTCTGTTTCTGTGCTGGATCTGGGCATGTGTTTGCCTGCCTTGATCAGAAGGAATGGGCTTGTCGCTGTGGATTTGGCTGGCAAACTCGGGGGCCTAACAAAAGGGATGAGCCATTTTTAACAGATCCAGCCTTTGGAATGTGACACCCATCAGAGATTGGGAGAGGGACAAAGAAAGCTAGAGGGTTGTTTGGGATGTGTGTGTTTACAGTTTGAATTTGGACAGAGGCTTTGGCTCAAGTCTGATGCTGCATTTGCCTTGTGCCAAGACCTTTCTTCTGCTTGAAGCATAGCCCAAATGCTCACCCCATTCACTCTGCTGCACTGCAGGACCAGCCCTGCATTTCCTGATCTCTAAATGATGGCTCAGAGACTTTGAGGCTATTGCTGTGGACTCACAAGCTCCCTCTTCCCCCTTTCCTTCTCTTCTCATCTGTCGATTTTATCCCCTCGATTTCCTCCTTTTCTCTAACCATACAAAACCATACCCTCCAACATGTTCAGCCCCAAAACCGGGACACATGTCACATGACCCACACAAGATCACAGCCCTGGAAAAAAAGCACTTTGTATGTGGGGGGGGGCAAGATTGCGGTGCCCAAAATGGCTGCTGTGATCTTGCACAAAACCTCCCGGATATCCTGGTTTTCCCAGGACAGTTGAGGGGTATACTTTAAGCACAGCGTGCAAATGGACAAAGTATGCTTAGCTCAAAGACGGGAAGGCCCCTAGATGTTGTGCTGATGGGAGTTGGGGTCCAATATCGGGAGAGCTCCCCCCCCCATCTTTGAACTAAGCATGGGTTTGCAAAGTGTGACTCAGAGGCAAGGGATTAACCATAGCTTGCCCATGCCTTTCTCCTCCAACATTACAAGACTAGAAATGAACTGTAGATCAGAAGCAAAAATGTGAATGGGTTCTGTATTGTGGCTTGGGAATCAGAGATGGGTCTTGGGTCTGGACCAGGTGACGACTCCTGCAGTAAAGGATCTCCGGTGTTTGTGCATGCAAGGGAGTGCAGGTATGCATAAAATTGGATGAGCAGGTGAGATATTTGATTCAGTTCTCATTTAATGGCAAACCTCCCAAATTTGTACTTTCCAAAACAATGCCACACACCATAAGACAGGCATTCTCTGAATTTTGCAATGCAGCTCTCAAGCCAGGTAATGTGTTCCAAAATGTATATACTAGGGTAAACTGTATATACAGTTTTTTAATGAGGGTGAAAGAGGAGAGCGCAAAATATGGTCTGAAGCTCAACATCAAAAAAACCAAGATCATGGCCACTGGTCCCATCACCTCCTGGCAAATAGAAGGGGAAGAAATGGAGGCAGTGAGAGATTTTACTTTCTTGGGCTCCTTGATCACTGCAGATGGTGACAGCAGTCACGAAATTAAAAGACGCCTGCTTCTTGGGAGAAAAGCAATGACAAACCTAAACAGCAACTTAAAAAGCAGAGACATCACCTTGCCGACAAAGGTCCGTATAGTTAAAGCTATGGTTTTCCCAGTAGTGATGTATGGAAGTGAGAGCTGGACCATAAAGAAGGCTGATCGCCGAAGAATTGATGCTTTTGAATTATGGTGCTGGAGGAGACTCTTGGGAGGCCCATGGACTGCTAGAAGATCAAACCTATCCATTCTGAAGGAAATCAGCCCTGAGTGCTCCCTGGAAGGACAGATCGTGAAGCTGAGGCTCCAATACTTTGGCCACCTCATGAGAAGAGAAGAATCCTTGGAAAAGACCCTGATGTTGGGAAAGATTGAGGGCACTAGGAGAAGGGGACGACAGAGGACAAGATGGTTGGACAGTGTTCTCGAAGCTACGAACATGAGTTTGACCAAACTGCGGGAGGCAGTGCGAGACAGGAGTGCCTGGCGTGCTATGGTCCATGGGGTCACGAAGAGTCGGACACGACTAAACGACTAAACAACAAACAACAACAGGGTAAACTGTGGGTCAAAATGCACCTATCTGTGAAAATAATATTAAAAATGCAGCCTATTAGGAAAAATTGCTTTGCAAAACTGTGTGTATTAGGGAAGATGGCATACAAACATATGCATATTAGGATAAATTTGTAGCTGAATTTTCAGGAGGCTGTTTTAAAGAAAGAAATTTGCAGACTGATGAGGAAATGATTGAAACTGAGCTTCAGATGGTTAAAAATGAAAAACTAAAATTGACAAAATAAAAAAAAACCTGTAGATGGCTGTTAATGACTGCTGCTTTGAGATCTTGTATAGAATGTCCTGGGAGATTGAAGTGTTCTCCTACTGGTTTCTCTGTCTTGTGGTTCCGGATGTCAGATTTATGTCCATTTATCCTTTGGCGTAGGGTTTGGCCTGTTTGTCCAATATAGAGAGCTGAAGGGCACTGTTGGCATTTGATGGCATACATAATGTTAGAAGATGAGCAATTAAAATGTCCCAGGACATTCTACACAAGATCTCAAAGCAGCTGTTTTATTACAGAAAAATTTCAGGAACAGACTGGAAAGAGAAGTTGCTGAATTGGAACTCATTACCAAGCTTAAAACCATGGAGCCACCTGGGATGAATAAAGACATTGGATTCTTATCTCATTATGCATGATCAAGCTTTCTTTAGCGCCTCAGCCCTTGCTCCCCCCCCCAGGACCAATTGCAGTCATCAGCAGTCATTAACAGCCATCTACAGGTTTACCACTCCCATCAGCCCATCACCCATTCCCATCACCCCACCCCCACCCTCTGAATATACATAAGGGTCTGGTGGATTCTGTTTCAGTGTATCTGACGAAGTGTGCATGCACACGAAAGCTCATACCAAAATAAACACTTATTTGGTCTTTAAGCTGCTACTGAAGGATTTTTTTTTATTTTGCTTCAACTCAGACCAACACGGCTACCTACCTGTAACTAAAATTGACAAATTTACCCATCCCTAGAGATGAGTCGGGAAGAATGTGCTTGCAGGGGAGATCTGTGAGCACAAACCCCAGCGCTTCCACTTCCAGCTGCAGTTGATGGGCAACCTCCCAGCTGCATCTCCTCTTTCCAGCAGTGGGAAAACAAGCTTTTTCAGGAACAAGCTATTACATCTCATTACGCCCTGATGGCTTGGTGCGTGCATTTGTACATATAACGGACATGCAGCCTTAAGCAAAAAATAGAAGTTTACATCCCACATTGTGGCCACCCTAAGCGAGTCCAAATGGTCTTTTCTCGAAGAGAGAAGGAATGAGGTCTTGACCCAGAACAAATAAGGGTTTCCAAGGGCTTGTTTTGAAACAGCTGTTGGACTTTCCACTCAATGGCCTTCTTAGTTAGCTTGGAAATGATTAACAACTGAAGAGGAGGATGTTTTTATCCCATGTTCCTCGGGCGAGGGGGAGCACAACAGCCTTCTTGTTATGCACCCGGTCTCAAATCACCTCTATCAATATCGTGCAGTCATTATAGTGGGCTAATTTTAACCAAAAATAGGCCCCTTTGAAGCACAGAAGAACAGGAAAAGTCGTTGTGCACAGGACTTAATGTAGGCCAGGAAACAGACTGGAGTTTGGGGGCTGGTGGAGAAGGTTGCTGAGAATTCCTCTTCGCCTGGCAGAAACAATTCATTCAAAAGAATCAAAGCTGTGGGATAGCTCAGATGGTGGAGCATGAGTCTCCTAATCCCAGGGTCGTGGGTTCGAGTCCCATGTTTGACAAGAAGATCCTTGAATTGCAGCGGGTTGGAGGAGATGAACCTTGGGCTCCCTTCCAACTCTACAATTCTATTATTTTATAGCTGTGTGAGCACTTATTTTCCATCTGCTCAACAGGTATATTTGCAAATGAGCCAAGTATTACAAAAAGCCAATAAAAGGCTCCAGAGCTTTCTCTCATAGAGAATTTTGTAATTATTGCCGGGGTTGATGGCAGAGCAAGGAAATGACAGTGTATACAACTGTGATATATAAAGCTTCTTGACTCAGATTAAATAGGCTCAACCATTTTGGGAGAAAGGACGTATTTGGAAATCTAGGAAACGGCTGTAGGCGTCACAAAATCCCTGTTTCACAGAACTGGCAGTGTTCAGAAACCCACATGTGAGCAGGGAAAACACTGACAATTGCCCCCCCTCCAAAAAATAGGAAGCACCCTCCAAATGCAGGTATTCCCACCAACCCACCAACTCCCCATACCTTAATTTAAAATCATCTTGGCTGTTGCCAGGGAGAGTGTCTAAGGCTTTCATAATTTTTATTTTAGCTATTCTTAAATGACTGGTCTATGACCGTAATAATAAACTGATTGAAGGCCGCTGCGGTGCCCATGGGCACCATGTCGGGCCCCTCAGATTTAAGCAATCGCCCTGTGTTTCAGGGCCGGCTCAAGATATTTTGCTGCCTGAGGCAAAGGAGAAGATGGCACCCTTCCCCAAGAAAGGTACAGAAACCAATCTGAATGGTAGTTGAATCTTCCTCCAATTTTGGTGAAAGATGGAGTCTTCCACTGCAGCCAGCTAGTACAGGGGTTATATAGGGCAGGGCACCAGGCACTCACAGCTCTGTCCCTCCCCGCACCTCAACATCTGCCGCCTAAGGCACCTACCTCACTCTGCCTCATTGCAGGGCTGGTCCAGCTGTGTGTCTTCTGCTGTGCTAGATCCATAGCTGCCAAGTTTTCCCTTTTCTCGCGAGGAAGCCTATTCAGCATAAGGGAATTTCCCTTAAAAAAGGGGAGAACTTGGCAGCTATGGCTAGATCTTGGCCAGCGTCTTGCTAACAGCTGTCCAAGATCTCAGGGCAAGGGTGTCCCCCCCCCCAGTGAATTCCAAGATAAGAAACCATAAGAAAAAAGGCATCTACCTGTGCCAGAAGATTCCTTTTATGGCATGTAATGTCTTGAATGTGTACACTGGCTTCACTCTGCTCCCGGATCCAGCACGGCTTCCTCGTCCTCCATGCCCTTTCCTTCTTATCTCCTTGCTTTTATGCCCTGATACCATCCCCTGTCATCTCCACCACGCTCAGCCAGCCAAAGGTCTTCCTTCAGAGATAAGGAGAGAGGAGGCTGCCTTACACAGCCTCAAACCACAGGTCCAGGTAGATCAGTATTGTCTCCACAAGGAGTTCCCCAATGGCTGCTCGTGGAGAACCTGTGGTTCACTCAGGTGGTCCACGGCATGTCTGCGAAGAACACCTACAATTTGAATTCTGTGAAAGAGAATAAAACACAGTGAATTGAAGCGGCAGTAAAAACACAATTAAAAACTTTAATTTGCTACCCCATATACCCAGAACTGGACTGGACAGTGTTCTCGAAGCTACAAACATGAGTTTGACCAAACTGCGGGAGGCAGTGGAAGACAGGAGTGCCTGGCGTGCTATGGTCCATGGGGTCACGAAGAGTCGGACACGACTAAACGACTAAACAACAACAACATACCCAGAACTATGTTTCATAACACCTGAGTGGTGCCATCCCTTGCTACCCATCTTCCTTCAGCTGTGACCTTCCTTTCCCAGTGCAGTCCTGGTTGCATTATGGAACTGTGCTTTTCTTTAACCAATATGCTGGCACCGGGCACTAAATTTCATTCACACCAGTGGGCATTGAGTGACACAACAGCAAACATAATGGGACAACATGCGTACTTCTGTGTGCAAGGTCAGGAAAGAACCGTATGCAGGTATGCCAGGCCAAATTGCTCACTTTTCTCCTGCAATTTTCTGGGTTAATGGGATTGCAAATGGATTTTTTTTCCTCGAAGCAATTCACATGGAAATGAGTGCTAAACTTCTGCCATATTCCGCTAGATTTCCAGAGGTGACTCTTCTACGTACTGTAATGGAAATAAAAAAATTCCTTCAGTAGCACCTTAAAGACCAACTAAGTTTTTATTTTGGTATGAGCTTTCGTGTGCATGCACACTTCTTCAGATACCATGCACACGAAAGCTCATAACAAAATAAAAACTTAGTTGGTCTTTAAGGTGCTACTGAAGGAATTTTTTTATTTTGCTTCGACTCAGACCAACATGGCTACCTACCTGTAACTGTAATGGAAATGTCAGGGAAATGGAACAAACGGCTGTGGGAATGCATCCTTGTGTCAATGCCATTTTGCAGAAGACACCACACCCAAAGCCACCAGCCTGGAGATGGCCTCAGAGAGGTGGGACAACAAAGCACAGCCCCAGAATCATGTGCAGATACTTCAGAAACCCAAAGAGCAGATGCTGAATTCGCCATGGGCATGCAAAAGGGGGAAAAAAATCTGTGGCTGAATGACCCCGTTTCCCTATCTTTAAAGCTTTCATATCACATATTAATCTTCCTAGTAAACAAACCTCACCATCACATTCGCGGCTCTGCTCTCCGGGTCAATAAAAAGACTTAGGAATGTACACACCCGCACAGCATGTGATGCCTTCTGCAAGAGCCAACAATGGCATCTGAGAGTGGGTGTGCATTCACCATTTGTGGAGTCGGGGTGGGGGTGGGGGAGCCTTTCGAGAAAGAGCTTGCAAAACACTTAAGGGAGGTTGGACTTCTACCCTTTCTTGCTGCTTAGTGGTGCCAGGTATATTACAGGAATTCTAAGGTCTCAAATATAGATGTTGATAATTGCACAAGGTGGAATTGCACACATACATAAGTATATAAACCACATGTCTCAAATAGTACAGGAGAGCAATGCAAAGGCCATCTTGGCTCTCCTAAATGCTCTAAATATTTCCTCTGCCCCCTTAATCCCCCTTGCCAGGCAACACAGTTCCTGAAGGGATTCCTCTCCTATATCTATGAACCTCCTTTGTATTAATTGTCACTGTTTTCCCAGATGCTCTGCCTTGAGGGAAATCTGGCTGGAGACTATGTAAAACTTGCTAAATCCTCAGGAATATCACACCTTGGCCTGCCTGAGCCATAGTCACCCCACCTTAAGTGTGGTGTAATTTCTGACTGTTTGTAGAGAGGGTGTCCTTCTTCTTCACGCCAAAATTAAAACCCTTAAAAGAAATGTTTCTTCTTGGTTCTGTGTCTCTCTTGCCTCCTTGCTATGAGGGGAGGGAACTCTATTGCAACAGAAAAATAAAGATCTGCCTTGCTTTCACTGCATCCTTCATCTCTGACCAGTCATGGACTTAGGGGACTCAGTCCCTTGAAGAGTTGGGCAGCAAAAGCCAACCACCCCCATTTTTCTATATCACAGGCTAGGCAACATTTCCAGTACCTTCTCAGGTTGATGAAGTTGATGAGACCCATCTGCCCCTCATGAGAGAGAGAGAGAGAGAGAGAGAGAGAGAGAGAGAGAGAGAGAGAGAGAGAGAGAGAGAGAGAGAGATTTTTCTGGGGGAACACAGGGGTACGCATACTCCTAAACATTTTGTGAATCTAAGTTTGGCCGCATTGAGGGGCAGTATTTCAATATGAGTAGGAAAATGAGAGTACCCATAAACTATTTTTTGGGGGGAAGCACCAGATAGATAGATAGATTGATGAGACCCATCTGCCCCTCACTAGATAGATGATAGATAGATAGATAGATAGATAGATAGATAGAGATAGATGATAGATAGATAGATAGATAGATAGATAGATAGATAGATAGATAGATAGATAGATAGATAGATAGAGTGCTGGGGGTACACAGGAGTACGCATGCCCCTAAATATTTTGTGAATCTAAGTTTGGCCTCATTGAGGGGCAATATTTCAACATGAGTAGGAAAATGAGAGTACCCCTAACCTCCCCCCCTCATATATATATATATATATATATATATATATATATATATATATATATATATAATATAGAAAAAAGCACTACAGTACATAGATAGATGATAGATAGATAGATAGATAGATAGATAGATAGATGATAGATAGATAGATATGTGGTGGATAGATAGAGAGATACTGCCAGGTTTGGGGACAGGCATGCAGGGGTCTCTCAAGTCAGGGTGGGAAAACTCCTTAAAAACTAGAGAGTTTGAAATGCCTGGTCTGGAAGAAGTGCGGAAGTTTAAACATCTCAGGCTGCTTTGCATGTCCAAGAAACTTTCTGAGCGAATGTTGGGGGAGGAGTGTGGGGGCGGGGGGGGCGGCGGCATTTGGTTTCCTTATCACAGAGGCTTTACTGTACAGTACATCTGTCAGCCCATGAAAAATCCAAAGCGAGATGGTAACATACACAGAACCCAAATGTTTACCCTCCTCTCTAAATGGACGGCCTGCTCTTCAGCTTAAGTAGACACACAGGAGATTGCAACGCACTAGAAAGGCCTTTGCGTAGATCACAGGGACGATAAAAACTTGCCCACTTGAAGCAGATTGCACCTTTTTCGGTTCCTAAAAAATTAATTAAAAAACCTCTTCCCCATTTAGAACTGAGTAGTTATTTTTTTAAAAAATAAATAAATATGGCTTTGTTTTTAAGGAGGAAGAGAGAAATAAAGATGCCCAACACTGCCAGTCAGGAAATGGAAACAGTAGGCTTCTGTTGGCAATTGTGTGTGCGCCACATATTTCTAACTGCATACCCTCCAACATTTCTCCGATGAAAATAGGGACATCCTATTCAATAATAATAATAATTTTATTATATATACCCCGCCCATCTGTCTGGGTTAACACTCTGCCACTCTGGGCAGCTTCCGACATATATAAAAACATAACAAAACATTTAAAAAACTTCCCTATGTAGGGCTGCCTTCAGATGTCTTCTAAAGATCTCCTTGGTTGGGGGGCGGTGTCATACCCTCCAACATTTCTCTGATGGAAATAAGGATGTCCTAGGGGAAAGTGGGACATTCTGGGATCAAATAAGAAACCGGGATGGCTTTTGTAAATCAGGGCCTGTCCCTGGAAAATAGGGAGACTTGGAGGGCCTGTAAGTGCTTGCTTTGAAGTAGAGAGGGAGAAAAGGGAGACCTGGAACTTTTCTGTTGTCATTTTTCGAGAGCGCTAGTCAGGAGAAACAGAAAAAGGAAAGCAGGAACAAGAAATAGACCAGGGGTCTGCAATCTACTCACAGAGTTAAAAACTGGCAGTGATCTACCCCTTTTGGGGGGTAAGTTGTTAAGCTTTTTTTAGGGAGGAGGAAGGCCCGGTTTTTGGGGGGTTCAGGTCAAAGTTGCTGAGCTTTTTCTAGGGAGGAGGAAAGCTCTGTTTTTTGCAGGGCAAAGTTGTTGAACTTTTTTTAGGGGAGTAGGGGAGCCAAAGTTGTGGAGCTTCTTTGGGGCAAGCCAGTGATCTACCACAAACGTCCAGTGATCTACCGGTTGTTGTAAACAAAATCTGCCCTTATTCCCTTATGGGGGTATACAAGAGGCCTTCTAGAGTCCTTTGTAGGTTCTCCATCGGTAGGAGAGAATAACTTTTTGCAACAAGGTAACAGTCAGGGGAAATGGGATAAACATCAGGAAGTGAGGGATAAGCATCTGTTTGATGCAGAATTGTGTAACCTCCCCACAAACAAATGGGAAGTGGTGCTCAATAAGTAGCCAAAGTCATCGAACCTCCTCGCAAACCGAGCCAGAAGGAATGCTTGATAAACAGGTCATCTGGAAGCTGGCACTAAAATGCTGATGAATTTTCACGGATACCGTGTTTCTCATATTATAAGACATGTCTTATATTAATTTTTTCCTGAAAAAAACACAGCATGGCTTATTTTCAAGGGATGTCTTATTTTTTAATTAAGTACCGGTACCGGTATCTGTACAGACCACAGACCTGCTCCCACCGGGTCTTCGCGCGCGGCAGGCAGAGGCTGCAGCCGGGTCCTGGGGCTGCGCGCGCGGCAGGCAAAGGCTGCAGCCGGGTCCTGGGGCTGCACGCGCGGAAGGCAAAGGCTGCAGCCGGGTCCTGGGTGTCCGCGCGCAAAGGCTGCAGCCGGGTCCTGGGGCTGCACGCGCTGCGCGCTGAGGCTGCAGCTGCAGCCAGGTCTCGGGGGTTAACGCGGCAGCAGCAACCCTTCTTTGCCACAGACCTTCTTCCACCACCCGGTACGGCTTATTTTCGAGGTATGCCTTATATTTTTCCACCTCAGGAAAATCCTGCCATGCCTTATTTTGTAGGGATGCCTTAAAATATGAGAAACACAGTATATATATATATATATATATATATATATATATATATATATATATATATATATAATGCAAACTGATGTGGAGATGTGGAGAACTGAGCTCAAGCGTGGTAGAATGAGAAACTGAAATTGACATGTCCATCCTATTTCAGTCCTAGTCAGCTGCCCTTTTCAATCCCTCCCCTTCTGCATTGTTTTGATATTAGGATCAAGGAAGACAGCAGGGAAAGCTGCAGAATCTGCCAAGGCAGAAATCCTCGATGCTGAGAGGATTGGTGGAGCATTTTCCTTAGGAAGAATAAAGACGTCATTTCGCTGGGAGATTAAAAAGACCTGAGAGATCAGCCAGGACTTGAATACTCAAGTCTTTTCTCCTCCTTTTCTTTAAGGGTGTCAGAATATTCTTGGCTCCTGGCAGCGTAGGTTTTAAGTTCAACCTTACAAGAACAGATAGAAGAGACGATTAATTTTTATGAAAATGACAGGCCTCTTGTTATGCTTCATGCAGAGGAGTTTTTCCCATTGTACCATTTAGTAAACTCCTTGTGCCCTAAATTAAAAGAAAATAAAAAATGGAATCACAGAGTTTTTGCTCTGAAAAGCATCAAAGTGAAATGAACTTTGATTTCGCATACACTGCTCTGAGCTCAAACACTATCTTTCTTTGTAAGGTACCTGTCTGTAATAACCTCAAAAATCCTGCTCCTCCCCAGCCCTTTCCTGTTTCACATTGAAGGCTGTGTTTAAAGACCCAGACTGCCTGGCCCAGACTGTCACTATTTTGCAGGAGGGATTCAGGTGCATATGGAAAACTTAGGTTTGCACAATTAGAGGGGATGAAAGCGCTCTGTTGTCTGAGCACAGGGGTAACCAACGTAGCCAGAGGTTGCTAACTACAACTCCCATAACCGTGATGACAGGGGATGATGGGAGTTGCAGTCTGCATCCAGAGGGTGTGACATTGCATATCTCTGCTTTAGCACGACACTTTAAAAAAACACCCACCCATGCAATTCTTGCAGCGTGGGGTGGAGGCATGATGAACAGGAAGATGTATAAACACTGCACAAAGAAATCTGAATGGATGATCATTGTTGTCCAACCTTCTAACAAATCAGAATAAAAGCTCAGCAAAAAACAACAACACACCAGACACAGGAGTCAGCTACATTAGTAAAGAAACAGGGATTTGAATGCACTATAAACATGCAAGAAGGATGCAAGTGACGCTGTGGGTTAAACTACAGAGCCTAGGGCTTGCTGATCAGAAGGTTGGCAGTTTGAATCCCTGCAACGGGGTGAGCGCCCATTGCTCGGTCCCAGCTCCTGCCAACCTAGCAGTTCGAAAGCACATCAAAGTGCAAGTAGATAAATAGGTACCGCTACAGCGGGAAGGTAAACAGCATTTCCGTGCGCTGCTCTGCTTCGCTGGCCATATAACCCGGAAGCTGTACTCAAGCTCCCTCGGCCAATAATGCGAGATGAGCGCCGCAACCCCAGAGTCAGTCACGACTGGACCTAATGGTCAGGGGTCGCTTTAACCTTTACCCTTTATAAACATGCCACATCAGATGGCACCAGAGAGGACATTTTAAAACACGTTTTTTCCATAGATATCCCCCCCCATCTATAACTATCTAATTTCCTGTGTCTAGGTCAGGGCTGGATTTAGATGAGGCCCTAAGCTACTGAAGGTAATGGGGCCCTTTATATGTCCAGCTCTCCATTGTCAACGACAAATTGTTGCTTTTTTGTGTTGAATATATGCTGTATGGTAATTTATGGACCTAATAGCCATTTGCCCATGTTGCCATGCAACCAGTCCCTGCAGAATGTAGGCACCCTATATATAGAAATGAGCAAAGCAGTGATATTTTATGGAGCAGGCTAGCAGGCAGGGCCCATTACTTACATCATAGGAGCCTACACAACACAAAACACTGTTGTGCTCGCTTTCTCTCTCTCTCTCTCTCTCTCTCTCTCTCTCTCTCCAGTAGCTCCGTAGAGACCAACTAAGTTTGTTCTTGGTATAAGCATGCACACTTCTTCAGATACCTGTATGTAGGATTTATTTTATTTGTTTTTTTTGATCTTATATTTTGGAAATGTACATCCAGGTTTTTCCCCTTTAATTTTTTTTGTTGGGGGGGGGGGCAACAGAGTGGGGCTCTAAGCTTTAGTTTGTTTAGCTTATACATAAATCCAGCACTGGTCTAGGACCCATAGTCCAGTCCCTGTGTAAGCAAATCAAGACGAATGTTTAACTAAAGAGGTGGCCCCTCGGAGCCCTCTCTCTACAATAAGTGAAAGGTTTTGATGTGATGGAACTATGTCAGCTGCTTTGCTCCTAAATCTCAAGGTGCAGAAGGCATGATAGCCAAAGCTGGCCTTCTCATCCAGCAGGTGGCAGTGGCCTGTTTCAAGCAGCAACATGATGGCGGGAGATGTCCTACATTCACCAACCAGCGGCAGTTGTCAGTCTCGAGGGAAGCCCCATGCTGAGTGCACTGCAGTAGTCTGGGCGCAAGGTTAACCAGTGGACGAATCACATTAAAAGGAGCATGCATTACGCAGGATGTTTCTCTGGGCATGGGCGTAGGCAGGGGGGGCAGGAGGGGGCAATTGCCCCCCTAGAAGCAGGGCCACTGGCCAGCCTGCCCCACTGCGCGCCCGGTGCCGTCTCCCTTCTCCCTGGCTGGCTGTGGGGCGGGTGGCGGGTAAGCACCAGAGCCGCGCAAAGCGTTTGGCTGGCTTTCCCTCCCTCCGCCCCACAGCCAGCAAGGGAGAAGGGAGACGTCCCTTCTAGCCGGCTGGCTGTGGGGCGGGCGGAGGGAAAGCCAGGCAACCGCTTTGCGCGGCTCTGGGGCTTTCCCTCCACCTGCCCCAGCGATTGCAGAGGGGGAGGAGGGGATCAGAGCAGCCCGATTTTGGGCTGATCCTGGCTCCCCCTCGTCCCTTCCGATCGCGGAGGGGGAGGAGGGAGTCGGAGCAGCCCGATTTCGGGCTGATCCTGGCTCCCCCTCGTCCCTTCCGATCGCGGAGGGGGAGGAGGGAGTCGGAGCAGCCCGATTTCGGGCTGATCCTGGCTCCCCCTCGTCCCTTCCTATCGCGGAGGGGGAGGAGGGAGTCGGAGCAGCCCGATTTCGGGCTGATCCTGGCTCCCCCTCGTCCCTTCCTATTGCGGAGGGGGAGGAGGGAGTCGGAGCAGCCCGATTTCAGGCTGATCCTGGCTCCCCCTCGTCCCTTCCTATTGCGGAGGGGGAGGAGGGAGTCGGAGCAGCCCAATTTCGGGCTGATCCTGGCTCCCCCTCGTCCCTTCCTATCACGGAGGGGGAGGAGGGAGTCGGAGCAGCCCGATTTCGGGCTGATCCTGGCTCCCCCTCGTCCCTTCCGATCGTGGAGGGGGAGGAGGGGGGAGGAGGGAGTCGGAGCAGCCCGATTTCGGGCTGATCCTGGCTCCCCCTCGTCCCTTCCTATCGCGGAGGGGGAGGAGGGAGTCGGAGCAGCCCGATTTCGGGCTGCTCCGATGTGGCCTCGCCACTGCCCCTTGGCCCCGCCCTTGGCCCCGCCCCTTGCTCCCCGCCCCTTGCCCCCCTGATTTTCATCCTGGCTACGCCCCTGTCTCTGGGACATTATAGTTTGGGGCAGCCTGCTTCTATTCCTGAAACACACATTGTTTCACTCTTCTGTGGTTAGCCTGGCAGCGCCAACTGACTCTCCGAAATAGCATGGCTGATACCCCCCACCTCCAGCCCCTTAGGAAAGAGCCCCTTCTTGCTCACAAGTCAAGGTTAAAATAACTGGGCTGCTTCAGCCTCCGGTATTCAGAGAGAGCAAATGTGCGCCGGAACATAAACACTGCAATCGTGTACTAATAACACTTGGATAATGCTCTGTAATCCTTCTCAAAGTAATGCTTTGGTGCTGAGCCAGATGATCTTAATATAGCAAGCAAAGGAGTGATTGTTTGACTGGAAGCTGAATGAATTGCTGGCCGAGGGTTGCCAGATGTTCAGGATTGGGCTAAAGGGCACTCTGGCATCGACTGCAACGTCAAACGACCTTCATCCCTGATCTATCACCTGCAGGACGAAAATAGCAGATTATCTGTAAGACACAAGTCTAAAATAGCATGCAAAGATCCTGGATCTAAAATATACGGGACAAAAATATGAAGATGAGTGCATTCAGACACAGGAATTGTTGCATTAGTTTCCCTGGTTATAGAGCAAGCGCTTCTGTCTTGGTTTTTAACACCATGCTTTGATGGTGTTTCCTGCTTGGCGGGGGGTTCGTCTGGATGGCCCTTGTGGTCTCTTCCAACTCTGTTGTTGTTTAGTCGTTTAGTCGTGTCCACCTCTTCGTGACCCCATGGACCAGAGCACTCCAGGCACTCCTGTCTTCCACTGCCTCCCGCAGTTTGGTCAAACTCACGTTCGTAGCTTCAAGAACACTATCCAACCATCTCATCCTCTGTCGTCCCCTTCTCCTTGTGCCCTCCATCTTTCCCAACATCAGGGTCTTTTCCAGGGAGTCTTCTCTTCTCATGAGGTGGCAAAGTATTGGAGCCTCAGCTTCAGGATCTGTCCTTCCAACTCTATGATTCTATGATTTTAACATTCCTTTTGCATTGCATTACCTGTTGTGGAAAGGTGTCTTTTGGATTGATTTACTGCCATGTTGCATTAAATTTCATGCACATAAGTGAGCATGGTATGGATATAATTGAACATATTGCTAACCGGCCTTGCCCTTGATGGGCATTTGGGCTTCTGTTCCTCCATGTTTTCCCTATGAAAGCAGCAGCAATTAACTGTAACATTCATTCATTCATTCATTTATAGAGTGCCTTTTATGTACATGGCTCTGTACAGAATTAAAATAAGAAATTCTACCTGGTGGAGGGGGCGGGGCAGGCGTACAATCTAAAACAATGAATATAAACAATACAATCAAAATTAATAGTTTGCCACACATAATTCAGAAGACATTCCACCAGATATAATAAACAGCCGCGCTGGGATGCCACCTCAATTTTCATCCTGCAATTTTTCAAGTTATCAGGGTTGCAAATGAATTCTCCCCCCCCTCCCCGAGAATTAATTAACACAGAGCGGAATACTAAACTTCTGCTAGATTTCCAAAGGTAGCTCCCCCCCCCCCAATAAAGCATGAAAAATATCAGGAAAATGGAATAAAGTATTTGCCTGTAGGCAGCCTACACAAATCCAGCAAACCAGAACTCACCACACCTCCAAAATGTAACAAGAAGAAATGAAAAAAGCAACAACAATTCATATGTTTCCAATAAAATGTGAGGAAGGTCCAGATTACATAAATAATATAAAGGCCTGGATGAATGTCAAAACCTTCATCTGGTGCCAAAAGAAGACAAGCTGTACATGAATTTCCAGATTCCCAGACCCTCCAAGTGTCCCTATTTTCCAGGGATAGCCCCAGATTTACAGAAGCTGTCCTGGTTTCTGATTTGATCCCAGAATGTCCCACTTTTCCTTAGGACATCCCTATTTTTATCAGATAAATGTTGGAGGGTCTGGAATAGGACGTCCCTATGTTCACCGGAGAGATGTTGGAGGTTATGCATTCCCTGCTGCCGTGGAATTATGGCTAGCTTATTGCCCTGCTCGTGTGTCATGTTTCTGAAAACCCGGAGAGCTTGGTGACTAGGTTGGTTGCCAAACTGCTCTGATGTGCATCACTGACACAGCTCACTTAGTGTGCTTTTCCTTTGCTCTGCCTGCGCAGAGCCCACTGCAGGTCCAAATATTGTTCCTTCCATTGTTTTGAGTGTGTAAATCAAGCACAACACTTTGATTCAGGTCATAGGCCTTTCCTTCTCTTCATTCTGGTCATAAGCCTGACCAAAGAGCAATCCCAGGTTCGGGTGTCAGCAAAAGGGAAGCCAATTGCTGATTAC
Organism: Zootoca vivipara; assembly: GCF_965207765.1. Classification (NCBI taxonomy): domain Eukaryota; kingdom Metazoa; phylum Chordata; class Lepidosauria; order Squamata; family Lacertidae; genus Zootoca; species Zootoca vivipara. The sequence continues at coordinate 78,637,083 of NC_142591.1, forward strand.
TGTATATGAGAGAGAGAGAGAGAGAGAGAGAGAGAGAGAGAGAGAGAGAGAGAGAGAGAGAGAGAGAGAGAGAGAGAGAGAGAGAGAGAGAGCTCGGCGTGGCAACGTTTTCTCTACCCACTTTTGTAATCGGAAGAATCTTGAGGAAACGATATGGTTGGGCAAATGTGGCCTTCTGAGATTTGATTTCCCCCTCCCTTTAGTATTAATTTCTCTTTTAGGCACATGCTCGTTTATTCATTAATCAAAAGAGCCTTTGGTGGAATTAGGAAAAAGGTGAACATTAAACTATAGCCAAGGACTAGGGCTTGATTGCAAAGCACACTGGAGCTATCACATACTCCCCAAGTGTCCCAATTTTCCAGGGATGGTCCCAGAATTACAGAAGCCATGGTATCTGAAGAAGTGTGCATGTACACAAAAGCTCATACCAATGACAAACTTAGTTGGTCTCTAAGGTGCTACTGGAAGGAATTTTTCTTTTCCCCCCTTTTGACTACGGCAGAACCGAGTTCACCAGATTACGAGTTTACTGCTCTTAACTACTACACCATACTGGCTCTTAAGGCAGCTTACAGCTAAAATTGTAATTCATTCCATTTATCTGTGGAAGGTTTGTACATGATTTTTCTTTACAACAATCCTGTGAGGTAGGTTCAGTGGAGAGGTGGCAACTGGCTCAAGGTAACCAATGTAGGTATGTTTATGACATCTATGTGTGCGGCAAGATCAAATGCGGGAGAAGCTTCCTGATGTAGAATACGCTGTCCTTGTTGTCATCTGAGAAACGTCGGAGGGAATGCTATCAGGTCCCACACGACATGCTGCTTGACCTCACATGTGAAGGGGAAATGCACTGGAAAGTGTGGAATAAACGTTTGCTTGACGCAGCATCATCTAACCTCCCCACAAACGAGCTGGAACGAATGCTCAATAAAAAAACCCAACACTGTCTAAGCTCCCTGCAAGCTTTGGGCAAACGAATCAGAAGTGATGCTCAATAAACAAGTCGACTGGAAGCAGCCCCAGTTCCTTCACGGGGCACAATGGTTATGTTCTGCTCAGGGCCATCTTACCCATAGGCGCTAGGGGTGCGGGGCACCCGGGCGCTGGGCTCTCCGGGGCACCAGGCCGAGAGTCTGGGGCCCGAGAGTTGAGTTCGGGGAAGAGCCTGCCCGTCGGTTGGAGCGCTGCGGCGGGCTCTTCTACTGTGGCTCTTCTGCGGGCTCTCTGCACCATGAGTTTGGGGGCAACCAAGCCAGCAAGATGCTGTGTGCCTGGGACTGGGCAACCGGGGGGGGGGGCGCAGAGCGGATCTTTGCCCAGCCCTGGTTCTGCCTCCAGTGTTGGAGACAGTATTCCTCTGGCTGCCAGTTGTTAGGAATCAGAAGTGGGGAGAATGCTCTTGTGCTCTGGTTAGCCAGAGTGGGAACAAGATGCTGAAATAGATGGGTCCTTGGCCTGATCCAGCAAAGCTCTCCTTTTCTATGATTGCTTTTATCTTCATTTTCTGGTGCACAATAAGCAATAATAACAACGGTAAATAAGAGAAGAGACCCGAGCATGGAAGAAAAAGGAAGCAGGGAGGAAGGAACAGAAGTGTTCTGAAACCAGTGTTATAATTCCAGACAATTGTCCTTCAGAAGCAAATTATCCAAGAATGTTTTTCCAAAGGAAACCATGACCACGAGGCTCTGTTTATGTTCTTTCAGACAGCAGAAAACAAGCCCAGACTGCGCTTTTGCTGCTACCAAACCTTTTGAATTCCAGACCAGTTTTCCTGTTCATTTGGGCGTTGTTTATATATTTTCTTTCTTTCCAACATAACCTAAAAACGGTGCTCATGCAACCTCTTCTTCGTGAGCTCTGTAGCTGCAGACAAATGCATTTATGTAATTAGAAATCCCTCTGAAATGCCTTGCGACGGGAGTTCTCTAGAGGAAGGGAGAGAGAAAGCAAGGCCAGCTTCAGCTAAAAGGAAGTTTTACTTCCCTCCATGTTATTTTTAACACGACACAATACCTATTGTTGGGTCTGGTGAGTGTGTGGGGGCAAAACTAAGTCACAAGCTTGGCTCATTTGCCTGGTGGTTGAATGCCTCTTTTGATAGAAATCAAGTGAAGGCTGAGAAGCACACAAGCGATTGTTATCCTTTGGGGCGATTTGAACCTGCTTTGTTGCAGAGTTGTTGCTGGGGTGGTGCTGGTTTTTTTCTGTGGAAATGATTGGGAAAGATCTGTATTTATTCCTTTAAAGAGCCCACTGGTCTGCCACACTTGAAACCACCCCAGCTTCTGTTTGGCACATCAGCCCATTTGTCTAGCAGCCGCTGCTACCAAATGAGACTCGAAAAGAGATCTTAATGGGGACACAGGGCAAAGGCTGTGAAGCCTTCTTTTTAGGAATTCTAGGTGCCGAAATCCCAAAGGAGCAGAAAAGACTATTTATGTATGTGACCACGGCTGCACGGATGTTACTGGAAAGAAGATAAAAGTCCCTACCAGAGAAGAATGGCAGATCAAGTTGGTGGATTATGCCAAAAATGACCAGAACAATCAGAAATCAGGAAGACCAAAAATTTTAATAAGGAATGGGGGTGAAATAAGAATAAAAATGGGCTCCCTTCAAAGGGTTCAGCTTCTTAAGGAAGACTGGACCTTCGGAGAGAGCGTACCTTTAAGGCTCAAACCGCATAGCTGCCAAGTCTCCCGTATTCCCCGGGAAACCCCCGTTTTTCCGGCTGTCCCCAGCAAAAAAAACACAGATTTTTTTGTTTTTCCCGGTTTATTTTGGCGCGGCGGCCATTTTGGAACTGGACGGAGCATGCTCAGAAGCAACTTTTGATGCTGCTCTGCCCAGTTCCAAAATGGCGGCAGCGCGACATCTGGTGTGGCGGCCATTTTGGAACTGGGCACAGCAGCATCAAAAGTCACTTCTGAGCATGCTCCGCCCAGTTCCAAAATGGCGGCAGCGCTACTTCCGGTCTGGTCCCTTATTTCTCAGGCAGAAACTTGGCAGGTATGTCAAACCGGTCGGGAAATGAACAGAGACCAGACCAGGGTATACAAAAGCAAAGCGGCTATAAGCCTGATCTTTATTAAAGTTGTTGCAACAGGGTGCTCCCCCCCCACACACGGGGGGGGGACCTAGGACAAAGGTGTGCAAGCCCTTATATACGGTAGACATTTTAAATTGCCCGCCCTGGAGTCCAAGACCACCCCAAAAAACATCATACATACGTCACAGAAGGGGAGGACTATAACAGAAATCTGAGTGCATTTTTTTTTCTCTTGTTTGCTAGGTTGCTTGATTGGAATAGCTGGGCATCCTGGCCACTCTTTTGTTACTCTGTTCCTGAATCCAGGTCACAAGTCACAGGCTCTCACCCTATTCATATCTTGTTGTTGTTGTTGTTTAGTCGTTTAGTCGTGTCCGACTCTTCGTGACCCCATGGACCATAGCACGCCAGGCACTCCTGCCTTCCACTGCCTCCCGCAGTTTGGTCAAACTCATGTTCGTAGCTTCGAGAACACTGTCCAACCATCTCGTCCTCTGTCGTCCCCTTCTCCTTGTGCCCTCAATCTTTCCCAACATCAGGGTCTTTTCCAAGGAGTCTTCTCTTCTCATGAGGTGGCCAAAATATTGGAGCGTCAGCTTCACGAACTGTCCTTCCAGTGAGCGCTCAGGGCTGATTTCCTTAAGAATGGATAGGTTTGATCTTCTTGCAGGTTTGATCTTGCAGTCCATGGGACTCTCAAGAGTCTCCTCCAGCACTTGGGTTGGAGACCAATCAGATGTCCTCAGCTGTTTTAGCCATCCAGTCCAAGCTGTTTCCTGGGGTGTGGCTGGTGTTGCATGCCAACAGATCAGCACACATTCAACCTATGCATGGATTGTTGTTTTTGCTTAGTCGTTTAGTCGTGTCCGACTCTTCATGACCAGAGCACCCCAGGCATTCCTGTCTTCCACTGCCTCCCGCAGTTTGGTCAGACTCATGTTGGTAGCTTCAAGAACACTGTCCAATCATCTCGTCCTCTGTCGTCCCCTTCTCCTTCTGCCCTCCATCTTTCCCAACATCAGGGTCTTTTCCAGGGAGTCTTCTCTTCTCATGAGGTGGCCAAAGTATTGGAGCCTCAGCTTCAGGATCTGTCCTTCCAGTGAGCACTCAGGGCTGATTTCCTTCAGAATGGATAGGTTTGATCTTCTTGCAGTCCATGGGACTCTCAAGAGTCTCCTCCAGCACCATAATTCAAAAGCATCAATTCTTCGGCGATCAGCCTTCTTTATGGTCCAGCTCTCACTTCCATACATCGCTACTGGGAAAACCATAGTTTTAACTATACGGACCTTTGTCGGCAAGGTGATGTCTCTGCTTTTTAAGATGCTGTCTAGGTTTGTCATTGCTTTTCTCCCAAGAAGCAGGCGTCTTTTAATTTCATGACTGCTGTCACCATCTGCAGTGATCAAGGAGCCCAAGAAAGTAAAATCTCTCACTGCCTCCATTTCTTCCCCTTCTATTTGCCAGGAGGTGATGGGACCAGTGGCCATGATCTTGGTTTTTTTGGTGTTGAGCTTCAGACCATATTTTGCGCTCTCCTCTTTCACCCTCATTAAAAGGTTCTTTAATTCCTCCTCACTTTCTTCCATCAAGGTTGTGTCATCTGCATATCTGAGGTTGTTGATATTTCTTCCGGCAATCTTAATTCCGGTTTGGGATTCATCTAGTCCAGCCTTTCGCATGATGAATTCTGCATATAAGTTAAATAAACAGGGAGACAATATACAACCTTGTCGTACTCATATCTTAAATGTGCCCTAAAGACAGGATTTGTGAAAGAGACAATGGGGAGATTTCGCATTTCCTTCGACCTTGCAGAGAAATATTTGAGGTCATTTTGGGAGAGAGGAAATGGTTTCAGGGCTGTTCTGTGGGTTTCAGACATGTGGTTTACATATTTGTATGTGTTTGTTTGGTACATTTATGAACATCTATTTATATATACAATATAAGACCTAAAATTCTTATAACAGGGGAAATTTATAACTTGTCTTAAAGATCACTGTAAACAGTTAAAATCGTTAGTAGGATTGGAATATCACTTGGAGTTTAAGGTTGATTCTGGACATAATGGAAGAAGCAAAGGGTTTGGATTATCATGAAAGATGAGAGAGGAACTGGATTGCCACATAGGAGGGGATGGAAGTCTAGGAGATTCCTTGGAATCTTGTTTTTATGATTTATGTTTGATATATCAAATAAATCAAATAAATATTTTTTTTTTAAAAGAAACACTCAGGCTGCCACCCCCACCTGCTTCGATTAAATAATTTATTGGTTTATTAGTCAAATACATTGCTTTTTTATATATAAAAAGTATTGATCTAAACACACACAAAATACAGTAAAAATAAAATGTACAACCAATACAAATTCACACAGAAACAGAAAATTAAAACAAACATACCCTTGGGGAGGAAAACCAAAAAGCAACTAAAAATGCAATACAACATTCAACTATCCGCCTTGGTAGCTCAGTTGGTAGAGCATGAGACTCTTAATCTCAGGGTTGTGGGTTCAAGTCCCATGTTCCTGGATGAGTCAATTTAGTTCTAAAAAAAAGTCTTGGCGTGTTTATACACAGAACATGGGGTTTAGTGGGTTGTTTGATTGAATTAAAAAGGGAGAAAAATTTATACCATCTCAAATAAAGATGATCTGTTTTTAATGAACCATTAAGGACTCTCCGTTTATGGGTCAGATGTTCTGACGCATACTTTTGACGGCCACTGCACCTGGGAAGGAGTAGATTTGGACTTCCAATGGGAGGCCACTGACAATCTGGCAGCAGCAGCAAGAAGCATTAAAAAAAACCACCCTCTCCAGGGTTTCCCCTATGCAATCAGAGACTGCGCCTGCGTGAAGCTAACTTCTCATTTGCCTTCTTCATGCCTCTCCTGGTTCTGGGAGACCAGGAGGACTCATCTCTGCCTCTTGGCCTCCCCCCTCTCCTGCTTCAGCTTCTGCCTCCGATTCTGGACTTCTCTTTGCCGCAGACTTTCCCTGTTCACCAAACACAGTTACAACCTGCATCCAACCAATCTTTGACACTGCCTTCTGCCCCCTGCCCTCGCCCAAAGGTCACCAGACCAGTCGCAACTGCCTGAAGTCTGCCCATCCTTGCTTGAAGCCATTGCACTTTACGGGTGATTTGTAATTAGGCTCTTCTTAGTTCACCCACGGCATCAACCCAGGCCTTCCTTGGATGACCTCTGAGGATTTTGAGGTTAAAAATGCAATTGATTGAGAAACTCAGTACCTTTCTTTCTTATCAGCCTCTGGCTCCGAGGAGCAGGATGTTCTAGATAAGGCATCAGGAAGAACAGAGCATGTAGCACAGTGGTAAAATGGAATAATCTGTCACATTTTTATTTTATTACTAGCTGGCCCGGCCACGTGTTGCTGTGGGTCATCCCTGTGATTCCCCCCACCCTGTCCCGATCCATGACGTATCCCGCCCCTCCTCCCTCCAGCCCCCTGGCTCATCCGTGTTTCGGTAGGATACCCTTCCCTCTGTTTTCCCCGGGGAGTGTTGTCCCCTCCCGCCTGTATCTCCATAAATTGGCCCCTGCGCACGCATCATGAACATTTTTATAAATTTAGATTAATTTTTTTTTTGAAATACAGTGGTACCTCTACTTACGAATAACTCTACTTATGAATGTTTCTACTTACGAATGGAGCTCTGTCCGCCATCTTAGATGTGGTTTAGATAGGATTTTTTCTACTTACGAATTTTTAGATAGGGGTGATTCTACTTACGAATTTTTCCTCCCAATGCATTCCTATGGGATTCGACTTACAATTTTTTTCGACTTACAAATGTGCGTTCGGAACGCATTAAATTCATAAGTAGAGGTACCACTGTAAGAACATGAGAAGCAGAAGTTATTATTGTTTAATTTTATTTTTGGGGTCCCTCACTGATGGGCAAGGTACGCTTTGTCCTAATTTGATGCAATTTGGTTCAGCGGTTACGGAGAAAGGCTGTGACCTCTGCGTGCGCAATGCCTACATTTTTATATATATAGATACCTTGCCCATCTGGCTGGGTTTCCCCAGCCACTCTGGGAGGCTCCCAACAGAATATTAAAAACACCATAAAACATCAAACATTTAAAACTTCCCTAAACAGGGCTGCCTTCAGATGTCTTCTGAAAGTCAGATAGTTGTTTATTTCCTTGGCATCTGATGGGAGGGCTTTCCACAGGATGGGCGCCACTGCCAAGAAGGCCCTCTACCTGCAATCTCATAGTGAGGCAACTGCCAAAAGGCCCTTGGAGCTGGACCTCAGTGTCTGACTGAACGATGGGGGTGGAGACGCTCCTTCAGGTATACTGGGCCAAGGCTGTTTAGGTCTTTAAAGGTCAGCACCAACACTTTGACTTGTGCTTGGAAACGTACTTGGACCAGTGTTATATGGTCTCGGCGGCCACTCCCAGTCACCAGTCTGGCTGCTGCATTCTGGATTAATTGTATTTTCCAGGCCATCTTCAAATGTAGAGCGTGTTGCAGTAGTCCAAGCGGGAGATAATAAAGCAGGACATTGGATGGTTTAAAAGGGAGATATGATAGGTGTGGTGTGAGGAAAATACCCAACACGCTTCCGGGTGTTTTTCACTTACACCTCCTTCTCCTGACCCCCTCATGTAGCTGATCCTTTAAACGCCCCGTTTTCCAATGCCTGGCTGATGCAACTCCCTAGGCCAGGTTACAACCTTTAATTCCCGGAGGCAAGTACGATGTCAAGGATGGGGTCATACTCCCGTGACCCTATGACACATGCCTTAAGATCATTATGCATTCTGATGCAATCTGCAGAAACAGTGGCTCTCTTCCTGCTTGTACAAGTTTTAACTTTGAATGCATCCTTTAATTGCAGATGATCCCCACGTAGCTGTGTTCGTTTGTGGGTGTGTTTCTACAGCTCATCTCGCCTCTGGACCTTCTTGCTAATGCCCTCAGAAGCCTCCTTTTGCAAACCTTCACATGTTGGTTTGCCAAACCCTGTTGACTCAGAATACAGTACGGCTGGGGCATTTTCACCGAGAACTCATTTGGCCCATGCTTCCTCCAGTGGGGCATATTAGCCAACTCATTGACTCGCCGGTTAAAAACCGGGATCAGGGCGGCGAACAACAAATATAAAACGTTGATTAAAATGCGACTTAAAAACAGCATAAAACAGCATAGAATACAACATAAAATGCAGCATCAATATCAAGAAAATTAAAAAATGCAGGGGTCATTTTTGGAAAAACAACAACAACCCAGTCAGTAGACATCGAATGATCACCAGCGCTAACTGGCCTAGTTGGTCCTACTAGGGTGAGCAAGGAGGTGTGTGAATAATAATTTAAATGTGGGGTCCCAGAAAGGGTTTCTTCATAGAAGAGGGAAGGAAAAAGGGAATAGAGCATCAGGCTAATTCAAACTGAAGGCCAGGCGGAATAGCTCTGTCTTACAGGCCCTGCGGAAGGAGATCAAGTCCTCCAGGGCCCTAGTCTTGTGGGATAGAGCATTCCACCAGGTCGGAGCCGTCCCTGAAAAAGCCCTGGCCCTGATGGAGGATAGTCTCGTTTCCTTAGGGCCCGGGACCTTTAAGCTATTATTATTCATGGACCTTAGGGTCCTCTGCGGGACATACTAGGAGAGGCGGTCCTGTAAGTAAAAAGGAGGATCAGCAACTAAAGATGATAGGACATGTAGACTGGGGCGTAGGAAGATAGGGGCAGTTGGGGCGGTACGATGCGATCCCAGGGGTGCCATCGCCGCTGCCCGCTCCTCCCCAAAACGTGCACCACGTCACTGCCGACGGTGCGCCCCACCCCAAAACGCACACGTCATTGCGCATGGCACGCCCTGCCCCCGGAACGTGCGCCACGTCACTGGGGGCAGTGCGCCTGCTCTCCGCCCCCGGTGACGGAGCATGAAGCTCCGCCGCTGTATGCAGAGATAGAAGGTCTAACGAGTAAAAATAAGAGCGCAAGAAGACCAAGAATATAAAGAAGAGTGGGGGGGGGAATTGTGGAGTATCTTGTAAAGAACTGTAAACAAGTGAAAATGCTAGCAGTGTTAAGGTAAATTCAACTATATAATACAGGGTCCCCAAACTAAGGCCCGGGGGGCCGGATGCGGCCCAATCGCCTTGCAAATCCAGCCTGTGGATGGTCCGGGAATCAGCATGTTTTCACATGAGTAGAATGTGTCCTTTTATTTCAAATGCATCTCTGGGTTATTGGTGGGGCCTGCCTGGTGTTTTTACATGAGTAGAATGTGTGCTTTTCTTTAAAATGCATCTCTGGGTTATTTGTGGGGGCATAGGAATTCGTTCATATATTTTTAAAAATATAGTCCGGCCCCCCACAAGGTCTGAGGGACAGTGGACCGGCCCCCTGCTGAAAAAGTTTGCTGATCCCTGATATAATATATCATAAAGGGAGAATAAGGGGAGAAAGTGATCTAAATGGATATATAAGGTATAGGCAGGAATGGTGGAGAAATTAAATGAACCACTATGTCGAAATGGCAAAGCTGACCAATAAGCTCAGGAACCAAGAAGAGAAAAACTTAAGGAAATAAAAGATTTTTTGGGGGTGTGTGTGTGTGTGTTACGGTATAATTTGTTTAGGAGGCCACTGTATGCAGATGAAAACATTAGCAGGGTTTTAATCTTACTTGTAATGTAACAAACACTATGGACAATATGGAGAGATACAAACAAACAAACAAACAAACAAACAAAAAAAACGGACTATGAAATAATATGCAGTTGAAAATGTTGACAATAGGACCCATGGAGGGGATTGTGTGTGTGTGTGTGTGTGTGGAGTCTGGCGATTCAGAGAAATCTCTAAATATGTATTTGGTATTGTTATAACTTTACACTTGTAAAATCAAATAAAAAATACAATAAAAAAACAGACCGGGGGGGGGGGGGAAGCTTTTGGGGGAAAACTCCAAGAGTGTGTGTGTGGGGGGGAATGCTGTTCCTTGAGGAATTGTGCATGCAGTTTGACTGAGGGAGTGGCAGAAAACTGGAGGAGGGGAGACGGAATTGGAGTGTCCTGGAAGAAGCACGACTGGCACGCCGAACAGCAGCACTCCCCACGCGGTGTTTTGTGCGCACCTCTCACTCAGTCTCGTAATAACGGAGATGGAAAGGCAGGCGATGTGGATCTCACGCCAGTCCATTTTCATCGCAAAAGTGACGCCAGCTGGGAACTCTGAGCACGTGGCCAAAGCAGATGACCGAAGACACTGACAAGCCATTGGACAGGAAGCCAAGGGAAAGAACAAGCTACATGGAGATATTCCTCTTGGATGTTATCCTCAACTTAAGGGGGTTCCCCTGGGCTCCTTACAATGCCTTTTTTTTACCTCCTTTGTTCTTTATCTGCATCCTTCAGCTCAGGTACATCATGCTGAGTCTCCCAGTCTGCAGAAAGTATTTTCCTAAGGCAGGGATGGGAAAACTGGGCTCTTCCAGTTTTGTGAACACCCATCAGGCCCTGCCAGCCTGGCCAGCGGTCATGAATGATGGGATTTGTAGCCCTATAACATCTGGAAGGTTGTGGGTTCTCCATCCTTTTCCTAATGCACACATCTGAGACAATAAACTTGTGTCTGAGCTGTACCGCTTCAGACTGCAAAGGGGGTTCATGGGACCGACTGTCCCCCTCTATACGGAAAAATAAAAATAACTGCACGTAGAAAGCTAGCCTGTCAAGGAGATAGGATTAGGTATAATCCTCTCCCTGACATGCTAATTTTCTTAGTTAAGGGTTCCCTTATTTATTCATTTGGGGGGGGGTATGGAAGAGCGTCATGCGAGTCTCTGCCTCTAGTATGAAGTGGTACACAATGCGGCCTAAAAGTCTTCAGTTTTTGTGTGTGGAATAATTTGACTGGGAATCGAAGAGTTTGCTAAGCCGGAGCATCTGGGCCTCTGACCTGGCAGAAAATGAGCTCATTCCCTGCGGAGTAGATTCAGCAAATGAAAAATGGAGGATTACTTGTGCTTTGCAACAACAGGTGTATTTATTCTCTTAGGGTGGTGGTTACTTATTAAAAAAAGATAAAGAAAATAACTGCCCAGCTCTGCAAGATAGGACTAAACGGCCAAGAGAGGCTGATAAACATCTGAGTTACCGATTAACTCCTTTGCGAGATCCTGAAACCCTAAAATGACTAATCTGAAATGGAGACCAAAGCTGTGCCAAAAAGGGTTCAAATGTTTACAAGACAAAGTCATGTTTCATAGATTCTTCCGAGGGTGTAGCACTGTAGCTATTGAAATGAGCAGCGCCACTGCCCTCCATGGGCAAAAATTCGCAGTGGCTAATATTTGCTACTGCAGAGGGTTGGGCAGCATATTCTGAGCAGGGATGAAAGACCTGTAGCTCTCCAAGACCTTCCTGGACTTCAGATCCCATCCATCCCTGCCAATGTGGCCAGTGATAATGGAACAGGGAGTCCAGAACATCTGGAGAACCTGGGGTTCCACAACCCTGGTGCAGTGAAGTGGTGAAAAACAGGCACGTGGGGAGAAATCTGCCCCAAGAACAGCTGCCAGTTGATCCGCCCATCTGGCATAGGATGGGCAGAGCTCACATCATAGAATTGTCGAGTTGGAAAGGACCCCCTTGCAAGTCTGAGCTCATCCTGAGCTTTAACCTGCCTGAACTTCACCCGGCAATTGTTGGCTCCTGTCGGGAGCGTGGCGCTGTGGTCTCTAAACCACTGAGCCTCTTGGGCTTGCCAATCAGGTGGTCAGCGGTTCGAATCCCCATGACAGGGTGAGCCCCCTTTGCTCAGCTCCTGCCAACCTAGCAGTTCGAAAGCACACCAGCGCAAGTAGATAAATAGGTAACGCCGTGGCGGGAAGGTAAACAGCGTTTCCATGCACTCTGGTTTCCGACAGAGCGTTCTGTTGTGCCAGAAGCCATTTAGTCATGCTGGCCACATGGCCCGGAAAGCTGTCTGTGGATAAGCGCAGGCTCCCTCGGCCTCAAAGCGAGATGAGTGCCGCTACCCCATAGTCGCCTTTGACTGGACTTAACTGTCCAGGGGGTCCTTTACTCATGTCTACTCCTCCTTTGTGATTCCCCCTTTCTTCCATTTCTTATACATGCCCTGTCCAGAGTGCATGTCCGACCACACTCAACTTTCCCTTGCCTCTGTATTGTGAAACCCAGGAGGACACAATCACTTCCACCCAAGTTTTCAAGTACTTCCACTTCAGTACTTCCCTGTTGGCGAGGACCAGGTCCAAGTTAGACAACCCCCTTCTTGTTTCTTCCACCTTCTGGAAAATGAAATTGTCAAGAGAGGCAAAGGAGGAATTTGTCGGACCTTACCATTCTTGGCAGAGTTTGAGTTCCAACAGATATTGGTTTAGGATCTCTTAAATATGGGGAAATTCACAGGGCGGGTACCACTCCTGAGAAAGCCCCTTGCCTGGTTCCCAGCTTTAAATAAACAATAAATGAAAAGGGTTACTGAGAGAATGTATACGAACTTCTTCAAACACTTTTTAAATTGTTCCATAAATGCTTATTATCATGATCATCATCATGCAAGTTGGTTGATATGGTTCATAACTGGTGGATGAGCAGGCAAGATTGATTTCCTGGATGACCTTCTCGGACTTCTGTTACAATAAGGTCCTATGATTAATTGGCAACATTGTTAGTGACATCAAGGAAAAACAGGAAAAAGAAGAGAGGGGAAAATATTTGCATGTCCTGGAATCCATCCTGTTGTTGCAGGTGTGTCGGATAGAAGCTATTTGCTTCTGCTCATGAGCCAAACATCTAGATGAATGGCGATGCTCGTCTTGTTGTGCAAACAGATACAATAACAAATGTTCCTCACTCAAGAGATTAACCTAAAGATTTCCCCCAACCAAAGCAGGAAATTTGCTGTTAAAGCATTCCTGACAGGCGGCCGTTTGGCCTCTGCTCAAAGACCGCTACAGAAGGAGAGCAGTTTGGGAGACCAGATCTCTGCCCTCGGATGAGGAAAGGCCACACAAGAGCACTAAGAGGTATTAGGAGACCCCTAGGCAGGGCCGTCTTAACCGTTGACGCTAGGGGTGCATGACACCTGGGCGCCGGGCTCTCAGGGGCACCAGGGCAAGAGTCCGGGGCCGAGCATTGGAGTCTGGGGAAGAGCAGCCGACTGCCAAGTGGAGCAGAGCCCATCGGAGCGCTGCAGGCTCTTCCTTGGACTCCAACGCTTGCCCCCGAACTCACACTGAGCCACCCGCAGAAGAGCCCGCGGTGCTCCAACGGGCTCTGTTCCACTCAGCTGTCGGCCCTTGCCCCAGCTGCATGGCGGCTGTTTCGGCGCCATGCCCAGAGCACCATGTAACGTGGGCGCTGCGCGACACATCCTATTGCATGTGCCAAGCTGCGGGTTACTTTGCTGGCTTTTCCGCTGTCAGCGCATGCTCACATCGCTGTCCAACGTGGGGTGCCAGGGCAGAACGACAGAGAATGCAAGCGGCAGCGAAGGAAAGATCTCCGGACGGGATCCTTTCCTCCGCTGCTGCTTGCATTTCCCGTCGTGGGGGAGGGGGTAGGCAGCAGGCGGACGGCACGGCGACTGCGCCGCCTGACATTTTGTCCCCCCCAGCATGGAACCTGCACCCACCTTCGTATTCCCGTGCGTGGGGCGCTGGCACTCCCATTGTGTCCTGCAACCGTTCTAAAGGTAAACTATTTTCTTAAAAAAGGTCAACAGCTTTGGTGGTTCTTCCTAAAAAAAGGTCAACTTTGGGGTCCCACCCCCCTAAAAACGGCCGACAACTCTGGGCAACCTTTGGGCGCCGGGCGGATCTTTGCATCCTGGGGGGCAGTATATGCTGAAGACAGCCCTGCCCCTAGCGGTTTATCAATCCATCCATCCACCCCTCTTCACTGGGGGAACTCTGGGAACTGTAGTTCCGCAAGGGGAACAGGCCTCTCCTAACATCTTGCAGAACCCTAAACAAGCTAGAGTCCCCAGAATTCTTTGGGTGTTTAAAGTCGCATCATACCGCATGGCACAAACGTGACCTGAAGTCTTCTTTGCAAAGCTCTGGTTGAAAAGGAAAGGTCCCCATTCTCGTTTTTGAACACATTACAGATCATAAACTTTTTTTTGTTGGACAGCGGTGGTGAGGGTGAGGAGGATGGGGGAAGTTGGGTTCATTTCAATGACTCAGACAGAAATAGATTGCAATTGTTTGGTGTATCCTAAATTGTTTGGTGTATCCTAGGCTTAGTTCTCGCAAACAGTGAAGCAGGTGAAAATCCCGGGTCTCTACTGTACCTTTTCAGAAATGTAGTGACGGAAGAGGACTCCAATGGGCAAATGCTCTTCCATACCAAATTAACCCATCAATCTTGCAGCTTTTCTTTAAAGGCAGGAGTCAGCCGTGATCAAAGGAATATGGCGCACTCTAGTGGACACAGCAAAATATGACAACTAGTTTTCGTTTAGAGTGGAAAATACTGCCCCCTGGGGGGGAAATGGATTTACGGGGGCGGGGGAGTAAGAGCCATGGGGCAGCTATGGGTGCAAATGACTCTCAGACTTCAGGAAGCTGGTATCACTTGACCAAGTTCCTCAACTTTGCTGAATTCCTTAAACTAATTTTTATTTATATTCCTTAAACTAAATATCAGGCAGAATTCCGTGTCCTTTGAACATGCTCAGCCCTCGTTGAGCTGTTTTGGGCTTCCTCCTCACTTCTGCATTGGACCGGATCGACATTTCTAAAACAACTCTCGCTATTAACCGTTTGCTTAATTAATTTCAAGCCATTAATGTTATCATCAACTGATCCTAGCTGGCATATTGATCTGACCTTATGTTTCTTTGCGTGCAGGAAGGGGAAGCAGAACCCAGCCAACAGCTGTGAACCTATGCGAAAGTCAGGCCAGGAGTTTGCAGCAATAAAACTGCTAGCACCTTTGCAAAGCTAAGCAGGGTCCAATATGTTTTCAAATTGGATGGGAGAAAAGAGTGTGCAAAATCATCCATTGCAGGGGGTCGGACGAGATGACCCTCAGAGTTCCTTCCCATTCTAAGTCACAGTTACTTTAACATGCTCTGCGTTTTGAATATAGTTAGCTGCTTTATATGGAGTCATACTGTTCTTTCATTTATTATCTGCACTGACTGACAGCAGCTCCTTCAGGATTTGAGGTAGGGGATGTTTCCAGCCCTACCTAGAGAAGCCGGGGATTGAATTGGGACCTTCTGCATACAAAGCAAAAACTGACTATTCTTGGTGCCAACAGATGTTGTGTAAGAGTCACCCCTGCCAACTCCTCCTTTTAAAAAACTATACAGTTCAAAAAAGGCATTTGGAAAGTGTTTTTTTACTAACCAGTTTGATTTCAGTACTGTACATCATTATGTCTATTTCTATCCTGCCCTTTTCCCAGGCCGACACTCAAGCCAGCATCAATAGACGTCAATAAGGAAAAACGGTTTGTCCTCTCCCTCTGCCTCATCAATGGATTTGGTTTAACAGTAATGGACTTCATTTTATCCTATGTTTAAAATCATACTCAGCTGATTTTTACTGTACCTACGGTAACTGGTGTGTGTGCGCACGCAGATGCATGTGTGTACACACACACACACACACACACACACACGTATATATGTAAAGGTAAAGGACCCCTGGACAGTTAAATCCAGTCAAAGGTGACTACGGGGTTGCGGCGCTCATCTCGCTTTCAGGCCAAGGGAGCCAGCGTTCGTCTGCAGACAGCTTTCCAGGTCATGTGGCCAGCATGATTAAAATGCTTCTGGCACAACAGAACACCGTGACAGAAACCAGAGCGCACGGAAACACTGTTTATCTTCCCACCACAGTGGTACCTATATATCTACTTGCACTGGCGTGCTTTTGAACTGCTAGGTTGGCAGGAGCTGGGACAGAGCAATGGGAGCTCACCCCATTGCGGGGATTCGAACCGCCGACCTTCTGATCGGCAAGCCCAAGAGACTCGGTGGTTTAAACCACAGCGCCACGCACGTGTTCAGTGTTTACAACATGGTGCCTTCTCTTTAAGTTCCTTTTATTTTTAATTTTTTAAAAATACAACCCTTTTGGATATGCTCTTGCTGTTTTTAACCAAGGTTTCTGTTGCATTGTGTTAGTTACAGGTAGGTAGCCGTGTTGGTCTGAGTCGAAGCAAAAAAAAAAAAATTCCTTCAGTAGCACCTTAAAGACCAACTAAGTTTATATTTTGGTATGAGCTTTTGTGTGCATGCACACTTCTTCAGATACACTAGAAACAGAAGTGTCAGACCCTATATATATACAGAGGGTGGTGGGGGTGGGTGGGAATGGGTGATGGGCTGATGGGAGTGGTAAACCTGTAGATGACTGTTAATGGCTGCTGATGGCTGCAATTAGTCCTGGGGGGGAAAGCAAGGGCTGAGGTGCTAAAGAAAGCTTGATCATGCATAATGAGATAAGAATCCGATGTCTCTATTCATCCCAGGTGCTTCCATGGTTTTAAGCTTGGTAATGATTTCCAATATGTAAAAATGCACGCGCCAAGCCATCAGGGCGTAATGAGATGTAATAGCTTGTTCCTGAAAAAGCTTGTTTTCCCACTGCTGGAAAGAGGAGATGCAGCTGGGAGGTTGCCCATCAACTGCAGCTGGAAGTGGAAGCGCTGGGGTTTGTGCTCACAGATCTCCCCTGCAAGCACATTCTTCCCGACTCATCTCTAGGGATGGGTAAATTTGTCAATTTTAGTTACAGGTAGGTAGCCGTGTTGGTCTGAGTTGAAGCAAAATAAAAAAAAATCCTTCAGTAGCAGCTTAAAGACCAAATAAGTGTTTATTTTGGTATGAGCTTTCGTGTGCATGCACACTTCGTCAGATACACTGAAACAGAATCCACCAGACCCTTATGTATATTCAGAGGGTGGGGGTGATGGGAATGGGTGATGGGCTGATGGGAGTGGTAAACCTGTAGATGGCTGTTAATGACTGCTGATGACTGCAATTGGTCCTGGGGGGGGGAAAGCAAGGGCTGAGGCGCTAAAGAAAGCTTGATCATGCATAATGAGATAAGAATCCAATGTCTTTATTCATCCCAGGTGGCTCCATGGTTTTAAGCTTGGTAATGAGTTCCAATTCAGCAACTTCCCTTTCCAGTCTGTTCCTGAAATTTCTCTGTAATAAAACAGCTGCTTTGAGATCTTGTATAGAATGTCCTGGGAGATTGAAGTGTTCTCCTACTGGTTTTTCAGTCTTATGGTTCCTGATGTCAGATTTATGTCCATTTATCCTTTGGCGTAGGGTTTGGCCTGTTTGTCCAATATAGAGAGCTGAAGGGCACCGTTGGCATTTGATGGCATACACAATGTTAGAAGATGAGCAATTAAATAGTCCTGAGATGGTATGTTGGATGTTGTTGGGGCCAGTAATGATGTTGTCTGGGTGTATGTGGCAGCAAAGTTGGCATCTGGGTTTATTGCAGGCTCTGGTACCAGTGTCCATGTTAAGTCTGGTGGTTGTATTATTGTGGGTGAGGAGTTGTTTAAGATTGGGTGGCTGTCTGTAGGCAATGAAAGGTCTTCCTCCCAGAGCTTGAGAAAGGGAGCTGTCATTGTCCAGGAGAGGGCTGTAGATCTCTGATGATGCGTTGTACTGTTTTAACTTGGGAGCTGTATGTGATGACTAGTGGTGTTCTGTTATTTTCTTTTTTGGGTCTGTCTTGCAGCAGGTTCTCCCTAGGTATCAGTCTGGCTCTGTTGATCTGTTGTTTAACTTCATCAGGTGGAGATTTTAGTTCTAAAAAGGTTTGCTGTAGATCTCTTAGGTGAGATTCTCTGTCTGTAGAGTTGGAGCAGATACGGTTGTAACGTAGGGCCTGGCTGAATACGATGGATTGTTTGGTATGTTTGGGATGGTAGCTAGAAGCATGTAGATATGTTTGTCGGTCAGTTGGTTTTCTGTATAAGGTGGTGTCTATACGTCCATCCTGTATTTTTATAGTAGTGTCCAAAAATGTATTTCTTGCATAGATTGGTTCATTGTTAGGTTGATGGTGGGGTGAAAGTCATTGAATGTCTGGTGGAAGGTTTCCAGGGTCTGTTGTCCATGTGTCCAGATAATAAAAATATCGTCAATGTATCGTAGGTACAAGAGAGGTTTGAGTGGGTAGGAGTCTAGGAAACGATGTTCTAAATCTGCCATGAAGATGTTGGCATACTGTGGGGCCATGCGGGTGCCCATGGCTGTGCCGCTGATCTGGAGGAACAGGTCATCACCAAATTTGAAGTGGTTGTGGGTAAGGACAAAGTGGCAGAGTTTGGTAGCAAAGTCCGCTGTGGTTTTATCTGAAATGGTGTTCCTTATGGCTTGTAAACCATCATTGTGTGGGATGTTGGTGTATAGAGATTCCACATCCATAGTGGCTAGTATAGTATTGTTAGGAAGATTGTTCAAAGATTGTATTTTCCTCAGAAAATCTGTGGTGTCACGTACGTAGCTGGGAGCACTGATAGCATATGGTTTCAGAACAGAGTCCATATAGCCGGATGTTGCATTGTGTGTTACACTGTCTTGGTGTATTGTTATTAATCAAAAGCAGAGTTTATATGTAAGTAAATCAGAAGGATGTGTTCCTAGTTTATGGAATTTTCTTCTACGCCTGTTTGGACTCCTTTAAGCAAAGATCAAACTCCAAGGAGATCAGGCCTATCCAAACCATGATAATACAACTGTACCATTCAGAGGTGTATGATAAAAGTATGTCTCCCTCTTCTCTCCCTGCTTATGTGAGAGGGATAAATCAGTTTAAAAAACAACAACATATGGCATTTTATTTCTTTCACAGGTATTGAGGCACATCATCACTTCGTGCCATCTTTATATGCAAATGTCTGGCACTTTTAAGACTACAGTCATACCTCGGTTTAAGTATGCTTTGGTCTGAGTACTTTCAGTTTAAGTATTCCGCTGACCCGTCTGGAACGGATTAATCCACTTTCCATTACTTCCAATGGGAAAGTTCGCTTCAGGTTAGCGGTAAGTACGCTTCAACTAAGATCATGGCCACTGGTCCCATCACCTCCTGGCAAATAGAAGGGGAAGAAATGGAGGCAGTGAGAGATTTTACTTTCCTGGGCTCCTTGATCACTGCAGATGGTGACAGCAGCCACGAAATTAAAAGAGGCCTGCTTCTTGGGAGAAAAGCAATGACAAACCTAGACAGCATCTTAAAAAGCAGAGACATCACCTTGCCGACAAAGGTCCGTATAGTTAAAGCTATGGTTTTCCCAGTCGTGATGTATGGAAGTGAGAGCTGGACCATAAAGAAGGCTGATCGCCGAAGAATTGATGCTTTTGAATTATGGTGCTGGAGGAGACTCTTGAGAGTCCCATGGACTGCAAGAAGATCAAACCTATCCATTCTGAAGGAAATCAGCCCCGAGTGCTCACTGGAAGGACAGATCATGAAGCTGAGGCTCCAATACTTTGGCCACCTCATGAGAAGACTCCCTGGAAAAGACCCTGATGTTGGGAAAGATTGAGGGCACTAGGAGAAGCGGACGACAGAGGACGAGCTGGCTGGACAGTGTTCTCGAAGCTACAAACATGAGTTTGACCAAACTGCGGGAGGCAGTGGAAGACAGGAGTGCCTGTCAGACATGACTAAATGACTAAACAACAACAACAACACGCTTCAGGTTAAGTACAGACTTCTGGAACCAATTATGTACTTAAACCAAGGTACCACTGTATATAGAACTGTGAGGAGCTGGTTAGTAATAAATCACACAGCGCCAGTGAAGTTAACTTTTTATTCAAGGAAACAAGGATGGCTCTGGAAGGTACAGCAACTCATCCTGGTAGATCTTGCCCCTATTCTCTAAGTTGCCTCCTTTCCTGGGTCCTTCCCAAGCAATCTGAGACTCTGTAGCCTTGTCTGTTTCTGCTCCCTGCTCTTCATACCTCTTCTGGTCCTGGGAGACCAGCAGGGAGAGGAACTGGCTGCAGCAAGAGGGGGAGATCCCCTGGCTTCTGCAGCAGCCTGTCTTATCTCTGCCTCTTGCCCCTCCCTCCTCTCCAGCCTGCTTTTGGATTTCTCTCTGCTACATACACCCCCAGCTTACTAAACCCTGTTCATCGCCCTACCACCAATCCCCAAAAACAGTTGCACCGTAGATTTGTATAACGGCACCACTATATTGGCAGTTTTATTTTCAATTCCTTTCCTAACGATCCACAGCACGGAATCCGATCCTTCGCAGCTGCCACACAGAGCCAGTGTGGTGTAGTGGTTAAGAGCGGTAGACTCGTAATCTGGGGAACCGGGTTCATGTCTCTGCTCCTCCACATGCAGCTGCTGGGTGACCTTGGGCTAGTCACACTTCTTTGAAGTCTCTCAGCCCCACCCACCTCACAGAGTGTTTGTTGTGGGGGAGGAAGGCAAAGGAGAATGTTAGCCGCTTTGAGTCTCCTTCGGGTAGCGATAAAGCGGGATATCAAATCCAAACTCTTCTTCTTCCTCTTCTTCAACGAACAATTTAACCAATTAACTGACTGCAAGCTCCTGCGACCACCGAGCACAATTTCTTTAATCAGATGGCGAGTCTAATAAAAAGGCCTTCGAGAGGGACGGGTGATTACAATACAAAAATTTATTCGAAGTCATTTGCAGCGTATTGAAAATGTCAACAATAAATAAGATGTCGCCAAATAAGACAAGTGATCCTTCATTTGGAGAGAGAAAAGTGATCATATAAAGAGTAGTATAAGAAAGATAGATAGATACATACATAGAAAGAAAGAAAGACTTTGACGACAACCCTGGAGACAAGTGTCAAATAAATTTGGCTTTGCTCAAAACACCCACACCTACAAATAAATACTTTTAAAAGATAATTTAGCAGGGACATTCAAGCCCTCTTGGGCAACACCAGCAATTGAACCAGGTATTTTTGTATGCAAAGCTCTACTTGTGAGCTACAGTTCTTTCCTCAAAGAACTCCCATGATCCCTAGCTAACAGGACCAGTGGTTAGGGATGATGGGAATTGTAGCCCCAAAACATCTGGAGGGCCAAAGTTTGGGGATGCCTGCTCAAAGGGGGAGCTTGCAGGGGCTGGCACCCAACCCCTGCCCCCACTGACATTTCTGTGATTAAGGTCGCCAACTGATCAGGAAACCTATCTAGGCCTGCTCCTCCGCCTTTAACACCCACTTCACCTTCAAAAAAATTGGTGGGTAAAAGCTTCTCAGCAGAATGGAAAGCTGCAGCCAACAACTCATGTGGACCCTGTTGAAATAGATTTAAATTAGGCAATTTAGTTCAACGCATCTGCCCATTGCCTCCAGTTCAAGCTGCTGTTAAAGGCACAAGAGCACAAATAGGTGTATATATATATATATATATATATATATATATATATATATATATATGTATAAAAGCTGGTAACCCTCGCTACAATCATAGCAGGAAGACAGCTATTGATACTAGAGTTTTGCTGGAAAATGAGAAAACCCTTGTCATTTTGGCTGTCATATTAGCTTCTATTTTTAACCAATAAATCACTGATCACCTGGTATCAGAAAAGTAAGAAATGTTGGCTTTGCTGCCTAGAGGTAAACAGAGACAGAGTCTCTTTCGTCTCAGCCGAGGGGAGAAGATGCGCTTTCTGAATGCTCACGAAAGCTACTGGACATAGGATATCGCCCATTAAAGCAGGACTGGTCTTTGACCACTGGACCTGCTGGCTGGGAGTCCATCTCCAAACAGTGCCCAAAGCCTTCCTTTTTAAAGGATGAAATATCGAAGCAAGGGATTTTTGGGTACGTGTGCCTAAGTTGCTTGGAAACTTGCAGCGTTGCCAAATCAGATGCCAGAAGTATAAGCAGAACACAGAATACAATTCTGCAGAATAATAATAATAATTTATTATTTATACCCCGCCCATCTGGCTGGGTTTCCCCAGCCACTCTGGGCGGCTTCCAACAGAAAAATAAAACACAGTAATCTATTAAACATTAAAAGCCTCCCTGAACAGGGCTGCCTTCAGATGTCTTCTCAAAGTCTGGTAGTTGTTTTCCTCTTTGACATCTGTTGGGAGGGCGTTCCACAGGGCAGGCGCCACCACCGAGAAGGCCCTCTGCCTAGTTCCCTGCAACTTGGCTTCTCGCAACGAGGGAACCGCCAGAAGGCCCTCGGTGCTAGACCTTAGTGTCCGGGCAGAATGATGGAGATGGAGACGCTCCTTCAGAAAGCAGCAACACGACCCAATAGGGAAGGGAGAAGGGGGAGAATTTACACACACCCAACAAACACAAACCTTGATTTAAAAACAATAAGCTGACAAGTTTATTAAGAGTGATTTCTTTCCTTAAAAAAAATAATACCACAGGTTCCGGAAGAAGAAGAAAACATTATGGAGGATAACCAAATAAGCAACTCTTTGAGAACATTTTCTTTATGTTCTCACGCTCCAAGCTCTGCTGAGGTGGGGGCTGGTGAATAGTTTGATTAGGCTATGGGTGCCAATTTGTCTCCCCCTTCCAGCAGAGAATCTTGTGCCAGGACAGGCAGAAATCCAACCGGGGAAGCTGCTTCTCATCACAACATTTGGGAGCTTAGGGAAAGCTTTCCCAGTTGGACGTCTCCTTGGCTTGTGGGAAACCAAGTGTTGGCTGGAGACATAGCAAGCTTTAGCAGCTCCGGTGCTCCTCACACAAAGACATCAATCTGACCTCTCATCGAGACTGAGTGAGCACAGGGCAGTCTCTGCACCTGCCTAGAGAGCAGGGGTTGCTAACACACACTTAGCCCTCATGGCTAAGTGAGAAAATCCATAACCGTTTCTGGCTGCTCAGACATTCAGCAGATTTTCTCCTTCCTGCAAACTTCCACTTTCTACCCTTCCTTCATTACTGCCTTCTATCGCTGCTCCATGTTTTTTCATTCTCCCTACCATCCCAGAATTTTTTATCTTTCTTTTTTAAGAAACACAATACATATATCCACATACTTGATGGGGTAGGGAAACACCTCCTCAAAATTAGGGTTGCCAGACTCAATAGAGGACAGGACTTCTGTGCCTTTAATTGCCCTGCTCTCTTTTGAGTCTGGAAACCTTAAAGAGAAACCAGCAGACCCTTTGCTTGGAAATTAAACAAAGGGTCTGCTGGTTTCCCTTTAAGGTTTCCAGACTCAAAAGAGAGCAGGGCAATTAAAGGCACAGAAGTCCTGTCCTCTATTGAGTCTGGCAACCCTCCTCAAAATATTGGAACAAGGAATAAATTAAAAGCTAATTTCACAATTCTGACCCAGTTCCAGATTGTGCGCAGGGCAAGCGCACTACCCGAAGCCAAGCCACGTGTCCCAGTTCTTTCTGTCCACAGGGAATAAGGTTTTCTAGATCTCATGCAAGGATTAATTAATCAGAGCTCCTTTTTAAAGGGATGGGGGGCACCAGGGACCAAAACTAGAATCTTTCACATGCATATCAAGTGCCTCCGAGCTCAGTCCTCCTCGGGTGCTAACTACAAATCGAACGTTGTTCTGACCCTATAAGCTCAGAGCACGATGTTGAAAAACAACAACATTATTTCCAGTCTGTAAAATAGGGTCGCAAATTGATTGGGGCGGTGGGGGCCGTCTGTCTTGCTCTTGTGCATTTTGAGCAGTGAGCCTGATCTGCAGGGAACGCTTCCCACAATGTGGAGATAAGAATTAACCGTTTGCAGATCATGTTGCTGGGAAAGGCACAGGCGCAGAGGCGGGAAAAAGGAATTGGCAACCCTACCAGGGAATCTAAACAATTCTGGGGCAGACAATAATATCCTTGCTGCGGCACTCATTTCGAACAGGTTTCGAACTATACCTGCACTGCAGCAATAATGACAGCAACCCACTGGGGCTAAGGGCCAAACGGCAAGTTTTCTAAAGGCGCCCTTAATCTGGCCGCTTTCATTTTAAGGTATCTTTATTGTCATTGTCCCCTTGCGGGAACAACGAAATTTTGAGGAAAAAGCAACTATCCTGATTTGGAGCGGGTCCCCTCGTCCCCTTCCTGCTGAAATAGAGCTGGCTTATGCATTCTTATTTATTTGAAAAAATAATAATTGTCTTTATCCTCAGATGTTGGTTGCCCGTAAGAACTAAAAAGCCTTGCACGAGATCTTTCGGAGAGGTTTTCAGAAAGGGTTTCTCTCTCCTTTTTATAGCAACACTTAAAATAGACACACACACACACACACACACACACACACACACACACACACACACTATATATATATATGTTTTTAAAAAGGAAATAAGAAGGTAGCATAACCATCTGGATTTTCAGGACAAATGCAGGTGAAGAATCACTTTGATTCCGCCAACGTCCCCTCGAGAGGTCCCACGACCAGCGGCACGAGGCGACTTTAACGTGGATCTGCCCATCGCCGTTTTCTTGAAACCGCCACACAGCCGTCTTCCTAACAGTCTCACAATTAGTTCCTGTGGTAAATGCTTTGTTAAGGACGGCTTCCCCTCTCTTCATTCTCCGGAAGAGGATGCTTTCTACAACGTTCCAGCCCAATCTCTTCCTGTCACCTTCGCTTAAGGTCCTTGTTAACTGTGGAGGTCGTCCCTTCCTCTTTTCATTGTTTATAAGGTCCCTGACGGTGCGATCCTATGCTTGCCTGCTCAGAGGTAAGCTGTATGGAGTTTGCTGGGGACTTACTCCCAAGTAATCCCATTCCCTGGCCATGGATTCTGCTCACTTCTCCAATGTAGCCCTTGAACAATATCCTCCCAAGGTGGAGACACTTTCCTTCCACTTCAAGACAATTTCACACAGGAGCCACCACCTACCACAGCTGTAAAAAATAGAAGCCAAAAAAACTTCTTCTTTTGAAATAATAAAAAACACCCCACATTCTTTTAAAATAAGGCAAAAACGTTTCTCTCTCTCAAAAACAAAACTGTTGCTCGCCAACCTTTCAAGTAGACTGAAGAAAGCTGTCGATAAAAAAACGATGACGGTAAGTAGTGTTGAACTTTGGTCAGTTATTTCCCCATATATATATAAAAAGGTTTAATCGGGGGATTTCGGTCTCGGTGAGAGCCAAACAAGACAAAACGACTCTCCCTTTATATTCTTGATATTTCAGAAAGGCACATGTCAAGGACAAAATTTATATAGATATAAAAATAACCTCATTTCTCTGCTTCGTAGCAGAGTCGAAAGCTCAGAAGCGACGAGAAAGACATTTTTAAAAGGTAAACAATAGTGACTAGTTTACTCCAGCTTCTTATATCTTCATTTTCAACCCCCACCCCCAGTCTTTTCCCTCCTTAATTATGGCTATGATGAAGAGCAAAAACGTTTCACACAGGGGGGGGTAAAATCCTTAGTAACAACTGGAAAGTGTTTCATTCAAAATATCCCAGCTGTTGGCGAATGGAATAATAGAAACACAATATTTTAGAGTTGGAAGGGACCACCAGGGGCCATCTAGTCCAACCCCCTGCAATGCAGGAATCTCAGCTAAAGCTGGTGCCAATTTTTTTGCCCGCTGGTGGCAAATTCACCCTGGATCATAATGCAGTATGGGAGCTTGGAGGTCTTGCAAGGATGCTGCTCCTGGGAGAAGATAAAAAACAGAATTAGCTCCTTTTTGAGGTAATTGTGAACGGAGAGGGTGTTTCACATCCACTGTTGTCAGGAATGAAATCCAGCATCTCTTCCGCTGTGTTTTCGGTCCCAGAGAAAATGAAAGCTCAAGATATGCATTCTCAGAAAGACGGCAGGGGTGGGGGTGGGATCTAACTTTTGTTTCCTTTAACTTGCACAAGGCAAGATTTACAGAGTGGAAATGTCTTACGAAAGGGAGAGTGACGAAGCAGGAAGAGGAATCCTCCCACGTCCTTCAAACGTTGGTAGAGAAATCTCGGGCGATTCACGGAACCCGGCAATACCGCTTGCAACCTGCAACTGCCAGGTGTTCCTGACTTTGTCGGCTAAGGCGTGCGATACAGTCAAATCCGAGACCCCTTTCGTTTCTGCCAAAGTCTTTGTATTCCCCGTAAGTTAGAAATCACAGCGCTCCCCGTGACCGGGGTCATCTGCCCTTGAAAAAGCGTACTTTGTCAACCGAGGCGAGAGTCAACGTTACGTTCGATTCAAAATCCCCGTCGTGGACGCCCGTCTGGCGGAAAGCCCCGGCCGACGGGTTGTTTTCCCAGTAGTGGTGCCAGTTCCCTTTGCTGTCGGCTCCGAAGCCGTAAATGTCCACCTGCGGGGGAGAAAGAGAAAAGAACGCTGAAGAAGTCTCAGCCTCCAATGTAGCAAGAGCTCTGCTGGATCAGGCCAGAGGCCCATCTAAGTTCAGCATCCTGTTCTCAAAGTGGTCAACCAGATGACCCTAAGGGAAGCTCACAAGCTCAACTGAGCACAGGAGCCGCCCCCCACTTGCCAGAAACTAGTTTTCAGAGGTCCTGATAGCTCCGTCCTCCGCAAATTTGTCCTCTTTTAAAGCCATCCAAGTTGGCAACCACCTGTATCTCATATAGTATTCAATCTCTTTCCCCATGTCCATGGACGGAAGCCGTCTGCAAGCTCATGTGATGAGGAGAGAGCAGGAACGAGATTCCCTTCCATCTCCTTCCCACCCCCAGCTTCATCACCTTCCCCATGCAGAGAAGGAGCCCATCTGCAGAAGTTCACTTTCCCATCATATCTCCAATCTCCCCGCCACATGGTAGGAATTGTGTGTGGGAGAAGAATGAATGAATCGGGTTTAAGTCATGTACCTGAATAAGAAAAGTTAAAGGACCTCTGGACAGTTAAGTCCAGTCAAAGGTGACTATGGGGTTGCGGCGCTCATCTCGCTTTTCAGGCCGAGGGAACCAGCGTTTGTCCACAGACAGCTTTCCGGATCATGTGGCCAGCATGACTAAACTGCTTCTGGCGCAACAGAACACCGTGACGGAAACCAGAGCGCACAGAAACACTGTTTACCTTCCCACCACAAGAGTACCTATTTATCCACTTGCACTGGTGTGCTTTCGAACTGCTAGGTTGGCAGGAGCTGGGACAGAGCAATGGGAGCTCACCCCGTCACGAGGATTCGAACTGCCAACCTTCTGATCGGCAAGCCCAAGAGGCTCAGTGGTTTACACCACAGCGCCACCCGCATCCCCATGTACCTGAATTACCCAGAACTGACACTCAGCATCTATTTTTACCATCACCACAGGGGTTGTGAGGAACAGGTCTGCTCCGGTAGTTTACTATTTGGAAAAAATGTGCTCTCTCCTCTCTCTCTCATTTTCTTTTCCATGCCAAAGGAGGAGTTTGAAAGCCTTTGCTTTTGCTTTAAAACTAACCACAGTTCCTTGTGATCTCTGAATCCGGCAACTGTGGTTTGTTTAAATGAACTGCGTGAGCCTTGTTCACTCCCCTCTGTTCTGCGAGGAGGAGGCTGGAAGTAACTACCTGAATTTGGTTACATCTGAACTTGGAGAATTAGCCCATATTCACGGAATGTGAATATGTGCAGGATAAAGTGGCACTATTACTTCTCATGAATTGGAAGCAGTGGTTCTATGATGTCTGCAATTTTCACAAGCACTCCAGGGATCTGTGCTTGGTTTAGAAAGTGGAAGCTTTCGTCCTCCCTCTTGAGTGGGCATAGTGGCAAACCACAGTTTCCCACGATGTCTATAGCATTGCACGTACCTCATCGCAGATGTGAAGAGCAAATATAACCGAAAGGAAGCCTGTTGAGGGGTATCTCCCATGATGATGCAGCCAGTTATCATAAACGTATTTTATGAAGAAGGGGTGATAAATCAGGATCTGCACAGAATGAATCAACAGGCCTTGTTAGTTTGGTTGCAGATACAACGCGGACGCAAAAAAAGGTCGCTAAGACGAGATATGAAATTGGACAAGGTTAGAAGTTGCTGAATTCAAGTGCAAAATTGCAGTAAAAGGTGGGATTTCAAAATCAGAATTTATGTATTCATTCACCTGCCTGATCATGTAAAAACCAGAATGGGTCAGAACATTTAGAACCTGAGTGGCCCCCGTGGTCCTCTGAATGCTATTGGACTCTGCCTCCAACTCCTATCAGCCCCAGGCAATAAAGCAGAGCTTTCCAAACTTTTCATGTTGGGGGACACACTTTTTAGGCACGCATCATTTCACGACACAGTAATTCAGTTTTACTAGCGAACCGGAGGTTCAACTGACCCCTTTCCAGCCCCGGGAGGAGCGTGGGGAGTGTTCGTGCGACACACCTACACACTGCAGTCGACAGTTTGGAAAGCTCTGCTATAAACAAACAGTTCAAAGAAATACTACATGCGCAGTTCCCATCACCACCAGTAAGTGGCGATGCAGCCGCACCACTGATCTGCTAGCTTGGTTCCTGCTGCTTCTTATAGTTACAGGGTGGGAATTCTGAACAACATCACCTTGCAAGCTGCCTTTAAAACTTTGGCTCATTCCCCCTGACGTGATATGGGGTTTGTAGTAAGGATGGATGGATGGATCTGTAAACTGTTTTTTTTTTAACAACATGTTCATTCATAAATCAATCTC